>NC_136886.1:19791637-20391637 GCF_949152265.1 Phoxinus phoxinus | reverse complement strand
AGCTGCCTGAGACTCAAGAAGAGTAAATATGAGTCCTAATATAAGCCGGTCATAACGGGCTTCATATAGGAATATGTATATATAAGAACCTTAGTTCAAATGGCCTTAACCAGACATGTGTCGAGCCCTAGGCTAGGGAGGATGTGTTTCACTGTTATACTGAAAGAACCCTCGCTTCCAAGTATAAAACTTTATTAATGTGGACGGCGAGGCCCATCTGCCTGCGTGAGGAGGTTCTTCCTCAGCGGTATCGGCCATGGGGCTGTTTCCAGCATCTGTGCCAACTCGGAGAACCATAATTGGGTCTTCCAGAGGGGGGCTATTAACAGCACTGTGCACTTGCTCTCCCTGATCCGTTCGATGACTTGTGGAAGCATCGGGACCGGGGGAAAAGCATAGAGCGGGCGGTTGGGCCAATTGTGGGCCAGCGTGTCTCTGCTCTTTGTAAAGTATGTTTGGCAACGAGCGTCTACCTCTGCCTCGCAGAAGATGCTCCATATCAGCTGAACCGTGTGTGGGTGAAGAGACCATTCCCCTGGGGGAACATTGTCTCTGGACAGCATGTCTGCACCCCAGTTCAGAACGCCTGGCACATGCGCCGCTCTCAGCGAACGCAGGTTTTGCAGAGCCCACAGAATGAGAGTCCTGGCCATGGCATGCAGGTTGTTCAACCTGAGGCCGCCCTGGCAATTTATGTAGGACACCACTGCCATGTTGTCCGTTCGGACCAGGATATGGTGGCCCCCTAGGTAAGGGAGAACATTTTTTTCAGAGATAGGGCGACAGCTCTCATCTCCAGACAGTTTATAAGTAGGCTCTTCTCCAGGCTTGACCAAAGGCCAGAGACGGGCCTGCCCTCGTAAAGGGCCCCCCAACCCAAGTTGGAGGCGTCTGTCAAGATCACTTTTCTCCTCGAAACCACACCCAAACTCTCGCCAGACTGATACCAGTCTGTCACTATCCAGGGAACCAGGGCTTTGATGCAGCCGTGGTTCGCTCTGATTTGTAATAGGCCAGAATAGCCAGCGTTGTAGAGGATGCAAGTTCAGTAGTCCTAGCTCGCGGACAGCTTCTCGCAATGCTCACAGGCAGTCCCCTCGAGAACTGACTGTTGGCATGCTCCACTCCCAAACAAGGTGATGTGTGTGTCCCCGCTCGTGATATAACGTGGGCAGGGATCAACACAACGCTTGCTTGTTTTTTTTGCCATAAAATATATAATGCAATTTGACAGACAACAATAAATAAGACAAGACAGATTCACACAGATAGCGCTTCGCTGAAGAAATAGAAGCTGTCACGCACTGCGTTCAGGGGAGTTTTATAGTTTCCTGGTCTATGACGTCACCCGCCTATGACGTCTCGCTCTTTCATTGGACTGATTATACACGTGCTTCATGACGCAACACTTGGAAGTGTTCCCATTGTGTAAACGCAGCGGGAGTTCCCTTGATAGGGAACAACTTGATTCATTCTTGTACATTGGTTTATCCAAACGGTTCTAAATGAACAGATGCAAATGTAGCCTATATCGGGCCCATTATAGTATTCATAATATGTAAAACCAGTCACAAGTAGCACAGGTATATTTGTGGCAATAGCCAACAATGTATTGTATGGGTCAAAATTATCCATGCGTGAATGCAGCACAATCGTGAACATAAATGGACGATTCCAGATTTGCAATAGCTGTTTCTCGGCCAAATATCGTACCATCCTAACAAACCATACATACATTTAAATCTAATTTATTCCATGTGACTGGTTTTGTGGTCTAGTGTCACATATTGTATTCTGTAAACTATACAAAACTTGCCTTCATAAAAAGGAAAATTTAGAAAAAGAAAATAAAAATTAGTGACACTGTAAAAACAGTCTCTGTCCCTCAATATTCCTGAGAATGTAAGAATACCACAGTGAATGCTTGTAATTAAAAACAGAAAAATATATTCAGACTATATTCTGTACAGAAGTCTAATGACAAATGGGAAACATTTATTTAGTACTCTATTTATCCAGCTATGGAAATAATCAAAATGTAATTTCACCAGGAGCTCCCAGCAGAGTGAGAGAGAGATTGATAGTAAATGAAGTATAACCTGCATCCTTGGGCATCACAGGTGTAGCCTATATTCAGTAAGTTTCAAGAAAGTGGAAAATATGCCATTAAAAGGTTATTTCAATAGGGGGCTGACAATACCTTTGAGATTGCATCTGTTTACATCAAGACTATAAGCCTATACAAATCTTGAATATTGTTCAATCTGAATAAATATAACCAATGAAAGTTTAGCATAATTTCCTCATGATCATTACCTCAGAGACCCTACAACATATTACCTTCTGATACATAAGCTTACATCAACGCTTGATGATATGCAGTACAAATCACAAGCCTAGCATTCATTTCATTTAGCTATATTCATTTTATCTTACAACCTTAAGTGTATAAACAATATATTTGTTTAAAGTCTTTGTTAAAGTGTGTGTCAGGTTATTTTTTATTTTTTTAGATATATTAGATGTCTGAGTGAAAATGTAATTATCATTAAAATTATTACTGTAACTGCCCTACAATAAGCTTTATAGCCATTTCTGTCAAGATCATATTTTTAAAACGCAGCTGAGCTGTGACATCATATGAGGGAGACGTGCTGACAAAGTTCTATTCAAGTATGGAGAGTTTTGAGTCTGAGGAGATGCAAAATCCCCCTCAAACCTATACGATGGCCCACAGCCATACAATTTTGAGCCTCCCAGGCGGGAGACAGATGAGGAGCCAAACAGAAATGTAAATAATTCCTATCGAAGAAACATAAATATCTGGTGTGAAGAAGAGAACCAGTGGAGAGTTGGTCAGGTGTCTGGTAAGGCGTAACGGTATGTAGGCCTATTCGTATTGAACCGAAACGGTACGGGCGTCACGGTTCGGTGCATGAATATACACGGAGAATACACGGTATAAAAATAAATAAAACTCGCGTGCAAATTAATTAATGCAGAACTACTGTGGGTTATTTACGCGGGTTATTTAGGGACACCTAATCTGTAGCTCCGCCTTAGCTCTGAAGCTCCGTGGCTATAATGAACAGGCTGCGATCCATGTCAATATTGCAATGCTGGAATATGTTGGTTGGTGTGTGTGTGTGTGTGTGTGTGTGTGTGTGTTTGTGTGTGTGTGTGCGCGCACGTGGGAGAGAGAGAGGGGCGCGGGCGCGATCGACTGCTTCTACTACAGTAGCATACACCGTAGGCATCGCATCAGCTACCAGTCTCACTCGGGTTTTAAATCCCATTTTATAAGTCATGAGATCTCCAACCGCGTAACGTTAGTCCTTCTCAGTGAAATGGGCGCTGCAAATGACCGAAGTCTTGGATACCGAAGCAGCACTGAAGTCAGCGCGTTTGGTCCGAACAAAGTTGACCCACACCCAGGCACGGAACACAGTGGACTCTGTGACCGGTTTTAACGGTGTTTTTGCACCCAGCACAAACGCAGTAATTCACCATCGTGAAAATGCGCCTGCGTATAATCAATCAATCAATCAAACTTTTTTTATTATTATACAGACTCAAAGTCCAATAAAAAAAAATATATATCAAAAAAAGACATTAAACAACATACAACCCATACAATCCATTACAACCGTACAATCTCGTGAACAGAGTTACAAAATACACCAGTACCAGTGTCTCCACAGCTTCGAATGATACCGTGTAGTACTAACCCTTAAATTTGTTAAACTCATAATTTCATTTTTAGAAGCATTAAGTCGGCAGATAAATCTATACATAAAATGACGTAACAGTGCTTTAAAAGTGATTACTCCTCCACTGACAAACATTTCACTTGCGCTATGCCATCTAGGTCTCCTTAGTAAGATTCTCATAGCATCGTTATAAGCTACTTGCAGCTTCTGTAAGCTAGATGTTCTATAGTTACACCACAAATGAGCAGTATAAAATGTTGTACAATATGCTTTAAAAAGTGACACCTTCGCCTCATCTGAACAGAAACTAAACTACGCAACAGTATATTTGCCCGCATATACATCAGGCGGCGTTGTCTTTCAATATCATCATCATCTGTCATGTGCTCAGTGATAATATGTCCAAGGTATTTCACTTTATCGCACACCGTGAGATTCTTGTTAGACAACTTAAAAACTGGAAAATTTATACTTTTATCCTCCTTAGTTCTGCAAGTCATAACCATACTCTTATCAGGATTATACAATATCATGATCAAGACCATAATCAGAACACACATTTAAAAGCTGTTGAAGACCAGCACTGCTTGGACTAAACACCACAAGATCATCTGCATACATAATATGATTCACTAACGTATTCCCAATCATACAACCAGTTTTACAAACATTTAAACGTTCAGACAGCTCATCCATATAAAGATTAAACAAAATTGGGGACAAAATCCCTCCTTGTCTCACCCCGTTACTGACCCCAAAAGGGGCAGAGACCTTATTGCCCCATTTAACTTGCATCAACTGGTGGGCATACCAATAGGCCAAGATTCTCACAATGTATTCTGGTACCCCTCTTTGTCTCATTTTAAAAAATAGCTTAGCATGGTTAACCCGATCAAAAGCTTTAGACGCATCAATGAAACACATAAAAACTGTTGAATTTTTATCTCTGTACTTATTTACAATTTCCTTTAATGCATAGATGCAAAGATCAGTACCATGTTTAGCCTTAAATCCAAACTGATTGTCTGTAGAATTAATAAACACATTTAACCTATCAAGCAAGATTTTTTCTAAGACTTTAGTCAAAATACTAGCTAAAGCTACAGGTCTATAATTATCTAAGTTACCCACCATTCCAGCTTTGTTTTTGATAACTGGTACTAATAAGACAGACAACATTGAATCTGGTAACACATTGTGACTCAGAAAGCCAGTAAGACAACCAGCTAATAACGGGGCTATCTTCTTACTTCCATATTTAAGATGTTCAGCAGAAATATTATCTGAGCCACTAGCTTTATTTTGAGGTAATTTGCTTATAGCTTGATCCACCTCACATGGCATAATCACAATTGGATCATTAACTTGGTGATCACCCCCATCATATTCGTTTTGGATGCAATTAAAAAGACTACAATAATGTTGTCTCCATACTGCCGCAATATTCTCTGCCCCAGAAACTCCATCCAAAGTACAAGGAAGAGACACTCTGCAACTATTAAGAGTTCTGACTTTCCAAAAGTCAGTGATATTATGATTTAGGAGCTTCATAGCCATAGAATCAGCCCTTAAAGTTTGCTCATTTTTACAAATAAAACTGATAGCATACTTATATCTTGCATTTGTAGACTTCTTATGCTGAAGCTCCGGCCCTTGCCTGGGTCTACCTGCCAGCACCCATAATTTAAAAGCTTTCTGGGCTGCATCTTGGTATTTAGCTACATATTTACTCCATCCAGGTCTAGACTTATTCATTATACCCTTCGATTTAAAAAATGGCTTACTACAACCATGCAAGACATTAACTATATCATTGTACATTGAACAGATATCCCTCTGATGATTTACATCTTTACAGTTAACATCACTACACATCATTGCATCCCTTGGTAAATGAATATCACTCAAGCATTTGTCAGTACTCACATAATAAGCTAAAAGGTCCTCCTTATTAAGTGCTAACCAATCCATTTTTACTGCATTGATATTACTTTCATTATTAGTCATTGCTATAATGTGTTCAACGTTTATCACAACAGACACAGGTATGTGATCAGTTGTTACTGTATCATATAAGATACTCATATCCCTCAGCGAGTCATGTGCATCTGCTGTACTAATGCAATGGTCCAACCATGATGTAGTGTTCCAAGCCTCACTAACATAGGTATAGCTATCCACAGGTAAACACACTTCACTTGACAAAATGAGGTTATTATCTTGACAAAACTGAACAATATGACTAGAAAATAATGATTTGCTGTCTGAAATGTCCGCATTCATGTCACCAATGACATACACACTAGAAATAATAGTACTTTCAATAAAAGAACCAATAAAAGCTAATCTATTTAAATACTCATCTTCATTCTGATGACATTCGTAAGGTGTATACACATTTAGAATGATACATTTCTTATCTTGATATTAACATCCAATCTAACCACCTTTACCAATGAATCTAAGTTTTTTTTACACAGTATGGCTACACCGCCAGATATCCTACCTTTAATTAAACCCATACCAAGATCTGTTGTGGATTCACCAGCACCATTGAAGTTATCATTAAGAGAATTCAATTTATCCAAATCCTGCACTGCTAAAAAAGTCTCTTGTAAGCACAAAATGTCACAATTCTCCAGAAGGCTGTCCACAACCATACGGCGAGCTTTATCCCCATCACTCTGGCCCACACGCAGACCACGACAGTTGTATGACACAACCCGAATGTCCATGTTGGCTCCAATCGTTATTTATTCTACCCGAAGGCACACATCTTCCCCATCAATTGGTGCAGAATTAGACCCAGTCTTAGCACCCACTCTACGCGGCTCATAATAACGTCTAACGAAAGCCCCTTCAGGCCAGAGCTGCGGGTCATACATTTCACTGACTTCATTACATTCAGCAGATACTTTAAATGAACTGTATCTGCTTTGCACAGTTTCAATCTTCTGGCAAGCAACTTCACGACCAAGCTTTTCTTTCAAGTACTCTGACAAAGTCAAGGCATCTAAGTCAGGTGTAAACTTGGAGGCAAAAACACTCACCAGTTTGGTCTTAACCATTCTGATTTTGCCCACATCACCAGTACCAATGACGGACAAGACATTACCTGACTTATTTTTCTGACTGAGAATAACAGGAGGCAACCTTGATTTCATGACAGCAGCATTCTCAAAACCTTGTCGGCGACCCTTTTTCACCACACGACTCCACTTCGGAGAATCTGAGGAAGATGTTAATCCTGTTGCTCTCTCCAACGTCGCATCTCTTTCCATTCTCTGAGCATTCAACGATACGGACCTCTCCACCGCAGCACCTTCGCCAATGCCCGTCTCCAAAGCCTCCGCCGATGCGGCCCTGAGTGCCGTACCCTCCATCTGAACAGCTCTGACCGCTGCTGCCGACACCTCCGAGTCTGTTGGCTGCTCGAGAGCGCACACTCTTCGATTAATATCCACCGAAATAGCTCATAGATCTTCACCCACATTAGCATTTAGTTGCAGCGCGTGTTTCATAGAACAAAGCTCAGCACTCAGCTGCTCCATTCTTCCAAGCAAACTTGAAACATCAATACTATCAAAGGACACTGGCGGCAACTCATCCAAATAATGAGAAACAAATCTGGGAATATCTTCGCCGCATTCGTTCATCACTTTAAGACAGCTTTTTATGTTATTAACATATTTCTGTGGCCCTTTATGAGCAACATTCCGTTGAGTTGTAGGACATAATTCAAACAGTACCTTCTTTGAGGCCTCAATCCAGTCAGAATCAAACGTCTTTGCGGCCAACAGGACAATTTCATCCTGGCTTAGGGTTTTAATTTTAACAGCAAGAAAATTAAGAAATTCATCTTCAACAATAACTTTGCCGTCAACAGTGTTATATATCTCAGGTTTAAGGCGAGATCGTTTAAACACTGACGCAAGCGAAGCCATCCCACGTGTCGCAGACTCCAGCAGATCACCGTGAGTGACACAATTACAATGCAGATACCCACAATGTTCCCATCGATTAATGTGCGCATGAATTCATTCTCCTCATTAGCAACTGGTGTATCATGTCAGAGGAGATAAGGACTCTAAGCACGTCTCTTTCCAGCACACACTGCTTATTTCCACGCACCTCCAAATCCCAATCCATTCAACACTGCATGTGAGATCAGTCTTGCCGTATTAATGCATAACGCACAGCGATCACGGATCTTTCTGTGCACAATCCGCCGAACACTGAAGTGTTCTTAGGTAGTATACTAACAACCTAACTTAAATAACTAACTAAATAACTAAATAAATGTCCTAATCACTAATTCTCTCGCTCTATCACTCGTACAATTATCAACACAGCTCAGCGAGCTGGGGAGACGTCTCCCTCATATGACGTCAAATGATTCGTTTGGAAGGAGGAGCAGTTTTAAGGGAGGACTGAAAATAACGAACTTTTTCATCTTATATTCTGCCTTTAGGTATCGAAAAACATACAAAACAATACATCAACTTGTCAAACGTGTATTTCCCCTAACTATTTTGTGTTAATCAAAATTAAAAATTTAACCTGACATACACACTTTAAAACTAGAAATAATCAGATGCAAAATTAGTTGACAATAAAAATAGCAATTTTTATTTTCCCCCCCAAATCTACAGTGTAAGATAAATCTTACCGTATAATACTTCAAATACAATGGGTACAATATTCATAAAATAATCGGTTTGATGTATATAATATCTCTGGCCAGTCTGGACATACATGAATTACACAATATTGGTTGAATAGAAAAATAAAAGACTAGGATATTTGGTTTATGTTCATTATTACTGCAAAATAACATGACAGCCAGAATTTTGACAGCCATGTCATGTTTCAAATATTATGCAAATGAATCACTAAAAGCTGCACGAGGTGGGACTTTGGAACCTGAGAATAGAAACAAAACTGTCCCCATTTTTAAGCAGTATGCATTGGCCCGTTTCATCTAGATTAAGATTAGGCATTAGATAAGACGTTTAAGTAGCTTTTATAAACGTGCCTTAGAAGAAAATAAAAAAACATTACTGATGTGCATATTGAGACAAAACAATGGCACTGATATATTTTAAGATATGTCAGTGCAAGTTGCTTTCACTTAAAACAGCTCAAACATGCAGCTATAACATTATAGTCTGGGACTAGGTGTGTCTGTGAAATTGGGGGATTATTTTTTGAATCAGGGTTAAAAACAATTAAAACCAAACAAAAAAAATCTTAAAATGTACACCCCTTTAAACGATGCAGGCAAAATATGCGACAGATCATCTGCAAATGGGCAAACATAAGAATTGTGAATGATAAATTTTTTCTTCAATAGAAAAATAGTCAGCATATGTCCAGAACACGGTTTAACTGTTGAGAAAATTACGCAACTTTTCCCATATTTGTCCATAGATTGGCCCAGAAAATATATATATATATATTTTTACACTTTGTCACACTTGATGAATTATCAAACCAAAATATTAAACCAAATGGCATCTGCAAAAAAAAAAAAAAAAAAAAAAAAACTCTGAATTGATGTCAAGGTCTTTTTTGTGGCGGTATAAAAACTGCTCCCCTCTAGTTTACACAGATGTTAAAAAAAAATTGATTTCTAATAAATGAGTGTGCTTGAGATGCCACTTGTTTTGATATTTTGTTACTGTACATAATGCACAGATATTGATGCCCTTTTAAATGTGGCTTAAGTTTCTAAAACTGTTGGGGGTCACTAAGCATGAAACACATCTATCAACAAATCATGGTCACATGTATATTACAGAATACAGATAGAGAATAGAATGGCTCAGGACTTGCTTTACTGAATGCTGAGATTTGTGAAAAAAAAAAAAAAAAAAAAAAAGTACAGCTGGTTTGGGTCACTGTGGTGCAATTCTGGAAATCTGAACATTTGACCAACAAAAGCCACACTATTGTATCCGGGTAACATGCTGCAGTATATAAATACATAACACTTTACAACTTAAAAAAAAAATGTTTGCCTTTCTTTAAAACAAAAAGAACATTTAATTTCACAAAAGTATGTCAAAGCCTTTACAATTAAAAAGCACAACAATAATTAGAATGACAAAATAAATGAACTATGCTTTAAAAAACACACAAATGCAAACATGGCACAAAGCACATTAGAATTTCATAGACCAGTAAAGATACAACACAGGGAAGAGTCACTACAAAAAGGGTGACACTAAACCGGAATTATGTTTATACTCAACTAAAATGTTATTCATAAAATGCTTCAATCGAGATCAAAGCTCTTTTCTAAAAGTGTGAATGCAGTCAGAAGTCATGTAATATACTATAGATCTGAATTAGATTTGAAATAGTCAAAAACAAATTATTATTTGGATTTTTATGCTGTTTGGATTTTTTATACCCAATAGCCATTCAGTATGTATTGGTTCATTAAATTGCAATTTAACCACTTTAATGTGTTATTTTGTAATGAATAAGTTAGAGAACGTTAAGCATAGTGGCATGTTGGATTTTTGACACTGTTTCTGAGCTCTGAGCAGTTACCATAAATGAGAACATTGAGGGGGAAAAACAGAGTAACACGTCTTTAATAAAATTCTCATTACAGAACATCACATTTTGCTACACACTTAAAGATTCATATTCCACAGATTAGAAATATTTGTTGGGGTAAACCAATAGTCAACTGACACAATGACTAAATGATAAAGGAGGGACTGTTGAAAATTAAGAGAGAGAAGGAGAAATAGATAGATGGACGGACTGATGGAGGTATGGATGGATGGTCGGTCAGACAAACATCTACATCTCATGGGAGAGGACTTCATGCTCAGGTACGCCATTGGCGTGGATTGCTTGCTGCCCGTTTGGTTGTGTGTTGTTCTCATTGAGTCTGCGTACGCGGTACATCTCGTAATGGATACTGCTTGCGATATCTTTGATGTTCTGCATGTGAGTTCTAGAACAGCGAAAACAGACACAGAGTAAACACTTATAGCCTATTGAAATATATTTACTAACAAATGAACTGTAGTTCATTGATTCTTGTTTATCGAAGAACTGAAATTTTGAACTGTAGAATACCTGATGAGCAGGTCCCGCAAATAGGCAAACTCGCAGTGTGTGGTGTTCTCAACTGCAAAAACAATTAGAAAAAAGGAAGATGGTCTTGTGTTTTAGAGAGCATTTCAGTCATGAAAAACAATTAAACATAACATGTTGTATAATTCAATTCACATTTATTTGTTTAGTACCTTTCACAATATATGTTGTTTCAAAGCAGCTTTACAGAAAGTGTGTCTACATTACAATTTAGAGTGATCTGTTTTCAGAGGTGACTGTGTCCAAGTACATATATGCTACAAATCATGCAATTAGATAACAATGTATTAATTTAAGGCAGAAACAATGAGCTCATTGAATTGATTATTACAAGTTGTGAACATAATGATTACAATATAGAGAAATGTAGCATTGGTGCGTGTTAAATAAGCAGTCTATCTGCAACTGTTTGTTTCTATACTTGCTATTGTGCTTGAGGTGTGCTAGCATTTTATTGCCACTAGATGGCAGTGCAGTAAAACAGATGACACCAGAGTAAGTATACTTAAGCAGCAAATTGCTTCTTTAAAGGGATAGCTCACACAAAAATTACAATTTTAAAAAATGTTGGTAACCCATTGACTTTTTATATAAAAAAATAAAATAAATAAATATATATATATATATATATATATATATATGCAAATCAATGGTGCCGTCAGCTGTCGGGTTACCAACATTCTTTAAAATATTTTATTTTGTGTTCAACAGAAGAAAGAAACTCATACAGATTTGGAACAACATGAGGGTGAGTATACGATGACAACATTTTTGGGTGAACTATCCCTTTAAGTAACATCACATTTAAAATGGACTACTGAGACAGTGCATGAATGGATAGACTCTTAAATGAGCCCATTAATTAATAAGGACATTGACAATTTTTGGATTCTGTTGATTTTTGGTAGTTAAAAAAATAACATGCATGGCTGATTCATATTAAATAAATATGACAATATGGAGTAATGTAAGAAGAATGTGGTGAGAAATAAACATAAAGCAACTAGGCATGGAATGAAAAATTAGACTAGAGAATATGAACAGAAGCACTGTTTTTACGTCCTCTATTTTTAACTCTTACACACATACTGACTCTCTAAATACTATTTGCCTAAAAGGTCACTTGAGCTGATCTGTGCTCCTATTGTTAATCACATTTTCATTGTAAATCAATGACCGCCGGTCACTGCAAATAACTGTTAGTGTGAATGCCACTTTACTCTTATATGTAACATATAAAGGCATCTTAATAAGACGACTGCACTTAGCAGTAGACTACTTTCAACACTCTTCACATTTTAATGCTATATGATAGTTACTACTTTCAATCAATTAACTTTTACCACTCTCTTGCCCATGCAAGATAGAGCTTTTCGAATTAATAGTGATCAAACGTTTTCTATGTGAAGGAGTAGTTTTAATTCTCTATGACTAGAATGTGTATATTAGGACTATACATTGAATAAAACTGTTTAGCAATTATTTTAATTCTATACAACAATTTATGTCATATATTTTGTAGTTAACATTTCTCATTCAGTTCCATCTTATTCCACTTTATTATTTAGAACTACACAAATTCTACATTTCTAAAACAGCATTAAATGCAATCAACATTTTCTAAAGCTAAATTAAAATAACTAGATTACATTTTCATATACTTTATGAACTTAATTTTAATCTTTCTGGTTGACTTGTAATTGCAATGCTTTGATGCCCTTCTCGTTTGTGATATGAAGCTCTATGATACTTTTTTCCCCATTTTTAAACATTACAGAATGAACAATTATTTTCCATTCGAATAAATGTTTTAATGACATATAAAAATATAAATTGCATTAAACATTAAAGTAATCAGATACAGAGCCCTAGTGTGTAAATGTATATTGTCTAAGATATTCTGTAGAGAGCATTTGTGTTTTAATATACGGTAAATCAATCACAGCCATGTAGGATGATGAGACATGAGTACCATGAACTTCCTTACACACAACGAAATGTTTTTAAATCAAAAAAGAAGTACAGGACACTAATCCAAGAACAAAGCTTACTGCCAGAGAGGATGTGCAGATGTGAGTTTGGGCAAGAAAATGTAAGACTGAAGATGTTATGTGTGTGTGTGTTACCTGGTAAATCCTACATTATGGGGACAAAATTGTTTGTAAATTGTTTGGTAAATCCTACATTATGGGGGACAAAACAGCTTATATACCATACTAAGTGTTTTATTTATTTTTTTAAATGTAAAAATGTTTTGTGTGATGGGTAGGTTTAGGGGTAGGGTGATAGAATATACAGTTTGTACAGTATAAAAATTCTTAAATCCATGGAAAATCCCCATAAAACATGAAAAAACAGTGTGTGTGTGTGTGTGTGTGTGTGTGTGTGTGTGTGTGTGTGTGTGTGTGTGTGTGTGTGTGTGTGTGTGTGTGTGTGTGTGTGTGTGTGTGTACTACCTTCTACTGTACCCCATCTTGTTTTCCTGCCCAGAAGTCTTTTTCCATTGACCTGATATTCTTGATCACTTCCCACCACAGCAAAAGGGATCATCTCCTATAACACACATCAGATGGAAACCCTCAATATACAAAAGCAACACTTGGAATAACAACATACAGCCCAGCCAGGCTGAAACGGAAAGATTCAAAAGCTTACTCCATGATGTGTGTCATAAACAAGACAGCTCTTTTCAACGCATACGCCAATAAAAGTGACTGAGTGATAGAGATATAAAGTGTCAAGTGGACATACCCTGATCTTCTCATTAATTATTCTGTCTTCTGCATCCTCATCAAACTCCTTTTGAGGATAGATGTCGATTTCATTGGCTCGCAAGTCCTCTCTTATCTGCACATACACACAGCAGAAAAAAAATCCATGAATCATTGTTTAGTTCTTTGTTCATCTATGGAGGATATGCATGAGTGTGCACATAACATTAGGTTATGTAGTTATTTATGAGGCATCCTATACAGAAAGAGGGCTAATTATCTTGTCAACAAAAGAGGATGATTAAAACAAAAAACAAAACAAAAAAAACAACACCATTAGTTCAACTCTTGTTAAACACATTATTAAGTAAAGGCCTCAAGGAAGAACATGAAATTAAAGAAATAGTTCACCTGAAAAAGAAAATTCTGTCATAATTTACTTGTTGAAAACCTGCATGGAACACAGAAGAAACGCTAAAGAATGTACCAGTTGCCCTTTTCCATAAAATAAATAGGGTTCGGAGAGTTCAGTTCAAGCTTCAAAAAGGATGCAATGGCATCATAAAAATGTACCATTCATCTCAATATATTCCAAATCATCAGAAGCTATACAGTAACTTTTTATGATGTACAAATGTCAAAGTTTTTCACTGATAATTTCCCCTCCTTTGAGCTGTTAACTATTGACTTGGTGAGTTGGGAACAGAATTAGTTGAGAACAGAATTAGTCCTATTTGTAAACACCTTTTCCACATAATGAAAGAGATCCACGTTTCAAGTAGTCTATACTTGTGTCAAATGACAAAACATCCAAACATATGGATTCTGAACACTTGGAATATAGTGTAGTCATATAGTCATTTATATACTATTAAAGTATTTATTAATATTATGAATGATCTTTTATTTTTATATTTTGGATTTCACTTTAAGTTTAGTTTAAGTTTTAGTACTTATTTTGTTACATATTTTGTTGTTGTCATGCTTTTACTTGTAATATATATATATATATATATATATATATATATATATATATATATATATATATATATATATATTTTAGTTTATATTATTATAGCTTATATTATTAAATATTATTTAGCTTTCATTTTTATATTTATTTTAGTTTTAATTTAACTGAACTAAATTTTGTAATGCTTGGATTTATTATTGTGGCTGAACTTGTTGTAACAGAAATGTGTTTTATAAGAAAATAAACTCAAGTTTTAGTCATTTTAGTACTTCAACTTACTTTATTTCAGTTCGCTGCCAAAGCAGCATTTCTAGCATTTTCCTTAGTAAGTAGCTCCTTAAGGTTTTTTACATTTACATTTTCCAAGTCATTTTTCTTTTTCTTTAATTTAGCTTTATTTCAAACAAAAATATTTTTTAATAGTTTTAGTTACCAGTGCTAGTTAATAATAATGATAACAATAACGCCTTTCCCAAGCTCAAGGACGCTTCACAATAACAGTAAATATTAAATAACAAGCAGTTTACACACAACGGACAATGGACATTTGCCCAGTCCAAATAATGAGCAAGTTAACACTTGCATGACCAACTTTTATGACACCTTCATGCTGTGGTTATTTATTTGTTTGGTCATTTTGCAACTCAACAGCCTGAATCCCCTTTCAATTTCATTATAAGGAAATGAGCAGCCAGTAATTCATGTTTTCTCCATTTGTGTTCCACAGAAGAAAGAAATTCATACGGGTTTGGAACGACATAAAGAAGAGTAGAAGGGTGACAGAATTCTTTTCATTTTCTGGGTGAACTTTTCCTTTAGTGACGCATTCTCTACTGTATATTAAGGGTCACCACACCGTCGCTTTTCAGATGTCAAACTGAATAATCGTAACCCACATGAATTCAGACCTCTGGCAGTGAAGATTTAAACAGGCCATTGGGAGCATAATGAAAAGAACACAGTGAGAGAGCTTTCAGCCTGCGGGAAGCTTTAATGAATGACGAAGAATCAAAACTACACCCTTCACAGAATACACTCAGAGCTGGTGTATGTTTTGATTCTTTGCTTCCATGTGCTTTATGTCCTGAGCTGAACATTAAAGCAAATAAACCAGACAAATTCAGGAAGTCCACATCAATGTTCTCAAGGTTGAAAAAAGAGTCACCCCACTCTCCTGTCAGGTCAAAGGCCGCGTGCGGTGGAGGGAAAGGATCTAAGGATTGTGCGATGACCACACAGCCAAACATAACAGTTGCGTACAAGCCTGAAGAGCTTCTGGAGCCTACAGTTTGTTCCGTTTGGCAGGTGAAGCAAATGTTAGGAGGAAACGGTAGCTTGGACGCCCACTGAGTTTCCTCTGGCATCTTTTACAAAGGCAAAACCAATAGACGTCATGCGAGGTGAAGTATGTGAAGGATAAAGTTGCCTTTACCTTCTACAATGGCACAGGCCGACATGTTCATTGAATAAAAACATGAAGTAATAATACTAATTTAATCACTTCAATCAGTAGCCAATCACTTAACTTTATATTAACATACTAAACAGCTAGATACATGCAGTCCTCCAGATCTCTTCTTACTTTAGGATACCCTATTATTTCTGTACCCCAAAGAGTAAGACATCAGTTCACTTGTTTGTGCTGGTTTTATGGGAAACCTCCATATGCTGTACCAACTCCAGCTGCCCACTGCTGGATCTGTCCTGTAAACTGCCTCTACCAGCCTTTGAAGTTCTGCCGAGTTACAGTTAAAGTTGAGGTCAAACAAAACACAAAATGCCTTACCGGCCTCTGAACCCAGAAAAGAACCCAAAAATACTCAAGATAGGTTCTAGGGCTTTTCCTCCATAATTAAGAATGTCCAAGCATGATTGAAGATATTTTCCACATATCAGTATCAAAAGGGGACAAAATAGTTTAAAAGAGCCCTCTTAAATGGAGAAAAACAATGCTAGATTATTATAGGATAGAAAACAACTAATACTGTAATTAAGCAAAAAGTACCAGCCTATGGTATATCGTGAATCGTCAAACATGACATTGGCAAATGAAGGTGGTTGAACCAGCTGTGCATGTATTACAACTTTGCCTAGTTGCACTACACATAAGAGAAGATAAGTTGTTATTTAAAGGTGCTGTAAGGAGTTTTTATACTAAAATGAATCCATGTTTTATTACCTGTGTTTCAAGGGGTTGTAATCTCACAATAAAATTATCCACTTGGCGGGTTTTGCTATTGCCTCTGAAAGCAAGTATTCCTATTTCTATGTGAAGTCTCCGGGTCGGATCAGCCGCGAAATCCAGTGACGTGACTGAGACCTGCATGCGCTCTCCCGAGCGTCTCGCCTCTCGCCTCGTCTACTGACTTTGCACTCAACAGCGACGACACTGCAACTTATGACATGGAGTCTGCTAATACTAGGAAACGACCAGCACAACACAGACTCCAACACAAACTCCACATAATAATAAAAAACAAAAGAAAAGCACGCGCACGAGCACTCGCTTGTAAACGTATTGGTTGCAATCTGAAACATCACCGCTAGATGCCGCTGAAAACTCCATACAGCACCTTTAAGTAGGCAGGTGAATTTAATAATACTATTAATAATGACATACTTTATTTCAAAATGCTATAAGACTGTACCAAATAATCAGCATCTAGGACTGGAACAGTGTTGTATCATTATGCACATGCTCAAGTGTAGTCTGTTACTCAACATGCCAACAAGACATGCTCAGGGGGGGAGAGTTTTGCACCAATTTACACCATCAGGGAAGTGATTCCCACAGATATTTACCCACAGAGGTTCTCACAGACATTGTGTGATGACAGTTTGTAATGAGGTTAAATGCTTTAAAAAAAAATCCATCATTATACAACTGGTGTAGCTTCTTGGATGAGCGAGGCAACATGTCCTCAAATTAATGGAAACATGCCAGATGCTCCCAAAGAAATTCCTTTTATGACCCGGGTGAATGATGTAGACAAAGAGGGAAAAGACCCTCACCAGCAATTTACAAGGTGAGGAATTGAAAATATGTAATAAAACCTCTTATCATACAGCTGGAAGAGGTCCATTATATACTTTCTGTGGAACTCACCTTCTTTTTGAAGAAGTCTCTCTCCTCCTGGGTCAGTGTGTCTGCTTTGGCGATAACAGGAACGATGTTAACCACTTTACTTAGGTGTCTCATAAACTCAATGTCAATTGGCCGCAAACTAAAACAAGGAAGAAAACAAAGCAATGCAATCAGATTTCAAATGGACAAATTGGAGATCATTGTGTAATGTCTATTCAGTCGGTCTAATGTTTAATCTTTATTTAAAACATAGTAATAGAGTGTAAAAGTAGTTTAACCTCAAGTATCCCATTCTAATACTGTAAGAACAGCACAGATAATTAACAAGGCATCAAAAGACTGACAAACTACCAATGTGAAGAATTTACTACAGAAGGTTAAAAGTTTAAGAAGTGGGGGGGAAACGTATTTACCCTTATATCAATCTGATTTTCAAGTTGATGCTGCTCTTTTCCACAAAGTGGAAGTGAATGGTGACTGGGACTGTCTAGCTCAAAAATGACAAAACCCCCAAAAGCACAATAAGCAGCATATTGCTGCAGTCCTGACATCTCATTCATGTTTTCATATCTAAATTTGGTACGTTATTGGTTCTTGTTTGTCTCGTAACTATCACGTCCCCAATTCGAATAGAGTATGTCAAAATCACACAATAGCACATATTTTCTGTGTATAATGACTTGTTTCTCACACAAAGCTCATATGACCTAATTTTTATGGACTACTTTTTATGGTGCTTTTTTGTTAAAATAATAACAATAATAAAAATAAATGGTCTAAAGTAGTTTGGAACAATATAAGGGTGAGTAAATTATATTTTTTTTAAAAATTGGGTGACCTACGCCCTTAAGGATATGTTGAACTTTCTTTGGTGCTTGTGACTTTGCATTACTTGTACTAAAAAACTTGAACATATAACAAGCTGGCATGTGTATTTAGGTCTGCTGGGTTGATTTGAGTGTACTGCATTCACAACCACAAGGCACAGACAAGCAACACTGACATCTTTAATGTCCAAACATCCGGTTTACTCATCTCACATGACACACTGCATTTTGTCTTTTTAATAAACTGGAATGAACATGCACAGAGCCTCTTAGTCCGCAGGACAAAAATATGTCACAATCTGGGCTTGCTTACTATCACATGGGGAGGACTGCAGAGCTTGAGGGCTTTGAATATTCTACTGAGTGCTAAAGTACTCAAAATATACACGTGCACGAGAAGCTCTGAGGAATTACGTGAATCTTTAAATATACAAGCACCTTCACACATGCAGTATATTATAGGATGTTAAAAAGTGTAAGCCCACAACACAGAACTGAGGTTTGAATTGAATTAAATTTATATCCTCGTGTATTGGAAGGAAATATTATTGCATTATCAGATGCACATAACTTGCATGAGACCTGGCAGGGAAAATACCCATTTTGATATTTGAGCACCAACCCACATCTGTCTCATAATTCTTTCATAGAGGAAGGAGTCACCATCTGTGGTGGATACTTCTCATTTCACTTCCTGTTTCCCAATAAACCACATGGAAATGGCCAGCCATCAGAGTGCAACATCCATAAATGAGATTATAAAAGTATCCACAAGGTCTCAAAGGATCTGTGTGAAATATCCAATAATGAACCTCATTTGCAGCCAGTGCTGCCAGCTGATTCTGGGATTTGATTAACAACTAGAGTTTATAGCTGGTTTCTACTTTTCTGAAAACATGATGATTTAAAAGTGACAAGCCAAAGAGCAAACTGCTGACACTGTATTGTGGTATTGATGTCTGATGCTCAAACCCTGAAAGGCACTTGACAACATAAATAAATATCTATTACACAATATTTTAGAGGGCTGCAATTTTAAACAAAGTACTTCCTCATTGTGGAATTATGGCATAATAACTAACTAAAAAAGAATACAGCTATATGTTATGTAGCCCTGTGTGTGTTAAATTGATTAAAATCTTTAGTTACATGTCATTTAAAATACACAATTGCTGCCATGAGTTCAAGCACTCTGAAAACTGCATACGTAACAGTTAAGATGGTTGGTATTGCCAAAATATGCAGAGATGACAAATTATTTAATGTTACATATGAATGATAGTGTGTTCTTGTAATTTACAACCTCATAGTGTACATATAAACAATAGCTGTGCAAATCCCGCTCTTCAATATCCAGTTAGAAGTAAATGTCATGTTCGTAGTGAATATTATGTCCATGAATACTGATCGTCTGATGGCACTACAATTGAACATCAAAAAAGTTTTGATTGGACAAATCCTTTCGGCTTACTATAACCAATAATTTTCAAAGACAGGAGAAAAGAAGGGGCCAATCAGATTTCTGCTAGGCCCATTGCCCCTTTGGCTCCACCCATACTTCCGCTTATGCTCTTGAGGTTAACGGAGCTGTTTCCTGGACACATTTTCAAACACAGGCACTGAAGTCTGTGTGCGACTTATATGACATGTGGCAAGATGAGCAGCTGTTCAGATATCTTACAAGCACGCAGCAGCTGCGAGACAGTATCTAATAACAGTGTGCACACCAACACATACTCATAGAAGGAAATGCCCTCTTTAAAAGACTTAACTGCGCAAGCCCTCCTCTCTCCTGTGCAGACACTACACACATACACGTATACCTAGAAAACAAGACAGCAAAACCACTTGCAGGACCACACAATGTTATTTTTATTCTAGCCCTATCAAACACATGTAAACACACACACACAGTGAAGATCCATCGCATTGATCAAATCACAAGAGTTTTGTAGTAACGCATTTCATGTAACAACTTCAGATCAGATTGTGAAAGGTCTCCAATTTCATTTTATAATTTTTACAAATATACAGGTCACATACCTGTATGAAACTAATTACATTTTCCAAATGAAAAAAGGTGCACAAAACAGCACATAAAAGTTTAAAAACTTTTAGCGCAGTGATTGTGAGTAGGTGTCCTTTACTGTTCACCAGTCCAGTATGCATTAGTATTTAGTATATTCGACTGCTACATATATATCATATATATCAACTGCTTTCATCAAACATATTGTAAAAAAGTTCTAAAAAACTCAAAAAAACAAATGTGTGGATCCGAGTTAAAAACTTGCGGTTCAAGTTAAGCTGAGTGTTAACATTCCATAACAGTGATGCACTGTATAACTTTCATATCTTGTGTAGCAGTTTGTTGAGCAAAATGAAAAGGTTATATAGAGTTACTTTGAACTCTGTTTAGAGTATATTCCTAAACAAGTTGTAGTATATATTCATTGAAATGAAATAAACTTCACTGAAGAGAAGACTAATCACGCAGATTGTGACTTGAAACATAACTTTTACAACAAAATATATATAAAAAAACACTACATAGAGCTAAAGCCTATAAAACCTAAATAACAAGGTTAACGATTCTTCACCATGACTTCACACCTGAGTGCGGTGAGCAGCAGTTTATAGTATGGATTCACCCAAAGATATATACAGATTTTAAGTGTGCGTGTGTGTGTGTGTATCTCACCAGTGTCCAGTAGGAGGAATAAAGTATATGCAGCAATGGACTCGTGAGTCTGGAATCCTCTTCTTCCTGTCGATGTTGATCTCTTCCTGTAAATACTGTTCGTACTGTGCATTAATGAACTGCATGATGGGCTTCCAGCTGCAAACAGATCAGAGAGACAGGAATACACCAGAAAACACATGAGATCTAAAACGACCAGCAGGTAATCTATGAAATAGTTCAATAGCAGTTAGTATTAATTTACTTATACTCCATGTTATATTGATGTGTTTTTCATAGCAGGTGAAAAACTGTTTCATAGTACTGACTGATAAATAAGGAGATATTTACCAGTTCTCATTGTTTATCTGGTCTCCAAAGCCTGGTGTATCGATGACTGTCAGCTTCATTCTCACTCCTTTTTCCTCAATATCTGTATACAAGATGAGTTTGAAAAGGTGAATGTGTACTGTACATAACCAAACTAATGACAAAGTCAGAATTGTTAAAATAAGACTTCTGCTTATCGGTTTAGTTTTAGTTCATCAGGCCTTTTTTTACCATGACTGATAGACTTTATTTCAATGGTCTTGGGAATTCGGTCTTCTTCAGTTGTCATCACAGATCTGCGACTCACTTTAGATTTAAAAAGTGTGTTCATTAGTGTGGATTTACCCAGACCACTCTGACCTGTACAAATGGAAAGACAACAAAAAAAGAAAAACCGATGTTTTAAATTGAATGAATAAAGCATAGTACTATAAAGTATGCATGTGTGTATATTAATTTAATATGGACATAGTACATTTTGCATTTTGGCACGGTCATCGCAAGACACTTAAAAAAATTGTGTACTGTGGACTATAAAAGAGCCAGTGTTTCTAGAGGAGGTTCATGGGAGCAGCTTGTTGGATCTCTCGTTGACAACTATGATAAAGCAAGAACAAAGGTTGCAGCTGGAATCAGTTGAGTGGAGCAGCCAGGCAGATGCTCTCACTGCAGAAAGCATTAACCATGTCCGATTGAACATTCTTGTGGGGCATATTGGTGGGCATGTAACTGATAAATAATGAACTATAAAATCCCTGAAAGTAACCTCCAACCATTAGATGTTTGCAAATGTTTGAATATGTTCAAGCCTAAAGGAGCTGATAAAAAGTGATTAGAGGATTATAGTTAGACGACAAACCTCAGAAGACATTCTGCAAACTAACAAAATCACTCATTAACAGCTTAAAGAACGCAGGACATTAAAGAGTTATAAACCCATGGACACGTCTTGAATATTTCTGTAAAGCCTCTAACTACCCATATATTCACTTACCAAAGTACTGGATTGAAACAAACATCAACGTGTTCATTCAGAGATACAAAAGCTTTTATCTCAGTTCTTAGGTCCTCAAAGAAAAAGACAAACAGCACCATCACAAAACAATCCTTCTAAGACTATGCAAGTGGCTACAGGTTCCATGCTTCAGAGTTTTACACATTGCCAAGAAAAACAAATAAAATCAGGGATATATACTGCTGGAGGCAGGAAGTCAACACATATTGTGGAGCGGTTCCATACCGATGCACGTGGGTCTGTGAATGTGGCATATATAGGAATAATATAGTCTGAATCTGGAACCAAGGTCATGATTAAGAGTCAGTTGGGGACATTCAGGGCATTCATATTGGACCACTAGAGGTGAAATTGTTGGGTGGTGTGGCTGGTGAGCGAAGATTAACAGAAGGTCTCGGCTAGTAACTGAAAGATTCCAAGATTCTACTAGATTCCAAGCCATTTTGAATCCAAGATGAAATGGCAATGACTAGAAACCAGTGGTGTATTCTACGTGATAAACGGGTATATGCCGTATACCCACTAGGAAAGGTCAAGGATTTCTGTAAACCCACTTAAAAAAGAACGAGGGTACGTGACAACATCGTTTTGTTACAGAACTTCCACACTTTCATTCATAAATTCACCCCGTCTATGTTGAGAAGCACTGACTTTTGGACCATTGGGGCTTCCATGGCATGTGACTTGGATCTGACGTCACTTACAAAGGTACAACTAAAGCCACTAGAAGACAAGCCTGCAACCTTATCCAAAAAAGCGTAACGGCTAATGCTAACGCTCGGCTGTGGCGTTACTTAGACCAGAGGCCTTTTTATTTTAATGGAGAAGAGGCTTCACTACACTTAATAAACCGCTTGTGTGAGGAAATAGCTTATTTAATGAATCGACTGCCTGTCCACTAATCTTCAACATGTTTTACGCTAAGCAATATTTTTGTTAGGAGATTTTACTATGATTAAAAACTAGGCTACACCACTGCTAGAACCCATCCTGCTCACTTACATGTAGGTTGTGATCACACTTGGCAGGTCTGGTTTAATTAAAATGCAGTCTAGTGCGATTGCTCTGTTAGTATACATACATAGTATAGCATACAGAGAGGCTTTAAAAGCTGCTAGATCTGCTTATTTTTCAACCCTATTAGAAGAAAATAAACATAATCCTACGTATTTATTTGAAACAGTGGCTAAACTAACAAAAAATAAAGCTTCAAACCCAGAAGTTTCCAAGCAACACAGCAGTAATGACTTTATAAACTTCTTAAATTATAAGATTGATAATATCAGGGACAAAATTATAACTATGCAACCGTCCACTACAGTACAAATATAGGGAGAGCATTGTAGTCTCCCCGAGGAAAAATTCGATTCATTTATTGCTATAGGAGAGGAAGAATTTAGCATACTCGTTAATTCATCTAAATCGACAACATGCATGTTAGACCCTATACCGACTAAGCTACTGAAAGAGATGCTTCCAGATGTCATTGATCCTCTTCTTAATATCATTCATTCGTCTTTGTCTCTAGGATATGTACCCAAAACCTTTAAGCTGGCTATGACTAAACCGCTTGTTAAAAAAACGCAACTTGATCATACAAAATTAGGGTCTCGGTTTGGTTGTTTAGTCCGCACCCGAGTGCGATTGCTGTATTCACACCTGCCCAAAAGATCCGCACCAAGGCGGGAAACAAACTTGAGTTCGATTCAATCGAACCAAACAAGGCAGGTGTGAATACATCCAAAGTGTGAACACTGCCATCCAAACCTTGGGGTGCACCAAACAAGCGGCCTAATGCTGCGTTCACACCAAACGCGAATAGAGCAAATCCGCGTCTATCGCGTCTAGTTTGACGCTCGAACATTTTTAATGTATTCGCGCGTCCAAAGCGAGTCCGAGGCGAAATCCGTTTCTTGTGGGAGGGGCAAGTGCTAGGTGGTCTGTTTGCAAGAAAGGCCGCGAAATTTAAAAATACTACTGTTATTGTGTCACGAAATGTAGTTTTAAGAGTTGTTCAGTCGAGAATTTTGTTGTTTAAAGCTCAAATCTGTGGTTTATTTATAAAGATAGCACCTATTTAAGAAATTTGATCTGACGTTTTCGGAGTTGTGAGATCCAGGCGATCACCGGGCGCTCAGCGCTCATGTAACCCGCCTGGAACAGCCTTACCTCGGCAAGTCCTCCTGACGTTTGCCACTGGTAAACGAGAAATGTTTAAATTCACAATCTATAGCTTCGGTTCTATTATATGAAACATATAAGATCAAATACATCAATGACTCGTTATAACGTAGGTCAAACGACTTCTTTAATTATGTGAGTTTTACTTCATCTCATTCAGAAATAATTTATTGAGGCCTGTTACAAATTTATTAAATGTTTAATTTAGCTTCCAATACAATAGTATATAAAACTGAGAAAGTTTAGTAGACTGATTTTAGCATTTGAGGTATAAATGATGATTATTGAGTTTCCAGCAGGACATTCCTGCCAGACCTGTTTTTTTTTCCTATTCTAAGTTAAATGAGTCAGACTCTCACCTTTTGTCTTTAATGGCTCTTGGAGCCCGAGCCCCAGCCCCAGTCATTGAATAGTTAGACTGATTGGATTAGCCTCTATGCGTTTGAATAGTTATGCTGATTGGATTAGGATGGGTAACACTCTGGAGTCTAGGGCGGGTTCCTAAACCTGTATACTTCATTTGCATGCTTTGTTCAGAGTCCCCTCCTCCTCTATGTAATCCCTCCCCTCTTTGAAAAGTATAAACTACAATGTATATACTGTGTTAGATTTAGAATGTTGGACGACCTGCACAAAGCACCACTCACGCGCCTCATTCGCGCGAATTCGAGTCTACCGCGCCACGCTAAACGCCTCATTCGTGCCGCAGGAATTCCAGACGCACGTAAACGCATCTTTACATTGACTTAACATTGAAATCACGCCAGACGCTCTATTCGCGCTTCTCCTGAAAAATTGGGCAGTTCGACTGAAATATTCAAAATTCGGCCCATTAATCTTTTTTTATGGCTGACTGAATTAGCTGAAATACTGTAGTTCCATTAATAGAGCATTTTTCTTGAGTGCAAAACTCGAGGTCAATAGTTCTCATGCATAGATTAAATTCCATAACCAAATTAAAGTGATTTTTATTTTATTTTTGGACATAGCTATCCAAGTTTTCCAAACATGAATTACATAAAATACAGTTCATACCAGGCATTTAAAATATAGAAAGATGGAGAATATTTAAAGCAAGTGTTTTAAAAAAAACACGGGCCACGGGTCACCAGCCAATTTATAACCAGGCCAAATTTTAACTGACTATCCCTTCATTACATTTATTTTAATAAACAAATAATAATAAGTACATGTTTTTCATGTTAACTTTAAATTTGAGTGTAATGTTTGACCCTCTTAAAATTTGTATTTGAAAAATGTAGTGCAGGGGTGTCCAAACTCAGTCCTGGAGGGCCACAGACTGTCCTGCAGAGTTTAGCTGCAACTTGCCTCAACACACCTGACTGGAAGTTTCTAGTATACCTACTAAGACCTTGATTAGTTGGTTCTGGTGCGTTTAATTGGGGGTTCAACTCTGCAGGACAGATGCCTTCCAGGAGCAGGACTGGACAGTGGACACCCCTGATCTATCTCTATTTAAAGCTGCAGTCCGCAACTTTATTTTTTGCTCAACATTTACTAAATTTATATAATAAGCGAGTACATCATGAATTCATTTTCCAAACCGTTTTTTTATCTTATCCTGAATCACTACGGTACATCTATAATAAGTGTTTATATTCAGACTATTTTAGACTGGCACGGGTCGTACCGCTGCGGAGTAGCCCAGTACCTTTGTGACTCGTCATAGACATAAACAGAGAGAAGTAACTCCGGCTACAATGTTCTTCCGCAATACGCATGCATTTCGGATTATTAACCGCTAGAGCGCCAAAAGTTACGGACATAACCATTTGCATTTAGTGATATTAAATGGGGATTTTGTACTTAATGAAAAGCATACATGCATTTTTGTGCTTGCACTCTCACACCTGTACTTACCCACTACCATGATGTTAAACTCAAAGCCTTGTTTCATGGCTTTCCTCCTCATCTGTTCCAAGATGGCATCAATGCCCACATAGCCAAACTCACTGCTGGTGTTCTCACTCCGTGCCACAGGTGTCTTTCCTATGTCTGCCATATTGCCGTAAATACTTGTAATGACCTCTGGCCCTAATGAAATTATGAGAGACAGAAAGAAAGACAGAGACCGATCAGGTTAAGATTATTTTGCAACATTTTTGGAATGAACATTTTTCATGTGCATATGCAGAATAAAGTAGACCCTCTCAGAGCTATTAAAGTTGGTTTGTCTGCAAGCTGCTATGACAAAACATTGCTATTAGAAATGGCACAATGGCAGCTTGACAAGCATTACCACTGCATTCAGAAGTTTAGTGGTCCACTAGATGTGGGTCAGTTGAACCAAACAGCATTTTTCACTTTGTGTAAAAGTCACATTTAAATTATGCAAAATTTGCTCATATTTTGAATGTAATTTTATGTAAAATGAAAAAAAAGTATGATTCCTGGTTGCACTGAACGTAGTGCAAAATATTTATGAGCAAACAAATATTGTATTGATATGTTTCTGAAAAGAGACCAGATCTCAGAACACATGGAAATAAAGTATAGGCCAGAAAACCCACAACAGTTATACAGTTTCCTCAGCTTAACACACATGTAGACATAAGAGCATACACTCATTATATAGCTACATCAATGTTTTGTGCACTCCAACATTTATTTTCTAAATTACCATTATTTTACAAAACCACTTTTATCAAGCTCTTAATTAATTTATCAAACCAGCGCAAACTAAATTCTTCTCAAATGATCAATTGATCATCAACTTTGCCAAAAGATACCAAAAACGCTGATAACCACAAACTTACCCAGAAGACGAAAGGATAGTCTGCAAAGTTGTTGAAAAATGTGTCTGACAGTGAAAAAGTGACACACACTCAACATGTGAGAGTGGGAGGGGACATGATAGCTGCTTTTTCTTTTATAACGACTAAATGTGGCTTCCTCTTTTCATAGAGCGTCTAGACACTTGCACAAATGCCAATATTTTTCACCAAGAAGAATATAGGCAACCCCCAAACATATACCCAAATATGCCACTGGTGATTACATAAATAAATAACATTTAAATCAATAACATAAGTAATATAGCATATCCGAATGATAATGCAAGGTGATATTACACAACAACAATAACAAAAAATAACAAAAAAAGGTATAGGCATGTACAAACATAACTTATGAAACTCACTATTGCTTCATCAGATGCCTGAGGTGGAAACTATGAAATCCTAATCTGTAACTTAACCAACACAGTGTATGCTGTAATTTACACATCTGTAAATATCACTAAGTATGAAGTATAAGAGTAGAGTTCAATAAAACACAAAACTGAGAATGACAATGGCTGTAGCCAAATAGCAGTTCTTTTTTGCTTAGTTTTATTATAATTTTGAATAACAATCTTTATCTAAATTTGATATGCTTTAAATTTTATTATTTCACTACCATGTTTTTTGAGGTATGATTCATGCGTCTAAGAAGTCAAGTCAGAACTATTAGTCAAATGCAAAACTTGTTTTGCATGTGTTCCTCTGTGGCTTATGTACATTATCAAAACATTGAAAAAATGATTTCCTGTCAGTGAGTTACACACACTACTTCACAGAGTCTTTTCTAAGAAAACAGAGAGTGACAAGCCTAAAAAGTTTAACCTAAAACACTAGACAGTTATCGAACCACAAGCAGCTATGTTTTGTCCAGATAATTTAACCTATGCTATTTAAGTGTGAGGCATAGAATTAGCAAGCTAACCATGCTGTGTGCTCATGTGCTTTTATGTCTTACTCATTATTCAAATTAGAAACATGTTATAGACAGTGGTCACCATAAGGTGACTGCTGGGGTCTCTCACACTATATACTTGATCTTATTTGTCACTTTTCCTTTTATAACAAATCCTGAATAATCATTCTATAAAACCCCTCACTGTAAATGAGTGATTTCATATCGGGATTTGGCCACCTGTACAGGAAAAGCTTTTATAAGTCCCAATTTAGACTCATACACACACGTTTTTCACAAATGAATTGCAACTTAGAGGCATATTGGCATAACATAACAAGAGGCAAGAGCAGAACCAGGCAAACTACACCCCTTAGGCTCCACCTTCATTTCAGCCTCTGGCTCCAAACACTGTGTGATTAATGCAGTCTTTCAGATTGTGTGGAGTTTTGGCAAAACTCCTAAAGCCAATTAAAATAAAATGATAGGTCTAGGTAAACCTAACCCATCAACGAGGTTCAGCATTGAGGCCTAGAACGTTCCATTCGCCTCAGGGAAGCCTCATGGTTTACTGTGACCTATATTTTTCATATGTTAACCCAATAGTCAATCACATGTGAAATCCACACTTCAAACTTGAGTGAACCACAGTTTTTTAATCCCAAAGTGGAATGTTATCCAGTAAGTTTAGCCTGTAGTTTTGAGAAGACAGAGGGAAAATCTACCATGTAAACTGCATGTTCAGAGTATGCCAAATAGTTATTACTGTATTTAAGGCAGGGTTTTTGCTGACTTGATTTTTGCTGGATTGTTGAGTTATCACAACATGTGGTCATGTTAATTATGGTTTAATACACAGAGACACAACCATAATTTGTGCCATTGGTTACATGACTACGCTGCCCTGCGAGTAGGTGATGCCAGCACCTGTTGTTTGCCATCTGCTAAGAAACAAAATGAGGCATGAATATGAAAGGGGGCAGTGACACAGGCACACAAACTATGATTTAAAATATACTGTAAATCAATCTCAATTAGTTCCTCTTTTGGTGAGCCTCATTTAAAATGAAAGCTAGATTCCATATCACCATCAAAAACAATGGATTATCTAGGCACTTTAGCAACATAATGCACACAATGCCATAGTCTAAAAAGCATCAATTACTGTTCAGACAAATTATGCTACTATAAGATGCTGTCTCATCAGTCCTGATTTAAACATATAAGATTGTAAGATTTAGAATTTAGTCGAATTCAAAAAAATCACAAAAAAAAAAAAAAAAAGATGTTTAACCTAAGACACATCAAATCTCATCAAAGTAATCATCAGTAAGCATGAAATACTGTATTTGGATTGTAACTCCACAGAAAGATAAAATAATGCACTAAAACACTAAAAGTGGCCTTAAAGGAACATACTTTTTTAGATGTTACAAAAACTTTTTCCTTTCCTAGCTTAATATGCAGAGAAACTGTATAAACATGTTGTAGGTTGGTTGCTATTCAAAAAATACTAATAAATGAACCAAATTACAAAAAGGAATTAGCATATGAAAAATCTTACTTACTTCTTACTACAACATATGTTAGCCTAGAAATTGATTTACCAGCCAATAAAAAACTTAAGGTGCTGCATCATGTAGTTTTTTTTGACTGTACTAAAGCATAAAACTACCATAACATGTCTGCATATATTTAGGAAACGTGCTAAGTTTAAATACTTGTTTCCCTTAAAAAAACAATACTTCAGCCAGTTATTCTCCTTTGAAATTTGCGTTCCGTTCCGAGTCGGAATGTCTGTTTTTGAGTTTGAGTCTGAGTTTCCACCCACTGCCAATTTACCCAATAGTATTTCGACAGTATTATTTGACATTATTCAATCGTTAGTATTTTCGGTTTCCAGTTGTAGAAAAACACATAGCTATGTATTGCAACCATGGAAGCCAGCAAACTAAAGCCCCTTTCAAACAGAGATTCCGGAAAATACATGGATAATGTGTCCCGGGATTTGTCCCGGGATCGTTTGATTTTGGTTCATTCACACTGCCATGAATTTTACGGAATCTGTGAGTTCGTTCACACACATCCCGTAAAGACACGTGACGTCAGGATGTGACGTGTAACGTATGCGTTGAACAATCTCAGCTTCAGCGCATTGGTCTTGGCTTTTGTTTACACAGGACACATTCCGGGACTGATCCCGGCAATGTTACTAGGTCCACATCCCGGAATTGATCCCGGCATCAATCCCTGGACGTGTTTGCGTTCACAGAGAAGGCACTCTAGCAATTTTATGGCAATTTCCCAGGATCAACGCGCTGTGTGAAAGGGGCTTAACTGGGTCAGATATCACATATTCAATCCAACCTAAAAAGCCTCGGCATTCATCTAAAAATCTATATCAACGGGAGCATATTAAACCAAGAATAAATCAACTCATCAATTACAGTGTTGCAAGTCTCCTCGCTTTCCATTGTCAATTGTGCTAGCTCTTGTTGTGTGTCCTCAATCTGGCAACCTGCGTGAGTGTCGAGTCTTGAGGAGAGGGGGTTTTTTATTCAAAAAAATATTTTGAATTTGGAATGCAGTACTCATTTCAACCACTGTCAAGATTACATACTGCACCTTTAAATCATAAAATCTGTATGGACCTGAATAAACATACCCGTTTATGGGATTTATATATACCAGTGATGCGCGGGTTGATCCAAAGTGAGCAGGTCCCTGCGGTCACCTGCGGTCACCCGCGGTTACGAGTCATCCAAAAATATTTTTAATGATATTCGTGTCGCGGTCGGTCGGGTCGTTTGAAATAAAGATGCCAATTAAACCTTTGTAATTTATATAGTACTAGACACAATGTTCTATGAAATTCATAGGTCTACACTTTATTGGCTGAATAACTGCGCGAGGATGACGCACGAGCTCAGTCAGAGATGACAGTGGGAAATCCTTATTTACTTTTTGAATGTTGAGTGCGTTATTAACTTTTGAATAAAAGCTGACGCGGTACAAAATGCCCGATTTCCCAACACGTTGAACTGAGCAATACCATTGTGCCATTTTAATAGACTACTTTTAAACGCACATAGCTCAGTAATGTCAGTTTTATGTAGCTATTTGCTGAGAGGGGGCGGGGTTTTTGTTGGGAAAGTCAGGGGAGAGACGCACACTTCGATTTGACTGGATAAACACATGCAGCATCTTAATTGTTAAGAAAATGAAACGAAATAAATGAATAGCCTAAATCAAGCCTTTATTACAAAAACTAGGCGATATTATACAGCATTCAGAAAAATGCGCACCCCTAGTTCCTCCGTCTATGGCCCAATGACTAAAATGAGCATTTACTAGCTACTTTAAAAAAAATGCGGGTCAGGAAGCGGGTCGGGTACAATATTTTCTTTCTTTTTTTTTGCGGTCCGAGTTGCGGGCGGGTTAGTTGAAAACGTCGGTCGGGTGCGGGTTGTTTATACATTGACCCGCGCATCACTGATATATACTGTATATGGCATAGCAAAAGAGATACAAGCAAAAAAAAGCTTTGTTTCTTATAGGTCACAAATTGGTACAAAAACCTACACCATAACATATTTAAAGCCAATAATAATATGATGATGACACAGATTTGACACAGACGCTGTATGCCACACGCAACATAAGAGCTCAAGGCATGACAGCCCACTCTGTGGACTTTAATACACAAGACCATAATCTCAGCCAGTCAGTCAATCTCAATCTTCACAGCTCTTAAACCAAAAACTCTCTTTACAGAAAACAATACAAGTCAGTTTCGAAAAGATGTAGCTTCAGTGGCAGTTATCCTGTCTCTCACGCAAAGTTTGTGGCCTATATTTTCACTAACATGTGTCAGTGTGCTAACAAACAGGAAATAGGGTCTACCGCTAAAGTGTGTCCATGCACACTCAAGCGAGCAGATTTGCATGCACATTCTGCTTTTGCTAAATGTCACATTTATGTTTCTCATGTAATGTATTGTTATAGAATTGATGTGATTGCCTTTTATCTTATGTCACTTCTTTATGAAGCTGTTCAAATAGTAAATTCTGAATAGTTTGGAACATTTAATATTGTATTTTGCAGTTTGGTCAAAGACCACAGTATGCATCAGATACATCTATAAGTATGACCGGGTTTGTTCTCTCTGAAAATTACAACATTTACAACACAAAATCCCCAACTATAGCTCAGTATTCCACAGATCTCATGTTTCCATTGAGTTCTCCAAGACATGTAAAACCACAGAGAACTCTCTCACTCTGAATCAAAAATCTGACATGGTCGATTTCCTGTTTTCACTTTAGGAAACCAAGAGTTTGTGTGTCCCCCTTCTGAAGCTGATCCAACCCTGTACAGAAACCATATAGCCACAGAAAAGCACTGAAACAAGGTCATCTAACAATTAATTCCTCACGGGCGACATACAATTTAATTCTGTCTTCATTCTGACCCAGAACAGTTGGGAATTTGCCCGTGTTTAGAGTATATTGGCCCCTGTGACTGGACTTTGGTCTGGCAACAGACATTCAAAGTCAGTTGAATGAAAAGCATTTGTACAACTAACAATTAGTGTCAACAGCCAATGAAGCCTTAGACCTGACAGTTGCCCTAAATGTGTATTTAAACGTGTCTCGGTTATGCTAGGCTAAGAATGTAAATGCTGCTAAGGCTTTTCTAACTGAAAAGAGAAAGAATTACATGATAAAGGAGGAAGGAAATTATACCACCTTATTTTGATACCACACTGAAGACATTTCAGGAAACTCCCAACACAGTAACTATGTGAATTCAAAAATAACCATACATAATACGTGCAAGGAAAGTCAGGCAGCAGAACTAATGCTGAATTATCTATTGCAAATTTTAAACACAATCTCCCATAGATGTGGTCCGATGGGAAAAAATCCTTGTGGCAGAAGAATGATCTTTTCGAGTTAATTCATTTTGATTGCAAATCCTCAATTTGTGACACTCAGTCCACTCTGAATAACTGTATGAAACCATGCGGTGTGTATAGCCAGATCTAGACAAGCAGTAGGAAAGCACAAGACGCCATTTCCACAGATCCAGGATGAAGTTGAAGGAGGAAACGGTAATAAAGTTTTATGTCTCTCTTTGACTAAAGCAGATATATGGAGCCTTGAGTTACATGGAGCATTTCTAGAAACTTTCATGTAAAAGGCACCAGCTGGAAGACACAGATTATATTTGCATGCTTCATGTGTTCACCAGATGCATCAGACAAAAGAGTGAAACATTGACCTCAAGTCTCATTAGAACAGACAATCACATTACAAGAAACAAAATCTAGTGAACTATCATAATTTGTGTAAAAATGTGTGTGTTTCTAATGAACTGGAGAGCTCTGAGGATATTTGGACTGAAGCCCTTCAAGTCAGGTTCTATACACTAAATTAGCAATTAGGTTGCTATTCCTCACCATAGTAGATCTATTCAATATTCCAATATGGGACAATTCCAAATGCCAACAATACAATATGGGATGGTGATAGCACAAAAGATGACTTAACAGTGCCTTAAATATAAAGAAAAGCAAACATGACATTGCTGGGAAACCTGCAATTTTGTAGGTATTATACGGTGGGCTTGGACAAGCATTTTATATAATAATGGTAATTTTAAAATTCAGTTGTTGTTTTTCCTCTTTGTTGACTGGCATAATGGGGGGAATGGTTAGGTGTGGCATTTATCGCTAATATTTGGCTGCTTTTGTTGTAAATTGATCAAATTAATTAAAACAATTATAAATTTCCACCAATCCTTGAGGAATTCTAAAGAAGCCCAAGCCTATCTAATAACCCTGAAACAACCAGAAGTGTACTGTAATCCAATTTATATTTGTGTTGATTTTCATTTCAGTGTCTCATGAGGTAAATTTAGACTCCTTTGATAGCATACATCAAACACTATCAAAGCTGCCAATGCACAACCATATCAGCTAGGCATGTATTCAAGACGTTCTCTTTTCCATCTGTTTTGAGCTGTGTACAGCTAGTTTACCTCACAACTTCTGTTAAAAGCCAGATGAATCTGTAAACTACTCAATGTTGATCTGTAGACTGAACTCTGATGCTCAGCATGAAGAATGCTACTGGAAGACTCATCTTTCATTCTAATCGTCCCTTGAGAATTCAACCTTTGCCAGTACATGCCACAAGCAGATGGTGACGAAGGGTGTTAAAATATAGTTTTCTACAGAGAATCTTCTAGTAAGGAAAACTTAGCCAGTGTGAGTGCTATAGGCAAGCAAAATTGCAGAGAACCAAAAGAACCATGTGAAAAAAGATCACAATAAAAAATTATAATTTGATGATCACAAATAGCTAAATGTCATTTTTATTTATTGATTCAGATCACAAGTAAATCAATGCATATTTACAGCACTATAATGTAAATGTTTAATCTGACGCTTAATAGAGGATGAATATGACTTTTAAATGAAACCAGGAATATTAAAATGAAGCCACAGAGAGACTCGGTAACAATCCAGATATTTGTAACTACATCAAAACCTTCAGAATTGTCTAATTAGTTTGCCATTAATGCCACTAACCAGATGTTATAAATATATTATAATATATTATACACCCGTTTAATTTTTAAGCGTTGATGTGAATTCTAGAGATCAAGGTGGTAAAAAAAGTGCCAATATAATATCATGACTGCAAGACAATTACTGAAATGAACACTTATTATTAAGTAATTTTTTCACTACATATAATATATATATATATATATGTATAGTATAATAATATATATATATATATATATATATATATATATATATATATATATATATATATATATATATATATATATATATAATATATATATAGTAGGGCTGTAAACGATTAATCGCGATTAATCGAATCCAAAATAAAAGTTTTTGTTTTCATAATATATGTGCGTGTATTGTGTATCATTATTTTGTATATATAAATACACACACATGCATGTATATATTTAAGAAAAATTTGTTATTTATATATAAAATAGTTCTATTTATATATAATATAAATCTTATAAAAATATACATGCAGTATATAAAATGCAAATATTTCTCAAATATATACATGCATGTGTGTGTATTTATATATACAAAATAATTATACACAATACACACACATATATTATGAAAACACAAACTTTTATTTTGGATTCGATTAATCGCGATTAATCATTTACAGCCCAAATATATAGTATAGTAATCATCATTTGAAGTGAAGTGAAGAAGTACCAAGCAGGTCCGGTTATCATCCAAAGCTGACAAACCCAAAACATGCAAATATTGGTGAATCAGCCTATCAATATATAGGCCTATCGGTTTACCACTATTGTGAAGAATAAAAAAGGAAATTGAGGTTGAGGCTTTACACATTTTAACATGTCCAAAACATTAATAAAACTGATGGCCAATCTTAGCCAAATGTGATATGGTATGGTGGTGACACAAGCATTCTTATGTTCCGCATGCACTCCTTATCACGCATGTAAATAGTCAACAACAGATTCTCTTTCATTTTCACATAATTTCAGAACCGATCATTCTTACATTGAGATTTAACCCATGTAATATACCATACAAAGTAATTACAGTGCCTAATAAAGTTAACCCCCAACTGGCTACTAACTCAAAGTTTTACTTTCTTTTTACATTTAGAGCATGGCAAATATTCAAGTGTGTGTGTTATGATGTTTAACAAATAGGTTAAAGCTTCGAAAAAGAAGGGAAAAAGCTGTAGTGGAATAATTTATTATAGCAAAAGAAAAAGGTTGAAGGGCAGTTGTTCTACAGATGTGGAAGGATTTTCTGTTAAATAATTGGGTCGATATATAAGGAAGTGGAGTTTTATCTGAAAAAGGAACTCTGCTGAACATATCATGTTGATGTAACTGAAGATGACAGAAGTTTTTGTAATTGGTTTATAACAAAGTGCAAACACACCTGAAAGATCGATGTGCTCGATAGATTGCGAACTTCTGTTACTGTAAAAAAAAAATGACTGGAAGTAATCTGACACTGACAAATGGAATGAGAAGTTAAACAGTGGAACAGAACAGATCTGTGCTAAATACAAACAGGTCCATTAACTTACATGTTAATGGAACAGAACAAATCTGTGCTAAATACAAACAGGTCCATTAACTTACATGTTAATGGAACAGAACAAATCTGTGCTAAATACAAACAGGTCCATTAACTTACATGTTAATGATAACAATTAAACAACAGAAACTATATTGTCATGCAACACAAAAATAAGAGAATGAACATAGGAAGCTATTAAAATAATTGGTGATTGGGTATTTATAATAAACTCAGAGCAAATGTCAACAGCTGACACATGTGGAATGCTGGGGCAGGGCCCAATGTAAACTAATTAGAAGAAAGGATCAAAAATGTCTGATGGTAACGTTAGAAAGAAACTGCGAGCAGTGATGACACAAACCCCACACAAAGAAAGGAGAGGGCCAGGAGGCGGAGAGAAAGGGAGGGGGTGGAAGAAAAGTAAAGGAGGGGTTCACTGAGCTTATCATCTGTTTTAATGCACAGACAAACAAGAGAATGAGAGGTCTTAAAACACAGTACAAAATTCCACAAACGCTAGCCAAAACCTCCTCTACTCTTTCTCTCTCACTTGCTTCCTTTCCTCACTGGCAAGAACACAGTTAGGACACCTGGGAAACTTGTGCATGCAGCAACACACACACACACACACACACACACGCACGCACGCACGTCACGCAGTCTGTAGCTCTGTAAAAGCATTACAGCCTCTCTGAATGAGACTCTGGAAAGAGATATAAAACTCACGCAGAGAAAGTCTGTTTTAACAGAAGAAAACATGGAGAGCAGATAGCGACTCACCCTTCGATTAGTAGCTCTTTATCTCTCTTTCTGTCCCTCTTTCTCTGTGCCTGAGTCAGCCTGCAACACCAGCTGGACTCACAGCCACGCCCACTCTAGAGTCATGTGACCACAGAACAGCCAAGCAACACTCATCACCCATTCATACAGGGTATAGTAGAATCTGTCATGGTGTGTGTGTGGCTCAGGGGTTGCTTACATTTTGGGGACCAAATGTCTCCAAGAAATTAGCTAAACTTGTACTTAATTTACAGCAAGGGAAGGATAATGGCTTAATACAATAATGTCTGACTCATTCTAGGTAGAGTAAGTAGAAAATATCATAGCTCAGTATAAGAATGGTAGTCCAAAAAATCCCCACCATGATATATAAACAAACATTTGTTTGTCTCTCCTTGTATAAGAGTCCCTTAAATTATTATTATTAGCATATTAGTAAGTGGATCAGTTTTGTATAGAATTATGAAAAATAACTTGTTTTATAAATTAATTAATTTAATAAGATGTCATATTGTATTAAAACATATTTATATTAACGTATTATATATTACATATGTTGGCCTAAACTACTGGCGGTAATATGTTCTTCCAATAATCAAATTAGTTTTTTAAAATATTGATTATATATGTTTTATATAAACTATTAAAATATAAACTATTAAAATATAGGTTTTTAAACTATTGATATTCATTATTATCATTTACTGTATAATCCTGAAGCTCAAAATGTCTTTAAATTCTGTCATGGTAAGTTTTCTAATAAATTGATATACTTCATTTTAACAATTTTAATGCATAACTGGGTAGCTCTTTTGGCATCACTCGTTCATTGTGCCTATAGCCTATATCATATTAGAATTGAAAGAAAATATTAATAACCATTTACTTTTCTCTTTCAAAGAGATATTTTGTAGCAGAATGTTACATGAAGATTAGTGCAAACATGTCTAAGAAATATTGCACACTACATTACAGTCAGTTTATAATGATTATAATGCTCTTCACTACACACTATTAATAATACATTTAGTTAAATGAAAAAAATATAAATCACAACAATATTCAGTCACTGTCAGTGCAAGAGGAAGTGATTTAATGTAACTTTCCCATCACTGTATCAGCAGTAAAACACATAATTGAACGTGTGCATAAGTATGCATGTGTATACAAGTGGGTATGTGTGTCTATATTTTTTGCAAGAATGTAAACATGCAATATGCAGGAAGTAGTTAAAAAGAATAAAATCTGTAGCATAAGGATTAAAAGAAACCCAGGCATCGCTGTTCATTTGAAACAATTATTCTGAGACAAACTTCATGTGTCTGAGAGAGTAACCACATCCAGCCACCTAGCTCAGACTGATAACAGAAATGATAAAACTGCATTCTACACCGATTGTAATGATAGGACAGTAACGTTCAACGTTTATTCTTAAGACACTGAGAATAATGAGAGAGGTCAGGCCATGATTTTAGCATATAGGGAGTAGTCTGTCAGAGATGCATTAGTGTGTAATCCTAAATACGTCTGAGAACAGCTACATTATGTTACTCAGGAACTCTTGACCAGAGAAAGACACACACACACAGAGAGAGAGAGAAAGAGAGAGAGAGGGAGACTTCCTGTCGTTTTTTTTCCTGCTTATCTTAATTACGCATATACATACGAGATTGATCCTTAGAGGTTTGACCACATGACTTCCTGTTCATGATAACCACCATAAACATCCAAGTATTACTGTCCGGTTGTTGCTCTTCACACATTGTAAGCTTCTTCCTGAGATTTCTAGACTGGAATTGTTTGTTATTCTATAATGAATGTTTATGTTGTTTTACTCACAGGAAGTTATCAGAAAGCAAATGAAGGTGTATCACTGCCCGAGAGCAAAATTAGGAAAAAACCAGTCAGAGAGAGACAAAAAGACAACGAGATAAAGAGTGTAGAGGAGGAAGTGTGCTGTGCAAGATTAGATATGATAGTGAAATGCACGCTTTTTAATTATAGCATATGGAATTGATTTCACAGCTTTCTTAGTTCTGAGGCAGTGAGGATGACTCATTCTTAAGGCCTTCAGAGATTTAGGACTGCAGCTCTGTCTTATCTGGAAAAGGCTTGGGTTTAACACATTCCTGTCCCCCTGGTGTTGTTCTGTCCCAAACAACGGAAGGACATTTAGTTTGAGGATGATATGTGGTTAGAGTAAAGCTGTCACCTTCAAACATCTTATAGATCCACGGTCAGCCATTGATTAGAAGCATTTAAGTGTCCAAACATGCAAAGCTTGTGCTTTAATTTTACTCAGTAGATCCTCACACTATGACTGTCAGAAAGCTGAAAAATACTGCCTCCATAGGGAGCATAGGAGGTAGGAACGCATGTCCGAATTCTATGATCGTGTCACATCCTATCTACTGCACATATCCTTTATTGGAAATGTTTTTGAAGGCAGCATAGATGTATCCCTCGCTGATATACCACTATCCTGTACGTTAATTAAGGGTGTACTCACACTAGCCAGTTTGAACCGTGCCCGAGTGCATTTGACCACCAAAGCGCGGTTCGTTTGACTAGTGTGAGTGCTCCGAACCGTGCTCGGGCGCGGCTCGATTAGCCGGCCCTGGCCCGCTTGGAAGAGGTGGGCCAGAGCATGGTTCAGTTGGACTCGGGCGCGGTTAACTGTGCTGGAGCACGGAACAGGACGCGTGTACGGGAACTGTAGTCCGTAATCAAAGCTGCAAAGTCCTTGCTGCACTTCAGCTGGTACCTTGCAAACCTCATCATACGAGCAGCACGATTACGTGAAAATTTTCGCGCCACTAAGGCGACACATCTGTTTAACAACAGGCTGTGAGAGGGCTGTGGACCACCGTGGACCAAACGACACAAAATTATCCACAAAGAAAACAGAGCGATGGACTCCATTGAGTTCAGAGAGCGCCGCTCTTCCTGTTTATCCCGAAACCGTCGCACCATAATGACATAAGCGTGCTCCGGCACTAATGCTGAAAAACCCTATGTGAGTGCAGGCCAGAGGGGGAGTGGGGAGGGGGGACAATCGTACTCGGGCCCGGTTCATGGCAACCGTGCCTAGTGTGAGTACACCCTAAATTGACCGTTCGCAAAGACCCACCCACTTTAGATAGGCCTACTGTTGCTATGTCCGACAAGCCATGTCGCTCTCACGCAACACCATGTTCTCACGCAGTGAAAATCTACTCGGTTACTAACGTAACCTCAGTTCCCTGAGAGAGGGAATGCTATGGGAAAACTCCTTTTCTCGAGAATACTGAAGCAATTTTTTCAAAACGCAGAGTAGCTGCACAGCAGACACATATGAGCATGGGCGCGGTCATTGGATGTGCTGCGGCGAGGCGGTTTAGCCACAGGAACCAATCACTTCGCGCCCTTGATGCGTCAAAGCCCACCAGAATGGGTGTGGTCCAAGGCTATAAAAGAACCAGCCTCGACTAGGAAATCCAGGTTAATCAACTGAAGCGAACCCAGATCATAGCACAGTAGCACGGCGGGCTACGAGATACTCGTTCCCTCTCTCAGGGAACTGAGGTTACGTTAGTAACCGAGTAGTTCCGTTTCGAGAGGTCTCTCCTATTGCGTACGCTTACGCTATGGGAACCCGCTTCGAAACGCCGTGCGTGCTAACTTCACTCATACTATAGCCCGAGACAGCTGCCTGAGACTTATGAAGAGGGAAGTGTGAGTCCTAGTATAAGCCGGTCGTAACAGGCTTCATATAGGAATATATAGAACCTTAGTTCAATGGCCTTAACCAGACATATGTCGAGCCCTAGGGTATGTGTTTCACTGTTATACTGAAAGAACCCTCACTTGAAAAGCGGGCACTTCCAAGTTATAAAAATGTATAAATGTGCACGGCGAGGCCCAGCCGGCCGCCTCACAAATATCTTGAATGGGTATTCCACCCGACCAAGCCCAAGACGAAGCCATACCTCTCGTGGAGTGGGCTCTGACACCTAAGGGGCAAGGGAGGCCCTTAGACTCATAGGCCAGCGTGATAGCGTCCACTATCCAGCGCGATAGTCTCTGCTTTGTGACGGCTTCGTGCGGCCACCAAAGCATACAAAAAGCTGTTCTGACTGTCTGAATGAGGCAGAACGCTCCAGATAGATTCTGAGGGCCCTAAAAGGGCAAAGCAAATTCGCGTCTCTCTCGTCGTCTATTTAGGACAGAGCAACCAGCGAAATAACCTGCGCTCTGAACAGAGTCGAGAGCACTTTAGGTACGTGGCTTGAGGACGACTCTGGAGTCGTTAGGCCCAAACTCAAGGCAGGAAGTGCTTGCAAGTCCCCCACTCGTTTAACTGACATGAGCGCCAATAAGAGATTGGTTTTGAGCGAAATGTGGACCTCAGCGGGTCAAATGGGGCCCCTTTCATGGCTTCCTGGACCGTTGATAGGTCCCAGATAGGCACAGAAGGGGGACGTGGAGGGTTTAATCTCCTAGCCCCTTTAAGGAATCGCACAAAGAGGTCGTTTCCTCCTAGTGGGTCCTACATTTATTATCTGTCCCGTGCTGGACGGGAGGGAGTTTAAACCCGTGTTTGCTTTTAGGCGCGCGCACTTTACAGTGGGTGCGCAAACTACATTCATTACACTTCCAGCGTGTGCTGGGGGAAAGTTTGGGAATGTCAGTACAGTGCTTATGTGTAGTGGTGCGCACTTTGTCGTGGGCACACAATCTACATTCACAGCGTGAGCTGGAGAAAGATTTACTGTGGGGACAGTGCTTATGTGTAGGGTATTATGTGAGACAGACAGAAAAGAGCTCTTTTCATGCTTTATTTGTGTCGCCGCAAAATACGGCATTTGTTTGCAGGTGCGCATGTTTTATAACAGACCCATTTACTGCAGTATAGACATTTACAGCCGCCTGAGAGGAGGGAGCTGGGAAATGTTTGAGAAGTCTTTTGGAGATTGGTCCGGCCTCGGCGGGACTCGAATTCTCCCTTATTCTTCTCACGACTAGGAAGGCTTGCGAGGTTCGCTGTCCAGCACAGTCCTGGGCTGGGGTCCCCGTCTCGCCGTGAACTGCTGGCACTTGGCAGAGTGAGAGTGGTGACAGACTTCATCCGCTGGGCGGGGCTGAGAGACCACGGGCGCAGGCTTTACCTGCTGAGATGGTGCCTTCTTAGTGTGACTCGATGCAGAGCTGGAGCGTTTCGGGAGGAAGTGGCGCATTGCTTGCGACGCCTTCTGAGGCTCGGTGTATCGCTCCGCGAAGCCCTTAACAGCCGTGTCTTACAGACCAATGGTGGAGATAGGGGAGTCGAGAAAAACCCGCCCTGTCTGCATCCTTCATGTCGGTCAAGTTCAACCAGAGGTGCTGCTCGAGCACCGTGAGGCTAGCCATGCTTCGACCGATCGCCTGGGCTGTTAACTTAGTGGCTTGCAGTGCCAGGTCTGTGGTGCTGCGCAGGTCTTTGAATGCCTCCGGGTCCTGGCTAAACTCGTCCAGTGAGTGGAAGCTTAGCCTGGAACACCTGGAGGACAGCCATGGTGTGTAGCGCTGAAGCATCTTGACCAGCGGCGGAGTATGGGCGGCTAGCTAGAGCTGAAGTGGCGCGCCAAGGTTTAGATGGGTGCGACGCTTTAGCCTTCCATCCTGCAGCGGTGGGGGACAGAGGTGAGCGGCCACCACCTCTTTGAGGGGAGAAAATGGCATTCATTAAGCCTGCTGCGCGAGGGCTAACCGGGCGAAGACCACTCGAGCCCGAGGTCTTTGACGGCCTTGTTCAGCACGCAGAGAAGCTCCGGGTCAATGCTCGACCTCGCGCTGGCTTGAGTCGACAGGGCGTGGCCGGAAAGGGAGCCCAACCACTCGTCGCATTTGGATGCAGCAATTGAGAGTCTGTCATTCTTTTCCTCTTCCTCGTCCGAAGCCCCGAAAGAGACGAGACCCGCCGCTCGCAGAGAGGGGCGCTGGTCCACCTGAGTGAAGAGGACCAGTGAAGGGTATTTCTTGCGAGACACGTGGGGAAGTGGTGCATCAGGGGGAACACACCTGGCGTGTGTTCGCTCATCTCCGTCCGCTCTGGAAACCTCTGTGAACGTCGCTTCTTTTTGTGCGGCTCGAGCAGAGGGTGAGAGAGAGCGGGTGGAGGGTCGTTGACGGAGAATCCAGCCAGACGGTCCCGCAGGGTGGAGAGGTCCATCTCGTCACATTCGGAGAGTTCGCTGAAGGAGATAAATCTGGATTTCCTAGGCGAGGCTGGTTCTTTTATAGCCTTGGACCACGCCCCTTCTGGCAGGATCTGGCGCATCAGGGGGTGAAGTGTGCAGTTGCCGCAGCACAGCCAATGACCGCGCCCGCGCTCATATGTGTCTGCTGTGCAGCTACTCTGCAAAAAAGGAGTTTTCCCATAGCATAAGCGTACACAATAGGAGAGACCTCTCGAAAGGGAACACATCGCGGAGCAGAGAGGACACTGACAACGCGCTGACAGACAGGACAGACCAGGTCACTTTTGGGTTACTTTTGATATTAAACAAAATCTCACCTTTCAAATTTGGTCATTTTTTTAAAGAAATTTAAACAATAAATACTGTTTTGTGGCTCTTTAATGTGTCTGACAGATCGCTGTAGAGTCTCAGTTAAAGCTGCTCGTGAACCGATCATCTCTTCCTTCTAGTTAATTCATAGCATCAAAAAAACATTAAGGAACATAAGAAGGAATGTTGTTTTAACCGCGGAAAGGCGTCAGTACACTCCATTTTTCAAGTTCAAATCCTCCCATGTTAATCTAACTCTCCTGACTGCTTTGTCGGACAAAATGGTGGATGGCGAAGTATGATTGGTCAGATCACCTGTCAATCAAGCTCCCTGCGAAGGGTCAATTGAGCTAAAAAATAAAATGGTGTCTGAAAGTTCTGATTGGTGGTCAGTTTTTGTGTTTTAAACTTTTTATTTAATTTATAGAGATATATTAGTATTGCCAATGTCAATGTCAATTGTATTAAATATTCACCAAAACTCTCTCTATTTCATTGGAGAAGTGCCAACTAGCCTCTCCCTATGGAGGATCCCTTTATCACTCTACAGATAAAGCATTGTGGAAAATTTGCGTATCTACCCCGAAGTGATAAAATAAAATAAAATTCTGTATCAAATTTATAGGCAGGACAAGTAGTTTTTTTAGGCTTGGTTTGTAGAGAATTACAAACATGCGCACATATATTCAAACGCACATAACTATAGAATTAATTATTGATGCGCACGTGAGCGCCATCAATGTTTATCCCAGGTTCGCGTTTAAAGTCTGTGTAGAGAGAACGGTGTCGTCTTAGCGGCCCTTAATTTAATAACAAATTATCCTTTCGACGGTAGTGAATCAATCAAAACTAACTTTAGCTGGAAAATAACATTATTCAAGAACCGCTATAAAACCAAAACAATCTGTTACCTTAAATTATACGTTTATCACTGTAAAGCAGCTTTGAAACAATCTACATTGTTAAGCTATATAAATGAAGATGACTTGACTTGACTTGAGATTATTAGACCGTTATGCGTCTAGAAGTCAATTGAAATCAGTTTCGGGAGGTACCATCACGCTCAAATGCTGCTTGTGAATTCACTGCCTGCAAGGGCAGCAACATTTTACACATGATCCATTTGCAGCACGTATTCGGTAGCCAATTTTTTTTATTACCCATGTTAACAGGTTAGAGCATTCAAACTGCACATGCATTGCACCAGCGGTGCATATGCAGCAGCAGAGCAATCTTTTCTGTACCAAGTCAAAACATTTGTTGCTGTCCTGCACACTAAATTAAAGTGATAGCGCATTGTTTATGGTTAAAATGAACATTTAAAAAAATTCACCATAAATGCATATAGTTAAAATCCACCATATTTCCTGGCCACCATATGACTTGCGGGCCTTAGTAATGAAAAGAAAACTACACCCATTTGAGACAAACTGGCACAGGACTGCAAACACAAGGGGTCTCATTTATCATTAATGTAGCAATAAACTAATCATAATAATAATAATTCATTAAATATATATAGCGCTTTTCTAGGTACTCAAATCTCTTTACATATGGAAGGGGGAATATATTTTACCACCACCAATGTAGCATTTACCTGTATGATGCGACACCGGCCATATTGTGACGCCGGCCATATTGCACCAGAACGCCCACACACACAACGTGATGGCTCAAAACAATTGGCATTTAATATCACGCCCCTAAAAATTCACAGTTTAGAAGCCTTGCCCTTTAGAGTTTATGGCCAAGAAGAGGACCTTAATCTTGGACCAAAAACACCCGATAACTTTATTTTTAATTAAATTGATTAGTATGCCGGTAAATAAAACAAAACATTTACAAACATTATAAACACTATAAACATATAGCATAGGATATTTTAGTTCCCCTCACTCTACAACAAAATCCTTTACATTTATCGGTAGCTATGCTATTCAGAAAAGAGCAAAAACGAAAAATAAATTAAATTATAGAAGAAAACACAAAAGGCTGTAGTGGCATTCATTATAAACAACATATAAACGTCAAGTCAAAAATAATTTATTTAAATTAAAAGTGAAATGGTATGGCATTGGTCTCACATTCGGCACAAATCCAAATGTTTCCATATTCGCAATCTTAAAAAGAGGTATTTTTGATGGGTCACAGACACCTATCTATTCTAATTGAATAGAATTGAAATTTTTGACATTCTAATATTGTCGGATAATGATCGGTTAAAAAGCTATGCTGCTCGAAAGTTCACGCTAATTCAAAAACTTGTGTATACGAGCTGAAAACTAACGTAATATGATCGTAGCCACCGCTAATGTTCATATTGATAGAAGCCAAGTTTGTGTCAATTACAATTCATGTGCTCAAACAAAACGTTAGGCTCGTTCGACTCGAACAGGCGCTGCACAGACCCTCCGTATGCTTTTCAATCACTCTCGCTGTACTTTGATGTCATAAACCGATCAGTCTGTGCAGCGCTAGTTCAAGTCGAACAAGCCTATTATATGAACACGCAGCCAATGAGAGCTCGAAGCTATAAACACGAACCGCATGGTACACAGAACACAACAACACACGCGGACAGAAGAGCGTACAGCTCGAGTAAACTTGAAACGCTCACACAGCGGCTGCGTTCAAAAACTGAAAAAATACTGCCTTTGTTAGCTTCACTTCCTGTCTCCTGAGATACCTTCATCTAATCGTTTTTTGAAGGCAGCATAGCTGTATCCTTCGCTGCAGATATCCACAATCCGGTATTTTCCATTCTGTGACAGATTAGCAAAACATTTTGAGAAAGTCAAGAATTATTGTAGTAATTAAATGTAATTTGGTGTCAGTGCTCTGTCACCAATCAAGAGTAAACCAGACCGAAGTGACAAAACCCAGGCAGGTAAATTTGAACTATATGTCATTTAAATGGTTATGTTTATGATACAAAATTTGTACCATGTTTAAATATTTTGCTTTTGGTTGAGCAAATACATATATAAATCTATGTAGAAGTACTAAATAGAATATTGTGTTGATTATATGTATTGTTTTAACGTAAAATACGTCTGAACCATTGTATTACTGTACTGTAAAAAAGAGAAAAGGCATAGTCAATTCCTTTCCAGTAACTTGAACAACTTTTGGATTTAAAATCAAAATAATACAGTATAATACAAAATATTAAAGCTTTAGCGTAAGTTCTGCCGGGAAGACTGAATCGTTACGTCACTGATTACCTTCTCATTATCCAATCGTGCTCTAAATACTTGTATTATGAAAGATCGAAACTTACACATGTCTGAGTTTGCAGATGCTGACGCCTTCATCCCCCTCCATCCTCCCCACCACCACCAAGAGGGTTGCTTCCCCTCCATCCTCCCCACAACCACCAGGACGGTCCCTTCCTATACCTCCCTGGGGGTCGGCTGCGCCCCTGCCTTCGTCTTCAGGCAGGAAATGCAGATTCCATACCCTCAGAATGCGAGCTACGGACAGGGGCTACGCCAAATAACTTTATATCATAATTGTGCTTGCTGAGCTGTTAATAAATGTATACTTGTTACATTATTTATTCTCCGGAGTCTTTCTGGTAGAACTACTTTTTTGGTACAAATATTACTGTAAATACTACATTATTTGTGGCATAGAGAATCCGTGAAGCAGTTGTGCAATGCAAATGTATCTTATGTGAAAGCAATTAAGCTGCTTGTGCACCACATATGTGGGCCTACATCATACAAATTGCAAACGGATCGTGTGTGACATGATCGTAAGCTTTCGGATGCAGCCTCCACCGAAGTAGGTTGCTTAATGGTTGCTTACAAAATGGGCAATTTGAAGTCCCTGTCAGGAACAAAACAATCAAAAAAGGAAAAAATAACCTTGGGAAAATGTGTTCACTTGTTTTAAAGCCTATTTGTCTGAGGTATAGAAAAGGACTATACCTCAGACAAATAGGCTTTAAATAAATGAAAAAATGTCATTAGCACTGATAGCAGAGCCCAAAACGACATCAAGGCCCGAATAAATAAAGCAAGAGGAGCTTTTATCAGGCTCAGAACCATCTGGAAGTCTAAACAGACAAGCCTCAGAACAAAGATCAAGCTTTACGACAGCAATGTTACATCAGTGGATATCTATGGCTCTGAATGTTGGAGAATAGTGAAAGCAGACATGAGCAAGGCAGATGGCTTCCATAACAGTTGCCTTAGGAAGATCTGCAACATCTACTGGCCCAATACCATCTATAATGGCAACCTGTACAAAAAGACAAGATCCAAGAACATATCCCAGGAGATCAGTATGCCGATTAAGATGTCTTTGTCATGTACTCAGGATGTCTCAGGAAAGGATACCCAAAGTGGCTTTGCGTTGGACACCACCTGGCGAGCACAAATAAGGCAGGCCAAGAACAACATGGAGATGGACAGCAGCGACCGAGCTGGAAGAAATGGGGCTCTCATGGGGAGAAGCACAGTTCACAGCTCAGGACAGACCTAGATGGAAAGAGCTAGTAGCGGCCTTATGTCTCACACGGGACGAAGAGGATTAAGTAAGTATAGTAAAATACAGACAGTGTATTGTAAGAGTTTGTTAAGTTGTTCCAGTTGTGTGGTAATTTTCTTCACTGCTTCTAACATGTTTACAGTTACTCACACCACAGGTCCACATCACAACTCTCATGAATAGTGTTGTTCATCACTTCGGAATCACTAGAGAATGAAACCTCCTAGAGCTAGATGAACCCTGCTGTTCTGTATTCTGAGGCTGACAGCTGTGAGTCATGAGGTCATAATGAGCAGAACACACAGGGAACATAAGGTATGGTCAAAGGTTATTTTGCACCCCCCACCGACTAAATAATGTATCTTTCTCTCCCTCAAACAGACGCATCAAATGCTTTTCATCGGAGTCCACCACAAGAACACAATGCAGCCAGGCCACTGTGTGGGAAGGGGTGAGGTTGGGGTTCAAATAATATCCCTATGTGATGATCATTGTTATTAGGGATGTGCATGAAGCCGAATACATTAGGCATGTTAATGACTAATGACTCTTAATTCAAAACGAATTGTAAGAATTAACAATAAAAAAAGGTAGATGCTATTACTCCTTGTGCTTGCTGGATAACAGGTGAGCCAGGTGAAAGCACAATATTTTAGATACAACTAAATGGTCAGTTTGTAGAGTAAATTTAAACCACAATCAAATAGTCATGTTGCGTTTTCTGATGCAAGCTTGTGAAGATGTTGAAGGCCTGTGCTGAAAATAAATTTGTCAGCATTAAACATATATTGCGATAGTCGTTTCTTTCCTATTGTGACGTACATATATATATGACCGAAACAGCTTCTGGAATGAGAAAAATGCCAGTTTGCGGTCAGTTGTGGAGGATATATAGCCCCACTCTCTCCCGAGACATACGCCATGAAGACACCAGATGCCGTTTCAAGGGGGAGGGGAGGTTAACATTTTTTATAAAAAATTATGGGTTCATATTATTTTTTTTTAAATAATGATGTGCATGGATAAATCATTTATAATAAGCACTGCAATATTCTGTGAAGAAAAACAGTCAATTTTGATTTCATGGCAATGGGATAGTTCACCCAAAAATGAAAATGTGTTAATTTATTAAATCTTTAATTACTCACCCTCATGTTGTTCCAAACCCGTAAGACTTTCGTTCATCTTCAGAACAAAAAAATTAAGATCTTATTTAAATCGGAGATTAAATCGGAGAGCTTTCTGTCCCTCCAAAGACAGCTACACAACTGACACTTGATGTTTAAAAAATTTCATAAAGAGATCGTAAACTCTTTGATTTGAATTGAGCGGTTTAATCAAAGTTTTCACGTCATCACGATCACTTTATATGATAAACAGATTTAATATAGGCTTTTATTTACATATAATAATTGATCAGCAAACATAAACACAAGAGCTGTGTCTGAAACCGCTCCCTATCCACTATATAGTGCACTATATCGTGTGTTGGCCATTTTGTAGTGGTGTCTGAATTCTTAGTGAACGACATAATTCCCTACATTTGTTCACTACTTTTACCCACAATCCTCTCTGAAATAGGCCACATTTACACATAGCCGGGTATTTAGAGAATATCCCCCCCCCCCCCCCCCCCCATTTTTAATAATAACATCGTGCACACAACCCGCATAAATACGCCGTCGAGCGCCATCATCCTATGCCAAACCTATGGGCGGCAGTGTAGGGAGAAGGATAAAGCTATGCAAGCCAATCAGAATCCTCAGAATTGACAAGAGAGAACCTAAAACCCTGTTTCTCCCAGTTGACACGGCAGCACATAACCGCCGTTTTCAGAAATCTCCACTTTAGCGGGAGTTTTTATAAATAATAGTTTTCTGTGATAAAAACGAGGGTTTCGTGTAAATGAGAGGTCAAACCGCAGGGAAATATCTGCGTCTTCCCTTCGTGTAAATGGGGCCTTAGAGTGTACATTCAATGTACACTTGCTGAAGCACTATTTCCCACAATCCAATGCGGAGAGGAATGAGCTCACGTGAAAGTGCGGGAGCGAGCAAGTTTAAACCAGAGATTACTTTACTGCTTTTTTTTATCATTACTTGAATAAAACATTAAAATATTGAGACAATATTATAGGCCTAGATGAATTTTAAAATTAAATGAAATTATATTAATAAGGTAAATTATATAAGTAGCCTATATACATTTTTTTCTTAAGATATATTATTTAGGCCTTAACACAATTAAATGTGTTTTACAAACAGCCAGGTGTTTTAATAATTTGTGGCATTGTTGTTAACTCGTTAAACAGTAAGGGAGAGCTGATGTGATCTGTGTGGGTCCTAATTCCCCAGTAGAGTGACTGGGACACTATACTGTTAAAGAGCACCGTCCTTCGGATGAGATGTTAAACCAAGGTCCTGACTCTCTTTTTTTTTTAAAGGGGGGTGCCGCTTAAAGGTAGGGTTGGTAATCCTGTTCAGAAACATTTTTTATTATACTGGGTGAAATGGTCCTTCCATTCTGATAGTAGTCAATACATTATGTGTTCAGAAAAAGGAATGAAAAAAATCTGACCTCTGTAGCAGCTGTAGGACAGTAAAAACTCTGACCAATCACTGCCATTCGGTGCGAATGTAAAGAACCAATCAGATGCCTTCATGTCTCGTGCCCGAGCACCACTGCGTGCACAGCAGTGATGCGCGGGTCAATGTATAAACAACCCGCACCCGACCGACGTTTTCAACTAACCCGCCCGCAACTCGGACCGCAAAAAAAAGAAAGAAAATATTGTACCCGACCCGCGTTTTTTAAAGTAGCTATAGTAAATGCTCATCGCGTCATGGGCCATAGACGGAGGAACTAGGGGTGCGCATTTTTCAGAATGCTGTATGATATAGCCTAGTGTTTTGTAATAAAGGCTTGATTTATTCATTTATTTCGTTTCATTTTCTGAACAATTAAGATGCTGCATGTGTTTATCCAGCCTAATCAACGTGTGCGTCTCTCCCTGGACTTTCCCAACAAAAATCCCGCCCCCTCTCAGCAAATAGGCTACATAAAACTGACATTACTAAGCTATATGCGTTTAAAAGTAGCCTAAAATGGCACAATGGCATTGCTCAGTTCAACGCGTTGGGAAATCGGGCATTTTGTCCCGCGTCAGCTTTTATTCAAAAGTTAATAACGCGCTCAACATTCAAAAGGTAAATAAGGATTTCCCACTTTCATCTGCAGACTGCTCGTGCGTCATCCTCGCGCATTCAGACAATAAAGTGTAGACCTATGTATTTCATAGAACATTGTGTCTAGTAGCTACTATATAAATTACAAAGGTAAACGACCCGACCGACCGCGACCCGAATATCATTAAAAATATTTTTGGATGACTCGTAACCGCGGGCGCAGGCACCCGCTCATTTTGGATCAACCCGCGCATCACTGGTAGGTACATGCAGCTGACTCCAAATGTGGATGCGCGTTCATGTTTGTGGGGGGGCGTAGCTTTGGACGGAGCACTGACAGGAGGGGGCGGAGCTTAGAAGAGGTGCCACTTTCAAATCTGGCTAGCTCTCCAACATTACCTACTCTAGCTTTAAGGGGTAAACACACGAGAACAAACCTCATTGGCTCTTGCAGAAGCTCAAACATGCTGCGTAACACATGACAATGAATCTCATTGGTTCTCGCACGTCAAGCAAACATGCTTGAGCTTCCGTTTACCATAACTGATGTGTAAGTTGATCAAGTGTATATGTGAAGCAGACACAGACAGTGTTCTCAGACGCACTCTTATTACTGCACATGGTCTATAGCCTGAAAGAAAACGAGTTTATGAGACTGTGTTGTCAGATTTCATTGGTGATTTCAAATATGAAATTTAATCGTAAGCTTCGCAAATTTAGAGAGATAGGAGCTTTACCTGCACAACTTAAATAGCTGGCCGAGAGTCGTTTCAAAGTGGCTACCTAAAGTTGCTGTGCGCCAGTTAAGAGGCATGCCCTCCTGTTCATTCATCCATTGCTCCAATGGAACATTCATATCTGCTAATGCCATAAACTAATCAGCGGAACGGAGTGTTCATAGCACTAAAATTAATGGAACTGTATAAAACCTGTTTTTAAGTGTTTTTTTTTCAACCGTGTTTTACCAACCCGATCTCACGGCAATTCATAAACATTTTACGAGCTGGCTAATTCGTACCACTTCATACGATCTCACTCGTATGAATTTGTAAGATTTTTGCTAAATCTTACATATTTTACGAGTTGCCAAATTCGTATGAATTCGTACAAATGACCTACCCCTGACCCCGTCCCTAAACCTATCCTTCACGTTGGTTTAGACAAATCGTACAAATTCGTACGAGTGAGGTCGTACAAATTCGTACAAATTAGTCACCTTTTAATCACTCGTACAAATTTGTACGAATTGGTCGTGATATAGTGTTGGTTTTACAGTCTTGCATTCAATGTAGGAGTAAGCTACACTTATATGTATTGGCAGTAGCAAGTCCTCTACTTGCTCTGCAGCAGAAGCAGCGGATCTATTCCGCCAAGACCAAATATATCAACATTGTCATTAACATGCCAAACACTCTCAGTTGTCATGACATAAATATATTTCAGACAAATCCTTTTCCAAAATTAGTTTTCTACATCTGACCTTTTTTTTTAGGCTGCCATTATTTATAACTGACTTTTTCCTATGAAGGTAATAGTCATTTTAATTCAAACATGAGGGTTAATTATTTTCATTTAAATACATTTTACTGTCTGAAAAGCAGTAAAAAATGTCTTAGTGTTTCAAAAAACTTTATTAACATTCTGTTTCATCCTGTGCTACTTTATTTCATTGGGAACTCACTCACATGTGAGAAAAACGTCTCAGGTTACAACTGTAACCTTTGTTCCCTGAGAACAGGGAACGAGACAATACGTCATCGTCGCTTTGGGGGAACGCCTCAGGCGTGACAGGTGTCTGAAATCACAATCAAATCACGGCAATCACATTGACCGGCGACAGCCCGTGAATCATTACGTGAATGATTAACGTGCGACCTGGAAGTATATAAGGGCGCCTTGCAAACATGACAAATCATCCTTCGTCTGAAGGGACTGTTTGGTAGGCAGGCCCCGAGGCATGGCAGGGAGACGTATTGTCTCGTTCCCTGTTCTCAGGGAACAAAGGTTACAGTTGTAACCTGAGACGTTCCCTTTCGAAGGGAACTCGACAATACGTCATCGACGCTTTGGGGAACGAAATACCCACTCCGCCATGCTGAGGGGAGTGCATGCCAGGAGGCAGTGACAACTGTCAGAACCAGCAAATTCAAATTAAATGCAAGAACCACTCACCCTCAGGTCACACTGGGCTGTCAGTGACAGCATTCCCTACGGTCATAGCCCAAGCTATAAGCCTAACAGGAGGAACTCCAAATATGTAATCCGAAGGCCTACCTGGGCCTGCTCAAAGGCCTAGGACCACAACTTCAATTTAGAAGGGGTCCCTTCTAGGGAATGTGGCTAGGGAACCCGAGGGAACCCCAGCCAGTCACTATTCGGGGGAATATACCACCCGAAATGCCACCAGGACGGCCTGACCTGGTGTCACTACGTCGGACACTTCAGTCTGGCCAAATTCCTGTCTGTCTGGAGACAGAGCCTCTGGACATTTGCCTTAGGTAAGGCATCCAACCCGAGGGACTGCGAAGCTGGCAGTGAACCCTCAGCCCGGATCTCAGAGACGGGATATCCCGGAGAGTATGACTCAGCATAGTGCTTTACAACCCTTGCTAGAGAGGGGAGTTTCTCTACTCGATCCATGGATCTACCCAGTGTTTGTGTTTGAAACACTGAGGAGGCCTGTGAAGGCCTAGGGGCTGATCTAACTGGGAGGCCTCACGAGAGGCCTACGACCGTCTGACCAGACTCAGGAGTCCAAACACTCATAGAGACCCTCAGTGAGGGGAGCAATGGACCGACTGGTAGGAACCAGGCTGTAGGCAGAGTAAGAAGTTCCCGGAGGGAACCAGAAGCAGAGGATGAACACTTTAGTTGAGCCAGGGCACGAGCTCGCTTTTAGCAACGGCCTAATAAGGCCAGCTGAACTGATAGCAGGCGGCCACTAGCTTCCAGAACCCAGCATGGTTGGGGAACCACTCACAGGGAGGCCTGGAGGCCTACTACCTGATAACCACAGTATGTGGGAGCTCATAACCAGGAAGGCCTGGTGAGGCCTGTAACCTGATAACCACAGTATGTGGGAGCTCATAACCAGGAAGGCCTGGTGAGGCCTGTAACCTGATAACCCCAGTATGTGGGAGCTCATAAACAGGAAGGCCTGGTGAGGCCTGTAACCTGATAACCACAGTATGTGGGAGCTCATAACCAGGAAGGCCTGGTGAGGCCTGTAACCTGATAACCACAGTATGTGGGAGCTCATAACCAGGAAGGCCTGGTGAGGCCTGTCACCTGATAACCCCAGTATGTGGGAGCTCTCATGACCAGGAAGGCCTGGTGAGGCCTGTAACCTAGCGACCACAGTGTGTGGGAGCTCAAAACCAGGAAGGCCGGATGAGGCCTGTAACCTGATAACCACAATATGTGGGAGCCCACATTCAGGAAGGCCGGGTGAGGCCTGTAACCTGGCATGTGGAAACTCATAACCAGGAAGGCCTGGTGAGGCCTGTAACCTGATAACCACAGTATGTGGGAACTCACCTTCAGGGAGGCCTGGAGAGGCCTATTACCTGATAACCCCAGCATGTGGGAGCTCATGACCAGGAAGGCCTGGTGAGGCCTGTAACCTGATAACCACAGTATGTGGGAACTACCTTCAGGGAGGCCTGGTGAGGCCTACTACCTGACAGCCACGATACTTGGGAGCTCACATATAGGGAGGCCCGGAGCGGCCTACCACCTGATAATCACATTATGTGAGAACATGCCTTCAGGGAGGCCCGGTGAGGCCTACTACCTGATAGTAGGTCAGGCTAGCTGTCCAGTTGCCTGTCCTTTGGGCTTGCCTACAGGGAGGCCTGGTAAGGCCTACTACCTGATAGCCACCGTAAGTGGGAATTCACCTTCAGGGAGGCCTGAGGAGGCCTACTACCTGATAGTAATCTTAAACAACTGGTAGCTATGAGCCCTGAATCTGGGTGACAGTTCGAAGGCGGCCTGTTAAGGCCAGCCCACTGGGGACTCGCCTATCAGGGAGGCCTGGTTGGGCCTACTAGCTGACAGCAAGTCAATCTGCTCCAAAGGTACACTGTTGGGAATCATACCACACCAACAAGTATGTCCCACAATGTTGGGACTCACTTCCGAGGAGGCCTGTTTAGGGCCTACTACCCATCAGTGAGTCAACTGCCCGAACCACCAAGGCCAGCAACACTTTTTTGAAGTGAGCTGGCCTACAGCGCCCACTTGGGGGCTGCCCATACAGGAGGCCTGCTGAGGCCTACTACCTAATGGCGCAGCCTTCGTTGGCAGATAAGCTGTTTACACAGCGCCTACAGCATTCTGGTACCTAATCACATTGCCCATGGCAGTGTACTCAGCAAAAGCTCTAGCACCCTTTGAGCAAGGGGAGTACAACATACGCCACTCTGCCTCAATGGAGGCCCCAGAGCCAGGGGCCTACCATCTGTAAGCATGGGCGTCAGCTCATGGCAATGCTCTGGCTTCAGGGGAGCGTACTTCGACCAAAAAAGAAGTGAAGGCTAGAACTTTCCGCTCAACCCGAGCCATAGTGGTGCGAGGTAGGATAATACAGAACTGAAAGTGAAGGACTCAGACCTGCCCTGTATCACAGGGGAATACTCTCCACCTCACCCTGAGGTTTACCAGGGTGCGGGCCCGCCAGTGGCTCTAGGGGTGACAGAAAAAGTATCTGTGCCCAACCTAGGGGAGTGGGGCTTGTTTGTGAGCCAACCACCTACAACCCGACGCTTGAGCAGTAGCTCAGCGAGGTGAGTAAAGCCTATACTGGCAGCCCATATCCGTATGCTAGTTCTGCACGGCAGGGTCGGGCAGACAGACCCAGCCTCTTCGTGAGGCGAAAGGCGGCCTAACCCTGCTCAATAAAGACACATTGTACCGGGGAGGCCTATTTGAGGCCTAACCCAGGATCTTTATAAACCATGCCTCTGCACCACGCTGCATTACACTTGTCGCCCCAGAATGCAGAGAAGGGGGCGGGCCTTGGCCTAACGACTCCCATTGGAGGAGGCTGTCATACAGGGATGCTAGGAACCTATATTCACACAGTGAAGGTTCAGAGGCAGAAATGCTTAAGCAGAGCGCCTCCACTATCCCTGGCACAGCCTAGGCCAGCTACAGAGGCGGCCCTGGTGAGGGCCAGCCTGCAAGCATAGATCTACCTGAGGGCTCGGAGGAGCCACAGCCTTACTAGAAAAATAGTTATTATTTCATACAACTGGCTGCAGAATCGCTCAGCCCACTGAAAACCCAAACAGAGCTCAAGGGGGCGATGTACTCAGGAAGGAAGTCAGACGGTCCCATGGACCGGACATAAGATCTATCTGAAGCACTAGCGTCAGTCTATACTCCAAGATGAAAATCCTATGGGAGGGAGACCAACTACTCTACCCTGAGGTGGCTAACAGCCCGAGGGCTAAGATAGTCGTTCTAGCCACCTAAAGGGGGACTTCAGGGCCCTAATAATCCAAAAATGTACCTTACATGACCCCATAGCTCTATACAGGGAACGAGGTCTGTAGAGAGATAAATTTTAGTGTTAGTTGCACACAAATTACTCTTAAAGAAGACCACTCAGCTCACCTGCGGCGTGCGAAGTGAAGACTTACCAGACAGTTCTTTATGAACATGGGGTCTACCACCTATACATGCCTGAAAGAGGCACTCTCCTAACCAAGCAGAGGCAGGCCAACAGAACATTGTTCTAACCATGAGCCCAGCCTCAGGCCTGATGTAGAAAGTGTCTGGGGAGTCGGGGAAGAGAGGAGAGGGCTAAGATATAATCACGCCCTCAGGGGGAGGTGATCCATGCCGATGCTGTGTGCAATCGTGCTGGATCACCTCCCTCAGATCCCTCTTCTTGCGGGAGTTGCACCTCTACAGCGATCTACTCCTCCACGGAGGAGGCGCACGAGAGGCGACACTGGCTCTCTGGCCCTGTCTAAGGTCCCCGGACCATGATGGGCCAGGCCCTCCCGTCTGTCTGGGTGTGGATACGGATCTCAGCGGTATGTATTTGTCCTAATACAGCTGAGCGCGCCCTCGCCTCTCTGAACTTTCCAGCCACCGCCTACACGGAGGTGCCAAAAAGCTCAGAGGGCGAGGGCGAATCGAGGAGAAAAGACTTTCTCTCTTCTCCCCGATGTCGGCCAGGTTCACTCCGTGGCGCAGCTCAGTAACCGCCTCAGGGGCCCCACCCCCTAGACGAGATCCCCCAGCAGATTGGCCTGGTGTACCTGCAACACCACCATGATGTGCAGGGTAGCACCGGCCTGACCCGCTGGCGTGTATGCTCTGCCATTCAACTGGCAGGGTTTGAGCTCTCAGTGTAGACGCCTGTCCAGACACGAGATAGTTGCAAACGTCTCGTCAATGGGCGGCATCGACACATACCCATGCTCTCCTATCACCTCAACATCAGTGAGACTAGCCCGCTGATGTCGGTGGACACGGGCAGAGTATGGGTTCTTCCATGTCCTCTCGATCTCAGTATGAGATCGGGAAGAAATGAAAGGCTCACCTAAGCTAGTGGTTTTATGACTGAGGAAAAAACGCTCTCATAGTGAGCGATTTTCCCCCAACGTTACCATAAAACCACCAGTTCAGCATACACGGGGCAGGGTGGCTGAGAAGATTGATTATCACCACCCTCATCAGCCATCTCCTGTTTGTCCGGAAAAGCACTCACTGCTTAATCTCGTCAGCCGCCGCATCGCTTGAGAGGATTATACCCCTCTCAAGGCGATCGGCGGGCTTCATCTGGGATCCCTTTTTTTTTTTTTTTTACACCCAGATGCTGAGCCCTCTTCTCTCAAGGAGAGGGTCAGACGAGATCGGAGCGTTCTCAAAGAAAAACGCTCGCAATTGTACAGGCAGTTCCCTCAAGAACTGCCTGTGCGCGCTCTTCCTCCAGACAGAAAAAGCACAGTTGAAAACACTCAGCCTTCTCAGTGCATTTCATAAATACCTGATTTTCAAAAGCGGTTACAGACAAAACAGTCCCTGAAGACGAAAAGATGATTTGTCATGTTTGCAAGGCGCCCTTATATACTTCCAGGTCGCACGTTAATCATTCACGTAATGATTCACGGGCTGTCGCCGGTCAATGTGATTGCCGTGATTTGATTGTGATTTCAGACACCTGTCACGCCTGAGGCGTTCCCCCAAAGCGACGATGACGTATTGTCGAGTTCCCTTCGAAAGGGAACTAAAACTTGATACAAATTGAGATGCAATTTCACTGCCTGGAAAGTAGTGAAAACACATTGCATTGAAAACATTGTTTCTATTTTGAAATTCCAAATTAATGATTGTGGACTCTTTAGAGAAAAAAATACTCTTTTTTTGTTTTTGACCTGTTAATCGTAACTTTTGAAGCATCCATTTGAGTGTAGTGAAGCAGAGTGGCATCTTTCCTGGCCTCTGGTTGAAGTATGGATCACATCTTCCAAACTGGCATAGGATAATGTAAATGCCTGACTTCCACAACAATCTATGCCTTATATTCTTCATCTCTACCATCACCCTCACTGCTTCTATCCTCCTTTATCCTCAACTTCCTTTCTATGACCTTATTTTCTGATACGCTGCCATCAAGATCATCAATACTTTCTGGAAAAGGTTCAGCTTTTCCTCCCTGCCTTCTATAAAACTTACTAACATCAACCTAAAAACACAACCTCAGAAAAGACTATTATAGGCTATTGACTGCCAATATTGAACAGCCAGCTACACAGAAAATATGTATCCCTTTAAAATGACTAAAAACTTTAGAAAACACATTTGGATGTACAATGATATATATGATATATATAAAATAATTTATATGTATTTTCTACTAAAATAAACTCACTATGGAGCATTGACAGCATGTGACCTAGCATGTGCTAATGTCCCCTTCACTTCCTTGTTGCCAAAAATGTTCAGCACATGGCAAATAGATTTTAATTTTATTGGCTGAAGGGGATGTCAATATGATATTGCTAAAATTAGATTTTGTTTGGTTGAACATTATTATTGTATCTTAACTGCAATTGTCCTTGCGTCATTTATAAATTAAATGACGATGTCCCAGGGTTAAGGCCATATTGTACAACCTCTTATAAAGTTAAAGGGCACCTATTATGACATTTAAAATGTTCCTAATGTTGTTTAGGGAGTCCCCAACAACAGTTTTACATGCATGCAATGACAAAAAACACTTTTGTTTTCGTATAATATGCATTTATTTTTACCTGATTTGCTCACCGACTCCCAAATGATTCGTTTAACGACTCGTTTTTCAAACCCCTCCTTTGCGCGACGCTAATCTGCGTTGATTGGTCTGATGACCCAGCAGTGTTTACAGAGATAATACTTATTGTTTAACACGGAGTACAATGATGCTTTTATCAATTAAATTGTATTATAATAATGATTATAGTCCACTGCTTTATAGTTTGTAGTAAAAAACGAAAAATAAGATAAATAATTTAATGTTATGTTAGCGAGCATAGCCCAGAGTTCATATTGTAAAAGCACAATCAGTCTTTGTTTGCGTTAGCCCGATGCATAAACATAACGTTTTTACAAAAAAAAAAATGCAGTTACGTTACAGTTATTACTCTATTCTTTAGACAACTCCGAAAACAACGACTAACACTTCACATATCTCATTACAATTGTCATTGAAGACCTAGAAGCTAAACGGTGCTTACACAACAAACAAAATAATTATTAAGCATGCTACATAAAATATAAAAGCAAAAATTATTAATAACACTTACAGGTTGTGATACGGAGGAGGAAGCTGATGCAAATACACTTGGAACTGAACCTTCCTTCAATATCAGTCGGCTCGCGAATCCAAGTTTGATTGCATTTAAAAAGCAATCGTCTTGCGAACAAAGCACAAGGCTCGGACTATACTTCTGTGGTATAGTGAATTGTAGCCACTTAGTCTTCAAATGCTCCTCCTTGGGCAGATGAAAAAAGTTTGCTTTTGAGCCGCACTTCAGAACACAGCGTCTCGTCGCCATGATATTTTCCCTGCTGGCCTTGGAGAGCAATTAGTGGGCGTATCGTATTCAAATAACTTGACAAGTTGACGTCATCTAGTCAGAGAAAAAGCTTCGGTCTTCTAACGATTCATAAAAATGACTCAGAGTCGACTCTCACTTTTGAAAGACAATAACTTTATATACGGTGCACTTTCATATTTCAAACTTTGCAGGATGTTTTTGTTCACTTAGATCTATGTTACACACTACATGAAAGGTAAATTTCAAAATTCCATAATAGGTGCCCTTTAAAAGACTGAAGTGTGTAAAGACTTATATTTAGACAAAAAGAACAAAAAGGACAGATAAAGAGGGAGAGAGATATCAGAGAGCGATCAAGCACATAGAATATCTAGGATAAGACACAGGAGGAAGACGGAGGAAGTCAGAAGGGCCCCAGGATAAAGTCATTTGAACAGAGATGGTTTGCACTGTGGTGGGAAACTTGTATGACCCCTGACCTTCCTCTCGCCATATAAAGTAAACACATGTTTCCGGAAATTTCATCAAGAGAGGACTGTCATATTTCCAGTGACGCATCTCAGCTCAACTCTTCTCAGAGACAGAGGCGTCCTCTGTCAACAATACACACAACTCTATCAAAAACAACATAAAAGCCACCGGACTCTGTAGTGCAACTGGGTGTGTTTGTTACAGATATGCTCACTTCCTTTGAGGCTGTGCACAGTATCGATGTGTCTGAAATGTAATACTTCCCCACTAGATAGTATGCGAAAAACAGTAAGCCAACAGAGTAGTATGCCTTAGGTCACATGACATGTGACAACATGGAGTAGTAGGGTACAACGGGACTAAAGGCTCAGCTTAAGAAACATTTTCACTCCTCCCATAGTGTATGATTGCAGAAAAAAACAGTTTGTATTGAACATTGATGGATCAACAGATTTTGTGTGAAAATAATGTATAAAAGTATAGCTTATTTTGTTTAAAAATCAATGTGAACACGAGGTGAACACATGGGGTAAAAGGTTCACCAGCATCCATGGGGCAAAGGGCACACATTATTTATACTTAATACTTATAAGCTAAAATAATATATTTTTAAAAGTTCATAATTTTTTGTAAAAATTTCTGTTTATTTTGATAAACAAAATAATTAATTTACCGTCATTAATATATTAATATAAACAAATACTTTAAAAAATACAGATTTTTTTAAAAGTAAACTTCGAAGGAGACCTTATAATAATTAATAATTTAATATAGATTTACAATAAATAATATTTGATAATATAATTAATATCATATTTTTTTAAATATGATAGTTCTGTTATAAGTATGGTAATTATCTCTTAAGGTGGACACTCAACTTAATATATTATATATTTACCATCTGAATTTACCATTTATTAAATTATATTATTTTGTGTTCAACAGAAGAACAAAATGAATGTAGGTTTGGAAGAAAATGAGGGTGAATAAATGACATTTTCACTTTTGGGAGAACTATCCCTTTAAAAAATATATTTAATTTGTAAACAAAGGCTTATTACACATTGAAATTTATATATATATATATATATATATATATATATATATATATATATATATATATATATATATATATATATATATATATATATATATATGAATTATTTTAGGGTCTTTGGTATCCTGTAATGTCATCCTTAAAATCCATGATTAAGAGGATATGTTGTATCCTTCATAATCAAGGCCTTTTTTACTGATTGAATATATTTATAATCAATAACTGGTTATATATACTGTTCGATTATATATTTTTAATACAAATTATTGATTTTTTTGCATGCATATAGAGAATATGGTTTGACTGCTAGTAGTTATCTGCTGTCTCTAGTAATTTGACTTCTGAGAGCCAGAAAGGTATTTCGCTACTTGCCCTTGCTACAGTATCTTATGTTGAAAGTGAATTTAGAAAACAAAACATCTTTCACATCACAATCCACAGCAGTATCACAGAACTGAGTACAACAGAAACAGGAGAAAAAAACAATGAAAACAATTAGTGTTTCTACTTACAAATCTCAAACACCCTCTATCACAGATTCAGCTGGTGAGGAGAGTACATTTTTTTATGATGACATTCCACAGACATAATTATTTTTTTACTGTATTGACTGTACTGTGTGTGCTATCCCCTAATCCTAACCCAACCCCTAAACACAATCCTCACAGAATTTTATTTTATTTTATAAAAAACAAAAAAACCTTTTATTTACTATGATTTCCTCATAGGGACCAAACAAATGTCACCACAAGGTCACAGATGTCTGGTATTACTATTCTTGTGGGGGCATTTTCTCTGCACAATGAAGGGAATACCTGAACCAAGCACACACATATCTGCAGGATGAGGCATGGAGCCAGTCAAAACACTCTGCAGAGGGTCTAAGGCACCAGCAGGAGGCGCTTAGTTGATAAAATCTATTTATCATGATTTTGACAGCCCCTCTCTCTTGTCCATGGATAACGTTTGGATGGGTGGTCTGGGTATGACCTCACTGAAGCAGAAGACGCAGCTATACTTGTTACAGACCCAAGAGAAAAGAGTTTAAATGAAACCTCTGCAATAAGGATGAGTAGCATGATCTGTAGGAGGGAACCAGGGACTGGGACATGGACCAAGGTCAGGAATGAGTCAGAAAACCAAGTTTAGAACTATAAAAAAGGGGATTATCAGTTGCCCGTTAAAACACTAGCTAGATATAAAATAAAAAATTGTTTGATTTTTGGATTCAACATTTCTGGATTTAGGCTAAATAAAATATAAATTTAAATAATCTAAATACACAAATCAAAATATACTAACAAAACTACAAAATATACATGTGTTTACAGGCTCTTAAATGTCAGATCAAGGAGAAACAATTGTAAGGAAGGACGTGAGACAAGCAGGTGTGAGGTCACTTCCTGCCCCCCAAAAACAGAATGAACAGGAAGGAGCCTATAATCTGTCACACTCACAAACCCAACTATAGTTAGATGTTGCCCTCCCAGCTTTACTGTACTGTATACTCAACCCACAGAATACAGATGTAGTACAGTAATTGTACATAAAAGTAACTATGTAAGTGAATACACATAAGCACCAATTACAAAATAAAATTAAGTAAAGTGAACTAATTTATACTAGTTGATAATAGTTGATAATAGTTTCACATGAACCATTCAATCATGTTTATCATGGTAAAAATTTAATTGTGTAGAATATCAGAGATAAGAAGTTTAAAAACAAGAATTGACAATTATATAAATTATATAAGTTCTGAGGGCAGATCAGAACAAGAGAACCCATGAGCAGTAAATTAGTAATGTTTATGTGCCAGTGATGCTATCTTCACATTCATGGTGTCTCAGAGTTAGCTTGTGCTTTTTTTATAATTTATCATTTCTCATGGACATATTAGATTGTCATCATTTACTTATTAGATTAAATGCTCAACTAATTTTTACAATGTCTTTATGAAGCTTGAAAGTTTAGCTTGAATTGACTTTCAGAGGATGGACCGAAATCTTTTAGGTTTTAATTTGTGTTGCAAGGATGTACAAAAGTCTTATAGGTTTGGGATGACTTGAGGGTAAATCAATAATAACAGAATTTGCGTTATTGGGTAAACTATGCCTTTAAGTTTTATTAAACCTGCAACATTCCTTTATTATGTCTTCTGTTGTCAGCCTTTTCTTTTTTAGATACAAACTCCTAAAACAAGCTGAGTTGACTATTTTATTCTAAAATGTATTAATATTTAATGCTTATAAAAAGCCAAACTTAACTGTTGCTTAGTTTTAAGATCCATTAAACTTTTTAGAAGATATGTATATGCTAGTTTCAAGAAATCATATAGCGTATTAACAGATGCTAACACACAGCACAACACACAGCACAACACACAGAGGAATAAGGAGTTGGATAGAAAATCAACATATCCTATAAAGCAACGATTTACAAATTATAGATCTTAATAGTTTTACAAATTGTGTGCTTCGGGGTTCTACACAGGCAAGCATCTCCGATTTAAATAAACTGGAACACTAAAAGCTTTCTCCAGTTATTATAGAAAGTAAAACTGCTTTTAGATGATTAGAAGTCAGTAAATCAGTGCTACTTTAGTACATAAAAAGTCAGTGCTACTTTAGCATACAAAATATATACTGTACACATGGTATAAACAGATATGTCCCTAACCCTACCCTTAAACATCACAGAAAACGTTAGGGATTTTCTGAAAAAAAGAAAAATACTTTTTTTTTTACGTTTTTTTAAAGCCATTTAATTTACGAGGACACAGGAAGTGTCCTCATAAATCATGTTAACATTGTAATACCCATGTAATTATACACATTTGTGTCCTCGTGTATGCAAACACACACGCATGCGTATGTACGCGCGCACACACACACACACACACACACACACACACACACACACACACACACACACACACACACACACACACACACACACACAGTGTGTCTTTTTAGGCATTAGGTCATTATTGGCTGCAGCTGTTCTTTCCTCTATTTTTTAGCATTTACAGGAAGTCCTCTGGCTCAGAGACCTTCCACATGTGTGATGTGTGCCATTTCTTGTGTGTGTTCTGTCAATGTTTGGTTGTGTACCTGGTTGTGATGTACATGTGTTTTATAAAAGCATTATATGGCGTAAACTGGACGAATGCGGAATATATGTAGGTTATGTATATATTTTTTCTTAACAGTCTTTACTAATGTCACGGGTATGGTGCGGAAGAAGACAGGCTGAGGCCCAAAGTTCCAATTCAAACTTTTACTAGAATCAAACTTAAACAAAACTGGTACAGGCAAGGGTAACACTCTCCATACAACGTAACATGTACAAACATTGACCGACAACTGAAGGGAGAAAGACAGGAACTTAAATACAGAGGATGACGAGGGTACAACAGGTGAAGACAATGAAGGGTGATTAACTGATTAACTGGACAGGTGATGAAAATGAACTAATGAAAATGACGACAGAGAAGAAGAAAAACACTGAATGAGAAAAACAACCTAAAAGTCCATGGACACAACAGAAAACACATTAACAATGTGACAGAACCCCCCCCTCCCCCCAGGCGCGTCCTCGCGCCGTAAAACATCCAAAGGGGTGGGAGGGTGGGCGCCCTGGAGGCTGATGAACAGGTGGCCGATCTGGAGCAGGAAGCCTCCAGGGCGGAGCAGGACGTGCAGGTGGGCAGGGCGGAGCAGGATGAGGGCGTGGCCATGGCGGAGCAGATGGACCCTCAGGCGTCCATGGTGGTGAGGACCCTTCGGGCAGCCATGGCGGTGAGGACCCTTCGGGCGGCCATGGCGGTGAGGACCCTTCGGGCGGCCATGGCGGTGAGGACCCTTCGGGCGGCCATGGCGGTGAGGACCCTTCGGGCGGCCATGGCGGTGAGGACCCTTCGGGCGGCCATGGCGGTGAGGACCCTTCGGGCGGCCATGGCGGTGAGGACCCTTCGGGCGGCCATGGCGGTGAGGACCCTTCGGGCGGCCATGGCGGTGGCCTATAGCCCCCCCCCAAAAAGTACTTGGGGAGAGTGACAGGATTTGGAACCGGCTCAGGGACAGACACCGGCTCAGGAACAGACACCGGCTCAGGGACAGACACCGGCTCAGGGACAGACACCGGCTCAGGGACAGACACCGGCTCAGGGACAGACACCGGCTCAGGGACAGACACCGGCTCAGGGACAGACACCGGCTCAGGGACAGACACCGGCTCAGGGACAGACACCGGCTCAGGGACAGACACCGGCTCCAGTGTGTGCGCAGCCCACACACACCACATGGTTGTGGCCATGATGGCCAGAGTCGCGGTCACTGAGGACACAGGCGGTGGATACATGGCGTGAATAGTCTCTGGGCTGGACGGGACCAGCGGTGCAGGAAGCTCTGGGCTGGACGAGACCAGCGGTGCAGGAGGCTCTGGGCTGGACGGGACCAGCGGCGAAGGCTCTGGGCTGGACGGGACCAGCGGCGAAGGCTCTGGGCTGGACGGGACCAGCGGCGAAGGCTCTGGGCTGGACGGGACCAGCGGCGAAGGCTCTGGGCTGGACGGGACCAGCGGCGAAGGCTCTGGGCTGGACGGGACCAGCGGCGAAGGCTCTGGGCTGGACGGGACCAGCGGCGAAGGCTCTGGGCTGGACGGGACCAGCGGTGCAGGAAGCTCTGGGCTGGACGGGACCAGCGGTGCAGGAAGCTCTGGGCTGGACGGGACCAGCGGTGCAGGAAGCTCTGGGCTGGACGGGACCAGCGGTGCAGGAAGCTCTGGGCTGGACGGGACCAGCGGTGCAGGAAGCTCTGGGCTGGACGGGACCAGCGGTGCAGGAAGCTCTGGGCTGGACGGGACCAGCGGTGCAGGAAGCTCTGGGCTGGACGGGACCAGCGGTACAGGAAGCTCGGGACTGGACGGAACCAGCGGTGCAGGAAGCTCTGTGCCGGGCAGCGATGAGGGCTCTGTGCCGGGCAGCGATGAGGGCTCTGTGCCGGGCAGCGATGAGGGCTCTGTGCTGGGCAGCGATGAGGGCTCTGTGCTGGGCAGCGATGAGGGCTCTGTGCTGGGCAGCGATGAGGGCTCTGTGCTGGGCAGCGATGAGGGCTCTGTGCTGGGCAGCGATGAGGGCTCTGTGCTGGGCAGCGATGAGGGCTCTGTGCTGGGCAGCGATGAGGGCTCTGTGCTGGGCAGCGATGAGGGCTCTGTGCTGGGCAGCGATGAGGGCTCTGTGCTGGGCAGCGATGAGGGCTCTGTGCTGGGCAGCGATGAGGGCTCTGTGCTGGGCAGCGATGAGGGCTCTGTGCTGGGCAGCGATGAGGGCTCTGTGCTGGGCAGCGATGAGGGCTCTGTGCTGGGCAGCGATGAGGGCTCTGTGCTGGGCAGTGATGAGGGCTCTGGCGCAGGAAGCTCTGGGCTGGACGGGACCAGCGGTGCAGGCGGCTTGGAGCTGGACGTCAACCGTCCAGGGTCGAAGAGGGACCAAAGCGGAGATTGGTGTCGGGGTCCATCTCGACCACCGCCTCTACTGCGGCCTCCACGGGTCCCGCGAAATCTGGCCAGACGGGTTCCCTCAAACGACCCTCCATGGGCAAAGGCTGGGAGATCTTGGCTCTCCTTGGCCAGGGCGAAAATTCTTACCCATTCGTCCATTTTAGATTGGTCGGTCAATCTGTCACGGGTATGGTGCGGAAGAAGACAGGCTGAGGCCCAAAGTTCCAATTCAAACTTTTACTAGAATCAAACTTAAACAAAACTGGTACAGGCAAGGGTAACACTCTCCATACAACGTAACATGTACAAACATTGACCGACAACTGAAGGGAGAAAGACAGGAACTTAAATACAGAGGATGACGAGGGTACAACAGGTGAAGACAATGAAGGGTGATTAACTGATTAACTGGACAGGTGATGAAAATGAACTAATGAAAATGACGACAGAGAAGAAGAAAAACACTGAATGAGAAAAACAACCTAAAAGTCCATGGACACAACAGAAAACACATTAACAATGTGACAACTAAAGCAATGAACTCCATGTGACATGAGCTGCTATCATAATTAACTCACAACCACAAAGGCAGAGACATTTTCAGACTGCATATTACATCATACTCAGACATGGTAAGCTGATTGTAGGTTGTACACCTGCTGTAACCTCTACTGAGCCATAAGGTTCCACCTTTAGCCACAGGTCCACCTTTCATAAAAGTGCTCATAAATTTGGAAGAAAAGAGAAAGCCCTCCTCCTTCATTATCCTCAATATAAACAAAACCGACAGAATATCCATCACATTTAATGCTCCTTAAATAAACAACAGCCTTCATTATAACAATTATTTAACTTTAAATGAAGTCTGGCATAAACAGCCTCTGGGTGTTTTTTATAGTTTCAGCAACAAATGCCATTAAAGTTTTCAGATACTCCACAGCTGCACAGACTTAAATATGACCACTCCCCCTCTCATTCAACACAGTTCTCCTCTACCTCAGGTCCTTTGTGATCCTGAGTTACCACAGTATGTTTATGTCTCAGTATGAAGGCTGTCTGAAGCACAGCTGGACTGAAAGTCTCCAGTCCAGACAGAGTAAGAAGCCTACGGCTGCCTTGCAGCTTTCTTCCACTCATGGCTCATTTGCATTTGCTAATTTCTCATGGACAGTAAGTAAGGGCCAAAACTCAACGGCCCATTCAGGATGTCAGAGTCAGAGTAAGTTCAGTATCCAGCTGAGATCAAACACAGAACAGAAAAGCTTGAAGCTCAGGCTAAGGGGGATGAAGCACAGAAAGTCAAAATCACATGATGCAGAAGACTTGAATAACTCCTCTCAATAACAATAATGACAGGCATTTATGTTTCACACAGTGTTTGAACATCCTTTAAAACAAGAGATGAGGTTAAAGATAATAGGATCCAACCATAGACCAGGGCACCTTGTGACAGACCAAAGAAAATAATGCTAATAAAATAACGAATGTGCACCACTGCCTGGTTCAAAAACATTGAATTTGATTGGAAATATTAAAACAAGTCCTATGAGAAGACAATTGACCAGCTTTGTGGTTATCTTGAAGCTTCATTCCATTCTGTGAGAAAAAAACAAATGCTCCCTTTATTTTGAGTGTCTATACTATTACTATACTAGTTTATACTACTATAATATTTAATATTTATTTAAGACTAATTTTTATATTATTTATTTGATACAATGCACTTACTGTGTACATACATGTTTTTATTTTTAGTATGTAAAAGACACATCTCTTTGACCAAGCATTCACATAATACTGTACAATAGACTTCTATAATTCAATGTTAGGCTGCATAGATTAGGTCAGCCGGAACTGGGGACACCATCAATCCTGATGTACTCGTTACATCATAAGAAGAATGGCATCTATGCTAATTTTAGTGTCTTTGTTAATCCCGAGGTTTTCCCACAGCCTGCCGGATCCAGGCCGTATCCAGATCTGACGAAGGACCTTCGCCTGGACCCGATGACAACGCAGTGCTGAAGTGCCAACAAGCCTCTCCCTGTGAAGGATCCCTTTACCACTCTACAAATAAAGCGTTGTCAGGATAATTTCGGTTTCGCGTATCTACCCCGAAGTGATACAATTCTGTATCAAAATTTTAAGGCCAGACAAGTTTGTTAAGGCTTGGTTTGTAGGGAATCACAAACCTGCACACAAATATTAAAATGCGCATAACTATAGAATACATTTTTTGATGCGCACGTGAGCGCCATCAGCGTTTCTCACAGGTCCGCGTTTAGAGTCTGTGTAGAGAGAACGGTGTCGTCTTAGCAGCCTCTAATTTGTGACTAATGATCCTTCGATGGAAGTGAATCAATCAAAACTAACTTTAGCTGGAAAATATATTTATTCAAGAACCGCTATAAAGCCAAAACAATCTCTGTTACCTTAAATTATCCGTTTATTAAAGCCGCTTTGAAATATGAATAAGCCGCTATATAAATGAAGATGACTTAACTTGAATTTTACATTGTACTTATATATATTTTTTTAATTCCTACATCAGATGACATCAGTAATTAATGTCTGTAATTACCCCTACCCCTTAACCTAATCATACCATGAAACCAGTCTCTAACTTTACCCGTGTCCCACCTCAATAGAAGTGTTTTGTACAACATAAACACAATAAGTACACTGTACCAAACATACTTTTTTTACAATAAGTACATTGTAGTTAAAGACACCAAATACACTGTACACAGTGACCAAAAACATGAATATTATTGGACTGTACTTACTATGCCCGTCAGAACCAGGGGATTTCCGTCCGACGTGATTTGGCGATGGACACCTTGTCGTAACCGGCGGATGGTGGAGACTGTCATGACCTCTGGTGTCTGTTGTTTTGGTGAGACTGATTTCATGCTTTCTTGCTGATCCATCTCCAGGACTCGGTTGCTCGTTCTTTCTGAAGGTGGTCTCTGGGAGTTTAGCACTGGCATGAGGAACAATGGTAGATGCTGCACGTGTGATGGGGGCAATGGTCTCCAGTGTCTTGCTAAAGGTGACTGAGTGCTTCTGCGTCTCAGGGGTCTTACTGTGGCCCAAGACATCTGGTCTCTTCAGCCCAAACCGGGCCGTGCCAGGACTAGGACACAATAACATTGTATCTTTTAGTTTAGCATTACATAATCTGAATTATACAACTGTTAGCTCTGATCTGATTGGACAAGAGTGCTCATATTTCATATAACAGCACTAGGACAGTTTGTATCACTTTTCAATGTTCACTTGTCCAACACAATTTTTTGATGAACAAAATGAAAACTGGTCTTTAAAATCTAAGTAACTCAAATAGTATTTTCTGGTTTCTAAAAATGTTCAATGTGAGTCCAGAACTATTATGCAAGTTTGTAATGTCATAGGACTTTGTACAAAAATGTATGATAGGTTAAATGTAATCATGAAAGTCAACCCCTGAACCTGATATTCAGGGGAGCATAAGCAAATGGTACAAAAATGTACAAAGGAGATTGTACAAATTTTCCACAGTCTTTATTACTTTTATTCATATTAAATATTAAAGTTACATTTTAGACACAATATTTCCTTTTTATATTTTTGCTTCACCGACAAATGTAGTTTTGTACAAAACCAAAACAGGATCAAGACAGTTACATGTCTCAGAGCAAGACACAGTAGTGTTGTTTTGTTCATGACTGAAGGTCTTTAAACAAATTGATTGAGTAAATGATCCAATGAATCCAAATAACAGATTTTCTTAGTCTTTGATACAGCAAATCCTGAATCCTGAATCCCCATTTTTATGTTCTGACTGTTCAGCATTATTGAAACCAGTCATCTAAGTGGCTATAGCCTAGTCTTATTTTATTCTGTTTGTGAACCACAGAGCTTGTTCATTCAGCTTTCATTCTAACCAAAAGTGCTCACAGCAAGACCACACAACTGGAATTGCTAGACAATGCCACACAAGAGAATTTTGGTATTCTCAATAAAATCTAGTAACTGGCAGTTGTGAAAATTGCAACTATACATGTACTAGTTTATACCTGGGAGATCCTTCAATTGCTTTGCCGTTGTTGTTGGATGAGATGTCAAAGCCTAACTCTGTCCTACGTGACACAGGTTCAGGGGTTCGTGCCTTGGGCCTCGAGGTGTCAGGGGGCTTGGTACCATTGGACCCCAGTTCGTAATACCTTCCACTGGTCGGAGACATGGCTGAACGCTGAACATTGGATGGTACTCGGCGTGTGTGAGGTGATGAAGAGTGCGAGGAGGAGTCCACATCCTCCACTTCAAATGAGCGTTTCAGAGCTGTAGGAAAAGGTCAGATTGGAAAACTTTCAGATTTAAATTTAGTCTGTTAAATTCCTAGATTTATCTTCTGTAGTCAACACATGGATAGCCAATCATCAAATTCTACAGAAAGATTTGAGGTTTGAAATACAAATTATGTAATAATACAAAAGAAGCCATTCATTTGTACTCAACCCAACAATTATATTTTATAGAGTTAGAAAAGTAATGGAAGGCTGAGGGTATCCAGACTGTAAGGCAGGTGGGCCAAACCCACAGCAAACATTCTGCAGATGGTAAAAGTGACATGGTGCCCAGGGTTCACCTATCAGCACTGAAGAGTTATGAAACACCATTTTACTTTAGAATGAATTTTCAGTTCTAAAGTAGGTGGACTTCAGTGCTCTGGCTAAAGATTGGGACTAAAACAGCAACAACGTGTACAGAAATACACTTTATTTTGGATATCAGTAATTGTAAAAGAAAGCAAATTACTGGATAAAAAGTTGAGTGAATATGAGCAAAAACAACATGCACATTCATTCACAATCACCCTATATGCAGGGTACACAGTTTGCCTTACGCAAACTGAGTACCATGCATATAGGGTGTTGCTCAAAAAAACTTTCATTCAATATTAGCATAAACATAAATGTAAACATTTAAAAACGTAATTAACTGCATTATTAGACAATTTTCTAAGGCTGCACGATATATTTGAAACAAAAATGTAAAACAACAACAATTTCCGTATTCCACTGTATAAGGCCAAAAGCGAGCATGCTAGTGCGTGCCAATTCTGCTTAGGGCACCCATTTGACCAGCAGCAGCTCTGCTGTGTTTATCCTTGAAATAATTACTGGCAGCTATTTCACCTTTTCTCAGAAGGTCCCATTTGAATTCCTTGTCTCTGGAGATATTATTTTGCTTTACAAAACAAAAACGTGTGTCTGTCCTCATGAATAAAGACTCCCCATACTAAAGACCATCATGGGTATGAGAGATTCAAAGATTTTCATAATATTTCAGGCAGACTGAAAGGCAATCGTGGAACAATTGTCAATCGCAGATCAAAATAATTTTCTTTGTTCAGTTATTTATTATTATTTTATTTTTTTTGCCACACCTGCTAATAGCAAGTGAATTTTGAGGATAACTGACCACAGAAGGGAAAAATAAAAATAAAAAACATTCTCCTATTTAAAGTTAGTAAAAGTTTAAAGACTTACTACAGTTGCAATGGATGTCTTTTTGGAATCATGCACATCGCATACTTCAGCTAGGAGTAGCATTGTAACAGTTCTATGTTTAATCATGTTGCACTGCTCAAATTGACCAAGTTCCCCAAAACTTACATTCGCTGCTAGGTAAGTGTTATTTAGGACCTTTATGTCTGTCTTTCCATTATTGGATGCTTCTCAAAATCGTTCTAATTTTTTATGTATTTATTCTAAAGACACATTAACCCTCTCAAGTTTTCTACTTGTGTTTTATCTCCATGGCCACAACTAAGAACTCTAAGAACACTCTATTCTCCCAATAAACTAAACATCACTCTGGTCAGATTCATCTTAGACAAGAAAGCTTACACTCAATCATAATCGTCTGCCTCACACTGCTATAAACCAAGAAACAAATTCATATTAGGTCATATCATATCAGTAAAGTGGCCTGTTGTGTACTGTTTTGTCATGCTTGTCTGCACCCAGATGCCCTGTTTGGTGCCAGTGCCTGAATTGCAGCATCACTGTTGGAGTTATTAAGGTCAATGGATTGCCAGAGGAGCTGCCCTGGTTCTGATATTTAATTAAGCCTTTTGGCATGATCTAATGCATGACGGGTGAACTGGAGGCCAAATATCTGCAAGTGTAACAAAAGCAGCAATGCTGCTATTCTTTATTTTTGTCTTCTTAAGTTGTTAGTGCAGACAATAATGCATTACTGACAAACTCACCATGGACTACAATCCAGTTCAGGTTACATGTCTCTCGGTCAGAACGACAGAACACTATTCATTTCTATATGGCTCAGTCTATAGTTGCTAAATTAATATCTAATAGCAAATCTTTGGAAGCACACACACACAAAAATCATAACTATGACATAAAAGGTCAAAATTATGACATACTAATTGATAAACTATGAGATACAAAAATAGAAAATATGACATAAAGACCATGTTTAGACAGAGTTTAGATTATGAAAGGATTAAACCTTAGTTCAACTAGGGCAAAATGATGAGATAAAAGTCAAAATTATGAGATAAAAGTCAAAATTATGAGATAAAAGTCATAGATAAAATGCTAAAATGTCTAAATTGACACACTAAAAATTTGTCACAATTATGATTTTTAATCTCATGAGGACTTTTTCCTCATCATTTAAACTTATCCCATAATAATGGCTTTTTGTCTCATAAGTCTATCATTTTATGTCATAATAACATACTCGGTTACCTAATGTAACCTCGGTTCTCTCTAGAAGAGGGAACGAGTATTGCGTAATAGCATTACGCTACGGGTAAAGTCATCTTTACTCAAGATATGAAGCCAAAAAATGATCCTTCATTTTTGCATTTATTGTCAACGCAGTGCAGCAGCAGGCAGACCTAGAGCAGGCTGTCTAGCGTGCGGCAACTGCAGCAGCCTACCACTGAGCCATAGTCATAGTCATAGCCCGCCAGAATGGGGATGGCTTAGCGTATAAAAGGAAGGGCTCAGGGGCTGCTTACCTGGTTTTCATCGACTGAAACGAAATGAGCTTGTGGTGCGATCACGGCAGGTTACGCAATACTCGTTCCCTCTTCTAGAGAGAACCGAGGTTACATTAGGTAACCGAGTACGTTCTCTTACGAGAGGTTCTCTAATATTGCGTAATAGTGCATAAGCTGCCGCAATAGTGTCCACTATCCATCTGGAATGACTGTGTTTAGAGGCGGCGAGACCCTTGGTGCGCCCACCAAACGAAACAAAAAACTGCTCCGAGCGCCTGAAGGCGGCGGGAAACTGATGACAGGGCTATCAGAAAAACGGTTTTGAGAGTGAGGTATTTCCGATCCACAGTGTGTAAGGGTTCAAATGGATGAGCTTTCAGGGCCTCCAAGACCAAAGAAAGATCCCAAATAGGAACTGATGGGGGGCGCGGGGGATTCATCCTCCTGGCTCCCTTAAGGAAGCGGATGATGAGCTCGTTCCTTCCTATTGCCTGGCCGCGCGTCGACTCTGCAATGCTGCAATGGCCGCAACATATACTTTGAGCGTGGAGGGGGACCTGCCCATGTCCAGCAGCTCTTGAAGGAAGCAAAGCAACCACGAAACCCCACAAGTTTGTGGGTCTAAACCTTTGTCAGTGCACCATTTAGTAAACACAGACCATTTGGACGCGTAGAGCCGTCTCATAGAGGGAGCTCTAGACTGCGTGATCGTGTTCACAACCCCTTCTGTCAGAGCATGCAGAGACCAGCGCTCTGGATGACCGCCGGCTTGAGAGAGGAGATCTCTCCTCACCGGGATCGGCCATGGGGCTAAGCCTGACAGCCGCATCAACTTTGGGAACCATGTCTGGTTCTCCCATCGCGGGGCTATGAGGAGCACAGAGTGGCGCGCTTCCCTGATTCTCCTGATGACCTGTGATAACTCCGTCCTTCTTGGGCACGAGGAAGTAACGGCTGTAAAAGCCTGACTCGCTCAGAGAAGGATGTACCCACTCTATCACCCCCTTGGACAGCAGCTTTGCTATTTCTGCACGAAGTAGGTGTGCTATTTCTAAATTCACTCTCGTCTCGGTCCTTGCTCGAAAGCGCGGGGGACGGCAAGCAAACTGTAGTGAATAGCTCTGCTTTACAGTATTCAGCACCCATTCTGACACGCCCGGAATCGCTTCCCATGCTTTTGCATGCATAGCTAGGGGCAGAATGGCCTCTGGGTTCCGATCGCCGTACTGCGTGGGGTCGAGAACCTGCAAGTCTCTCCCAAGAACATATGAAGTTCCTTGTGGATGTTGTTACATGACCATGCATTGACTTATAGGGCCAGACTAACAGCTTGCACCAGCGCAAACCCTTTGTTGCCAAAACTGTAAGGATTTACTAAACACACACAGTGAAAAATTTGCGCTGAAAAGGTGTGGACATTGTAATTTTTGACGACGACCTTATTGTATATGCATTTGCACTGCTCTCGCTAGATTGCGTTGGTCATCATGGAAATGATCCGGCTGCGTCTGTGTTATTTAATTTGCTCGTCGTCAGTAGATCACGGAATCACACGTAAAACTTTCCATTCAAATCTGTGCTTTTTTGGAATTGTACTCTCACTCTAATTTGCACAGTTTATATCTGGCCCCTAGTCTTATATTCCCTTTTTGGAGGAATCAACTCTTTGAATGGAAAACTATAAAATACTTCACATTTTTATAACGATGGAAAACATAGCTAAAACACTTGTGTGACATTTATTTTGACCTTTTAATGTAATGGCATCTGAGTAAATGGTTAAACACAAGATTTGCTGAAAGACAGTATAATTTTCTCTCACCAACAGCTTGATATTAAACTTAATAGCAGACTGTCATAAACTTTAACAATTTAATAAAATCTGAACTGCTCATTTAAGTATCTTGTTCACTTCCAGTATATGTTTTATAATCAAATCTGGATATGTGAATATGGTCAAAATAAACCTTACAGTCTAAAAGAAATCACATGCATGTCCAAACCACTTTGCCACTGGATTCAAAATCCCACCACCCAGTTATTTATGACTAGGGAAAAAACACAATCTCTGTAAAGTTGGGCCAGATATTCGAGACAATCTTTCCCAGATTGCCAGCAATATTAACAGTGCCTCCCTTATGAGTTTCTCACACTCAGCACACAAAGAGTAATGAATAAAGCATGCAACAACACAACATATACATTATGGCATATTATGTATGGCAAATTATTTCATTATAATGTCACTCAGAACAAACTGATAAACTGTCAGTATTTGATATTTCTTTGTACAAATACTTTATGCTCAGGTGAACAATTTGGAGTTTCTGAGAAAAGCAACAGTTGACTAACAGCTTCAGAGGGAATAATGTAGTAACATCAGAAACCTTTCATAAGATTCATCTCCTGATTTGCAACGTTTCAAGCACTTTTCATTTTGTTATATGAAAGTCCCATAAATGTTAAATTGTATTGGACTGTATTTGTCCCAGGCATAGTCCCAGTCCACTTGTCCCAGATGACTTCCATTATACTGTATATATATATATATATATATATATATATATATATATATATATATATATATATATATATATATATATATATATACACACACACACACACACACTGTATAGTCTTTTGAACTTTCTAATAATCAAGAATCCTGAAAATAATGTTGATAATAATAGCATTGTCAATGAGAATAAATGTTTCTGAGCAGCAAACAAAATGATAATGATTTCTAAAGGATCATGCGACACTGAATACTAATGATGCTGAAATAATCATATTTCACAATATTACAGTGTTTACTGTATTTTGGATCATAAATGCAGACTTGGTGAGCAGAACAGACTTCTTTTAAAAAAATCGTACTGATCCCAAACTTTTGAACGGCAGTTTAATATTGTTAATTATATATAATCTAATCAAGAGTGAGTAAAAAATAGTGCAAACCCCAGCCTTTGACCAGCCTTTCAGAAACCTACTCCGACAGCTGTTTGTGTACTAAAACAATATGCTTTTAAAAGTTATATGGAGTGACATTTGATGCTGTATCTACAGCTGTTTGGCTGGGTCAAGCATAGCCCATGAGCTCTTTTTGGCTTCAGTTTCTGAAGAAAAGCCAGAATGCTTTTCAGGGATTATGGGAGCACTCAGTTTGTCCATCCCACGCACCTGGAATTAAAGTAAAAATCAGAAGAAAAAATAGGATCTGCAAAAAGGAAATCCATGCCAGAGCAATGTATATGTCAGCCTGTAGTTGCTCATGGATATCCTGTAAGCTCTTATTCCAGGCAAAACATTTCCATTCAAATCTACTGTTCTCAGAAGCAACTGCTCCTAAACCAATTCAAAGCTCTGTTAGTTTGACCACGCTATATTGTGAAGCCCACCATATTAGACACCAAGCAGATGTAAGATAAAGAAATTAACAGGCAATTAGATAGTTTGACTAACAAATAACTAAACACATCTACAGTAGATGGTAAAAAGTTAAACTTTTGAAATCATATGACATGAAGCCCCCCAGTCTCTCTTTTGAGCAGCACACAATCATTAGATTCAGAACCACCCCAGCATATGTTAAAGCAGCCAACCTTCATCGAAGCTTTATTTTTCTTGGCTTTCTAACAAGGCCTCTGTGTCAAGGCTTAGGACAGCTTTAGGGCAGACCCTACATTAAGATAGATAGACTTACATTTCCAGTTCCTTCATAGAACTAAATAAGTATCAGCTTTCATTTGTCCTACTCCTCAGAAAAGGGCTTAGTGAAGGGAATATGGTGTCAATTAGGAGCCAAAACAGGCCATAATTAAAAAAAAATATATATATTATAATGTTTGCCTACATAAAAGATCAGAGAACATTGTGAAACCAAAAGGGTTATGGGCAGTATTTGGCCAATAAGCATGTAAGGAAGTACATTTGGAAAATTAAGTACAAATTAAAAATCCATATGGGACACATTCCAAGATTTGGAATGCAATAATACAAACTTTGCACATACTACATTGGTGGAAAAGTTTTGAATATGTAAGATTAAAAATTGTTTTTGAAAAGCAGTCTCTTCTGTCTTCAGTCTCTACCAATTTTTTTTAAAATAACTATTCTATTTTAATATATTTTAAAATGTAATTTATTCCTGTGATCAAAGCTGCATTTTCAGCATCATTACTCCAGTCTTCAGTGTCACATGAATCCTTCAGAAATTCATGCAGATTTGATGCTCAAAAAACATTCATTATTAATATCAATGTTGAAAACCGGATTAATAGAAAGAAAAGGATTTATTTGAAATATAATATTTTGTAACATTATAAATGTCTTTACTGTAAATATCTTGATTTTATCTTGATCAATATAATTAATCCTTGATGAATAAAATTATTGATTTCTTTTATTTCTTAATAATTTACACTTTACTGTATATTCACATAGAAAACAGCAGTTTTAAATTGTAATAATATTTCACAATATAACTGTTTTTAGATTCAATCAAATAAATGCAGCCTTGGTGAGCATAAAAGAGATTTCTTTAAAAACAAAAAAAAATCTTACTGATCCAAAACTTTTGTACATAAGATAGTGAAGTTTTAAAGTGATCGCTACAGATCACAGAAAATTATTCTAGTTTTCCAAAAAAATAAGTTTATAGGAGCATACTTCAACTCCTAGAAATAAAAATAGGTGTATGAAAGTAAAAGAGTAGCAAAATTTAAGAGCGTGTAGATGTGATTTTGAGAACTTGTTGCAGGTCCGAGTTGCAGGGCTCATCCTCCAGGCCTCACGGAGGAAACATACGACCAACTGATGTCTTCCCAGAGGCCCATCACTCAGAGGAGTATGGAAAGCCGCAATGGCAGCCACGTACACCTTGAGTGTGGACAGGGTAAGACCAGCAGAGAAGCGGTCTTGAAGGAACTCCAGCACTGAAGCCACCGGGTAGTAAACTGGGTCCATGCAATCAGAGGAAAGGCGTACAGACGCAGCCTCGGCCACGCCTGCACCATGGTACTCAAACCCAGAGGGGCTGGATGCGTGAGAGAAAACCACAGTGTCGTCTCTCGAGACGCAAACATATCCACTTCCACTGGGCCGAACCTCTCGCATATCGCTCGACCACCTCTGGGTGAAGTCTCCATTCCCCGGGCCTTAGCCCTAGTCCCCTAGAACTTACATTGCTCTGAGAGACAACAGTTTCCCCTGGGACCACAGGAGGATCTGATGCGCCAGTCTGGATAGAGGGTGTGATCTCAGACCCCCCCTGGTGGTTTAAATAAGACACCACTGACGTATTGTCTGTTCTCACAAGAACGTGGTGACCTTTGAGGTCTGGAAGGAAGCTCCTCAGAGGCCGGAAGACCGCAAACATCTCTAGGGAGTTTATATGCCAATAAGAATACTAGTCCTGCCACAGACTTCTGGTAAAGCGTCTGTCGAAATGGCTTTCCGGCAACATGACGCTCCCAACACATGACCTTGGGACAGAAACCAAGGTTTCTTCCACATTGATAGGGAACGAAGGCAACTGCACGTAACCCATATCATGTGGAACTGATTTCCCCTTAGGGAAAACCCCTTGGTTTTAACCACCACTGTACGGATCTCATGTGCAGCAGGCCAAAATGTATCATGAGCCCCAACAGTCTCTGAAACTGTTTTACAGTGACGCGCAGCCTAGCTTTATCCTGGTCACCATGGCCAGGATGGACTCAATATATGCAGGAGACATTCATGCCTGCATCGTAATCGAGTCCCACACGACCCCCAGGAACGTAATCCGCTGGGCTGGTGTCAACACGCTATTTTTCATGTTGAGTCTCAACACCAAGCTCTGAATGTGGTCAAGGATGACATCTCAATGCCAAAGTAGCAATTCTCGAGACTGGAGCAAAATTAGCCAGTCGTCGATGTAGTTTAGCACAAGGATACCCTGGAGCCTCAACGGGGCCAGGGCTGCATCCATGCACTTGGTGAAGGTGCGAGGGGAGAGTGCTAGGTTGAATGGAAGAACCCGATATTGGTACGCTTCGCCCCCGAAAGCGAACCTCAGGAACTTCCTCTGAGATGGAAGGATGGAGACATGTAAGTATTCATCCTTTAGATCTAAAGTCACAAATCAGTCCTCGGATCTGATTTGGCTCACGATAATGGGAATAGTGAGCATCTTGAACCTGAATCTCCTCAGAGACCAATTCGGATGTCTTAGATCTAAAGTTGGACGCAACCCTCCATCCTTCTTTGGAAATATGAAGTACTGGCTGTAGAACCCGGACTTCCTTTCTGGTGGAGGAACATATTCTATGGTCTCCTATACCAGCAGCAAATTAACTTCTTGTTCTAACACAACCTCCACAAGCTCCTCATACAAGGGTGCAGATTAAAATGGCACTTGTGATTCATTTAGATCCCCCACTGCGATGCTGAGCATGTCTACATGACAGAGTTAGACAACTGAGTCAGACAGCTGCAGCACAGGGCTCTCAACCCGAGCAGAAGAAGCCGCGGGGTGGGCTTCTGCTCGGGGAGTGAAGGGATCTGAGTTATCAGACGAGGACAGAGAAAGTGCAGAAGCCGTCTCGATCCCCTCTGCTAACTCTCTCTGCGAGCCCAACGATCTGAGCTGCCGAACCACGGGGAGCGCAAGCCTGTCCGGCTTCATCAAATACAGCCAGGCGGGAATGCAGCACTCTGATAGATAGTGCTCCACAGTGGCTGCAACTGGGGGTGCTGCGCTCCCAAGCAGTACACACACATATCATGTGTGTCCCCACCTGTGATAAAACGAGGGCAAGGATGCACACACTTTTTAAACTGCTCGCCTGCCATTTCACAATATATATTTCATAAACAACACCAAATAGACGATTCACACATCAGAGAGCACTTGCTGAAGAGCGAAAGCTAACGCTGTTGTGTGCCGGCGTCCCTTTGTAGCTTCCGTGTATACCGTCACATGCTACTTTATCACGCAACGCCAATAGGATTGGATTAGTTTCATTCATGCTTCAGACGCGTTACGCTAATGGTGTCGTCATCGACACAGTGCAAGTTCCCTCAAAAGGGAACTGTAAAATAAAAATCTGAAGGTGAATGATGAGATTTGCACTTGCAGACAATAGTAATAAACCTGTATTATGAACAAGTAGTTACAAATGTTTAAAATATCATTCACAAAAATACAATGACATACACAAATTTGTTGTACATAGTTGCACTTATTCTTTCATTCACATTCACAGTACATCCTCAATTAGGCACTTGCAACTTCTCAAATCAGTCACACTGCAATTTAAAACTTTGCGTCTTAACTTGTAATCGCAATATATCTGATGCATAACTAACTTGTGCACTTTGAAGCTCAGTGTAGTGGCGGCAAGAGAGAATGGCGGGGTAGGGGGAGGGTGCAAAGGAGTCGTTTTATTGGTTGGCGCCTAGCCAATGAAATGGGACTTCTTTTGTACGCAATTGTATAACAATACCCGCGACCTCTGGGACGTTCTGAAACACTAAAGCCAACTTCGGGAGCGAAGCCTTGCTAGAAAACTTCAGTTGAAAAACTGGAGAAGGTGACAAATAAAAAGTAGTTTTCGTTTTATTTCCTTGTTTCATCTGTCAGCTCTACAGCCCATTCACCGAAAAGCATATTTCATTACCCAAGTATTGGGGAGGACAATGAAAGTGGAAACTATTTACATATACAAGCTCACCCATCTAGTCACTCTTACGAAGATACTTGCCCTATTTTAACGATCTGAAACGCAAGTATCAAACGCGAAACGCAAGTAACTTTGTGGGTGGATCCCTGGCGCTGTTGCTATTTTACCGGCGGGATAAATGACTCTCGCGCCCGACGCAAATCTAAAATGGGTTCGTCTGAAGTATTTTCATTATTCATAGGTGTGGTTTGGGCATAACGTGAACTAAACCAATATGAGCGTCCTCTCACATTCCCTTTAAGAGCAGGTGCGCTTGTTCCATGGCGGATTGCTATTATAACGGCGGATTTGCCAGGCGCACGCCAGGAGCGGTTCACAGCCGAGGAGAGCGACGTTCTCGTCAGGGCCGTAAAGACAGAGACGTGACAATGTCTGGGGATGGGAGAAACCCACCCAAATAAGCTTCTGTTAAACAGGCGTATAATAATTTGGGTAAATGTGTTGCTAGATTTATGCCTATTTTTTTCACATCTTCATGGACACAATGTCAATGTCAATGTCAATGTCTGAAAACTGCTGCGTCTGTTTAGATTAGAGAAACAAAGTGTATGCGCGTTGTTCACACGCTACATAATGGCCGAGCATGCGCCCTTAAAATAGCATATGACTATCGCGCAACTCGCCATTGTCTTTGGACTGTTTTTTTCCTGGTCAGTGGCGGAATTGTTTTTTGAAACTGCAAAATAGCACCAGGGAACTTTTGCGCCGGAACACGCCTCCTCTTTTTGCTGAACCGCCCCCTGGGAGCGCAAGTTCATTCCCTAATTTACCAACGCGCGTCGGTGGAGGGAAAAGTCTGCTGTGCGCGGGTGCAAAAATAGGAATGATACATGCGTCGGTGTACAAAGTCAATTACGCTGGGTGCAAGATAGGGCCCTATGTCTGTCAGGCTATACCTTACAGATGTAAAAGGATGCCTTAGTAAGGCATAGCCTTGCTTTAACATCCATTCTGAAGAAGTCAAGAGAGACGGGAGATGATAATTTCCCAATTCATCCACCTCAAACTTTATCCATATAGCTCTACTAAAAAAAAAAATATATATATATATATATATATATATATATATATATATATATATATATTGCTATTAAAAAGGGAGCATGAGCCATAGCTTAACCCCTATTCCTCAGAATAGGAGAAGGTGACACTGTCTATTCACTTGCCAGCTCCACTCACTGGATATCCATCGGAGAGCACAGCCCTGGGGCGTCTCTTACCCCTACAACTCAAGCAGCCATGGTCGCCTTCTGCTCATCTCTTCAAGAATTCGTTCCCGGAGAAGGAACAGAAGACTTTGGAGGAGCGTTGTCTCATAAATGATGGAAATTTCCGTCAGTGGCGGGAAAAGAGTTAACCCCACTAACACACTACCTCAATATTCGCATAACTCGAACTCGATGGAACTATGCAAACCAAGTAAGGGTGCCACCTCCATGTGCAGGTCCGGGAAGGCTCATCGGAGCTGGAAACTTATGACCTGGCAGATATCTCTTGTCTGAACAGCCATGGCAATCTCACGCTTCGTGCCCAACTAACTCACTGACAAACAAACTTTTCCACACATAATCACACGGCTTTTTACACAGCACACACACAAGTAGCCTCCTGAAGACAATGAAGCTGATGGTGAGTTTGCAAGCTCCCTATTATATGCTCGGGTGCTTTGTGTAACCTCATCACACTGCGTCGTCCATGTGTATTGGTGTGAAGATACAGAAACCTAAGTTGTGTCTGAAACCGCTCCCTATCCACTATATATAGTGTACTATATCTGCAATTTTGTTGTGGTGTCTGAATTCTGAGTGAATGACATTTTCCCTACATTCGTTTACTACTTTATACCCACAATCCTCTCTGAATTCAAGTGTACATTCGATGTACACTTGCTGAAGCATTATTTCCCACAATACAATGCGGGAGCGAGCGAGTTTAAACCAGAGATTACTTTACAGCTTTCTTATTTCTGCTTTAATATTTATTTCATGCTATTTTTTAGGGATTTTTTATACCTTTTTTTATTAATTATTACTTGAATAAAACATATTACATTATAAAGACAATATTATATAGATTCATTTTATATTATTTTTTATTAAAATATATTAACTCAATTTAATGTGTTTTACTAACAGCCAGGTGTTTTAATAATTTGTGGCATTGTTGTTAACTCATTAAACTGTAAGGAAGTGATGACAATTCGGTGGATGATTTAAAAATATTTGTTAATTATCTGTAGGTAGCGTATTCATTCGAATGTAATTGTAACGAGTTAGAAGGCTGAGGCAGATCCATATGCCACAACTTTTATTAACTTAAAGTCAGGCAATAATAAACTCAGGGAATTCTTGGACTGGAATGCTCTGATAGCGGGGTGAAACCCCGCTGGAAGTAGCAGGGAGGCGGCGTGCATACAGAAAACAGGGACAGGCATAAAGGTCTGGGGAGGCAGCTTAGAATCAGGGTCCAGATCAGGCAAAGGGTCGAGAGGCAGGCTGCAGACAATCAGATAATATTAGTATAGCGAGGATCAGTAACAAAGGAAGACTAGGTTCATAGAAACGTCTCGGACATGCACACAAGAGGCAATACTTCGCACAGGATGCTCAGATAACGAGGCAGATAAAGGCTGAGAAATAAGTGATGATGCAAAACAGGTGAAGGACAATCACAGCGCAAATGATGCATACTATTGAGAAAGTATGCAACACACTAGAACTCAGGAGAGGGCGCAAATGCCATACACTAGGGATTAGGGAATGAGTCAATGAGTGAGCGGTTTCGGACACAGCTCTGGTTCCACGAGGACGCCTACCCATTGCGTCAGCAAATTACGCAGTGTCGAGTTCCCTCAAAAGGGAACTATTGCTGAATCGTTGAACTATGTTTGCAACGACGAAGCTTGGAAACGCACGATATGTGAAATATATGTGAAATCATTAACAACAGTCCTATATTTTTAAACTAACATGGTGGACATGAATCAGTGGCAATCAGTACCCCAATCGTCCTGAGGTATATCCGCTTTTCCAAAAGCTCAACCTATTGTCGGAGAGTGAATTTGCATTTTCCTTCAGACTGTCTGGTATTTTTTTATAAGAGTTCTACAAGGTCTGACAAACAAAAACACTTAAAATACTAGTTATAATATAGTTGTCATGGTTTGGGTTTTGTTTCTTTGTCTTGTCATGTGATTCCCTGTTTGTCATGTGATCCTGCCATGTGTCTTGTCATTTGTTAATCGTCTGATTATTGTTTATGTTTGCCCTGTGTCTTTGTCTAGTATTGATTGTTTGTCCAGGTTATTGTTCCGAGGTCTATGCCTCGTCTTGCCTTTGTTTTGAGTTTATCTTGTTTTGTAATTAAAGTTGCGATTGGGTTCTCAACCAGCTTGCTTCCAGTGGATCATTCATAACAATAGTATTGATTGTATGCATGCACATACTGTTCAAACACACAAACAACCTTGAACTCCCTTGTACATTTAAAGTGACTATTTTCACAGTATTATTGTAGGGGTGGTGGCACTGAGAAAATGTACTACTCTTTCTCTGAATCTCTGTGCCAAAGCTGCGGCTATTCAAAACCCTTAAACACCAGTGCTTCTGAAAGGTAAAACTGGGTTTTCTGTTAAAATAGAGTAATTACTGATATTATGTTGGTTTATGTGTGTGTCTGTGTACACGTGTGAGGTCATGAGTCATTCAGGATATCCCATACGCCACTTTCATGGAACAAGACCATAGGAGGGTCCGGTTTGGAGGTCACTGAATGCAGGATGTTCACTTTAAAGGCTGTAGAAATTACACAACCATGTGATTAAACTGCTGGATGAGTGATTGTGCAGTTACTTTCAAAGTTATTCAAAATGTGTCCACAGATGCTGCCTGTCAACACACACCATATATGTATCATTGTAACTAGGTCATTGACTGAAAAATACACGCAAATTCACTTACTGTGTGTTAAAATAAGTGTGCTTAACATTATTGAATGTGCACTTATTGTGTACTTCAAATCTTAAAAGTATGTTTCCTAAAAACTGTACTTGCAGATTATATTATATTAATTAAATAAAAGGGCACTAAAGTGTCCTTAAAGATAGCTCACATTCATTGTTTCTTAACAGTTAAGTAGACCTTTAAAAAGTACACTTTGTAATAATGTTAAATTGAGTTTAAAGCACAAAAGCACAATCGTGTTCACTGATTTTATGACAAGTAAAGTGCTTGATTATAACTGTAACTGTCATGTGTTATTCAATATTACATTTAAATTTAAATATTTCATTTAGTATACTATATTTTAAATGTATTGAACAGCAACTTTACAAATTAATGCAATTAAATATATGATATACAAGTTTCAGTAGAAATTACATTAAAGTATCATTTAGTTTACCATAAATAAATAAAAATCGACAATACATTTAAGGCAATAAAACTAATTATGAAATTTCATAAACATATATATTTAACCTCAACTTAAGTGGGTCAAAAAGCACTAAAATTGTGCATTTAATATAATTTTAATCTTGAATACATTTTCATTTAATTGCAATTAACATGCAATGAAGTGCCCAAACACATTAAATTCAGTTCACATTTAAGTATATTCTTTGTTATTCTAAGTATATGATTTAATAAGTACTCTACACTTTATTTCAATAGTCCACTATAGACATTCTACTAGCTATAAGTAACTTTGCAATTACATGTCAACTAACTCTCAATAATGTGCAACTAAATGTCAAACAACTCTCATTAGAGTATTAGTAGATTAGGATTCAAGTTATCAGAATAAGTTTGTATTCTTATTCTGTTCTTATATATTTGGATGTCTATTGGGGGACCAACACAATAAAGTATTAGCAAATATTAAGCAGTTTACTAATACTCTAATGACTTGTAGTTGGCATACAGTTGCAAAGTTAATTTTAGTTCTGTTCTGTTCTTAGTTCTAAACTCTCAGACACATGACAATGTTACTGTATTTCTTGGTGGAATAGATCTGCTATGCTGCTGTTGCTACTGTTGTTGTTGCTGCTGCTGTTGATTATTTCTGCTGTTGCTCCTGCAGAGCAAGTATGGAGACTTGCTACTGCCAATACATAGACATGCTGCTGTGAGCATGTAAGACATGCTGCTGCTGCACAAATAGCATGCATGATACTGCCTTATAACCTTTATGTTATGTAACTGGTTTTCTTTTTTTCTTTTTTTTGGCATCATGGCTTAAAGCTAGTGAACTATTACTGTGTGTAACTGGTCACCTGACTAGATACCTCACATTTATTGGCTTGACTTATGTGTATAGAGGGTTTTCACCAACGTCACGTTCTGTGCGGTAACCCGGATGCGCGGCCACTTATGGAGGCACTCAGGTAAACAACAGCATGGATTGCACTGTTTATCTACTACCGAACACATTGTTACACTAATAAACCACGTAAAAAACACGTGGAAGCTGCACAATCATATATAGAAGGACTTAAGCAGGAAAGAGCACAAAATTTTGACAAACTAAAGTTAAAGTGGTAAAGATCCGAACAAGCTATAGCTTCTCTAGCCCTTACTGCAATTCTTCCTTCTACTTCTTATCCCGACATAGTCGAAAAAAGCACATGAAATCCGTTTCAAGCTACATCCATATGTGGTTTGAAATCCTATTCAAATCACATATCAGGACATCAGCTTCAGTCTGAACGCTCTGATCGGATTTCGCGTGGTATGTGACTCTCACGCCACGTAAAATGTAAACGTCAGACTTTGTTATAGGGAACATGCTGAAAGTTGCTGCCGAAACAATGCTGTGTTGTTGCAAAGTGCCGGACGAGCAGAAAATTATTATTTTTGAAACCTATTTTGAAACCGGCGCAGATGAGCGAGGAAAAAAGCTGTATGTAACAGCCTATTACAGTTTTGCAGCAGGCTCAAGACGCAGTAGTCCAGCGCGGCGGCTAAACATTTCCATGTTGTAAAATTAAAATAAGACAACATCTCTATTGCAAATGCAAACCACTCCATCAACGCAACATCATTGCCATATTGCCAAAGAGCAGCATGGACACACAAATCGGATCTAAACAGTGTGGACATCATTTTAGATCAGATTCCAATCGGATACAAAGATAATGGGATTTGGATTGACAGTGATAGTAGCCATAGCTACGTCAACATTTTAGCTATAGTCAACGCTATTTACACATGTGGCTGATGGTGTACCTCTCAACCACAAACGCCTTCTTTCATCAGTTTTTTGCACTCTTCTCTTTAACTTTTGACAGTCTATGGAACTCAAAATGTTTTTTTCCCTATGTGACTGAGTAGTACAGACCAAAACTCAACAATTTTTCAGTAGCAATAATCAGCCAAATTTGCGAGTACGTTCAGTTCAGTGGCATTGTTTACGTTCAGTGCCTCCAAAATGGACGACTTCCGGATTGATGACATGTTGTGAAAACCCTCTATATGCGTTAGCGAAGTCCAGATTTATTTAACTAGTGTCTTATCAATGTGTAGGGTGCCAACCTTTAGATTAATTTAACTAATGACCTAAACTAGCTCTGTGTGTCTGAGTCAATATGGCTTAAGCTTACCAAGTTAGAAATGTGCAGTGTGTTGTTAACAAAGATATCACGTTGAAGCTGGTAGAGATGAAGAAGAAAATAAAAACAAGCAACTACCAAAGCAAATAGTATAATAATTTATTAATGAAACATCACCCTTTAAAACAAATGAAAGCAACGTTGAATTTTTTGCAGCTAAATGTTGTGAGCCCAGATATAATGTATATATATGCGCGGACGCCTATTTCACTTTAACGTGTTCTTCTCATTTCACAATGCTTAGTCACTGTACCGCTTGCTGCTTTTGTATAAACACAATTTGTATAAACACAAGCTGCTTAAATGTTCAGTAATTCATCCTGCATCGAATGCAGGAATGTTAAACCAACCCGGTCTCACCCCAAAACGTCATATACTGACGGGTCTTGACCATACGTCAACATACGACGAAAAGGGTTCCCCTATAATGTCAATATGAGACGCAGACATAAGCGCACCAGCAGCGCCTCCTAGCGGTACCCTAACGCATACCTAAACCCAACCATACCCGAATCGTCACACATGGACGTTATAGGGGTACCCTTTTCGTCGTATGTTGACGTATGGTCAAGACCCGTCAGTATGTGACGTTTTGGGGTGAGACTGTGTTAGTTAAACATGATGCATGATTGAAAAAAAAACTTTGCTCGTTTGCTCATTTAGGAATTAAAAGCAGATCATTCAATAATGCATAGTGATATGGTCACTGGCTGCTGTAGCAACAGAAACCATTAAACTGCGCCATGTAGAAAATAATGTGATTTCTAGCAATATTAGTTAAGGACATATCAGCCTGCGTATTTCAAGAGTTTCAGGACAGAACTACGTATTTAGTTAAATGTCTAAAGACCATTAAAATATAGTGTTACCTAGCCTAGGAGAGCGACGTTCTCGCCAGGGCCATAAAGACAGAGAAGTGACAATGTATGGGGATGGGAGAAACAGGCGTATAATAATTTGGGTAAATGTGTTGCTAGATTTATGCCTATTTTTTTCACATCTTCATGGACACAACAATGATTTCCCTCGTGTGTTAATATTTTTCCTTGTAATAATGTATGATTTGCAAAAATGTAAACTGCTGCGTCTGTTTAGATTAGAGAAACAAAGTGTATGCGCGTTGTTCACATGCTACATAATGGCCAAGCATGCGCCCTTAAAATAGCATATGACTATCGCGCAACGCGCCACTGTCTTTAGACTAGGTTTTTCCTGGTCAGTGGCGGAATTATTTTTTGAAACTGGAAAATAGCACCAGGGAACTTTTGCGCCGGAACACGCCTCCTCTTTTTGCTGAACCGCCCCCCGGGAGCGCAAGTTCATTCCCTAATTTACCAACGTGCGTCGGTGGAGGGAAAAGTCTGCTGTGCGTCGGTGTACAAAGTCAATTGCGCTGGGTGCAAGATGTAAGGCTCTACCTTACAGATGTAAAAGGATGGGCTTAACCCCTATTCCTCGGAATAGGAGAAGGGCAACAGGTGACACTGTCTATTCACTTGCCAGCTCCACTCACTGGATATCCATCGGAGAGCACAGCCCTGGGGCGTCTCTTACCCCTACAACTCAAGCAGCCATGGTCGCCTTCTGCTCATCTCTTCAAGAATTCGTTCCCGGAGAAGGAACAGAAGACTTTGGAGGAGCGTTGTCCCATAAATGATGGAAATTTCCGTCAGTGGCGGGAAAAGAGTTAACCCCACTAACACACTACCTCAATATTCGCAAAACTCGAACTCGAAGGAACTATGCAAACCAAGTAAGGGTGCCCCCTTCGTGTGCAGGTCCGGGAAGGCTCATCGGAGCTGGAAACTTATGACCTGGCAGATATCTCTTGTCTGAACAGCCATGGCAATCTCACGCTTCGTGCCCAACTAACTCACTGACAAACAAACTTTTCCACACATAATCACACGGCTTTAACACAGCACACACACAAGTAGCCTCCTGAAGACAATGTAGCGGATGGTGAGTTAGCAAGCTCCCTATTTATATGCTTGGGTGCTTTGTGTAACCTCATCACACTGTGTCGTCCAGTGGTATTGGTGTGAAGATACAGAAACCTAAGTTGTGTCTGAAACCGCTCCCTATCCACAAGGAGGAACGCGCTAAAAAAGAGCCTTCGGCGTTGTGGGAAATCCACGATGCCATCGAGCAGAGCTGAGCAGAGTCGACCGCAATGAATGCTCGAGGCGGTGAGCTGGAGTAACTTGCCGGTGGGACGGATCAACTCACTGCCGTCCGCCTGGGTTGTGGATGGATGGCTGCCGTCTGAGAGGGGACGGAGGAGTTGCTGCCGTTTGCCTGAGGCCGGAGCCTGTTGCCATCCACCATGATGGGGAGGACCAGGGAACGAGGGGCTCGCTGCCTGGTGACCGAAGCTGGAGGAGCCATTGCCATACACCAGGGGGTGGAGGAGTCATAGAGCCGTCCACCGAGGGGTATCCAGCGACACTGGCAGGCATCACAGAGGAGTTCACCCAGCTGGAGGAGGAGTGGATGCCAGTGCGTTTTGGGAACTGTACACATATTATTTTTTCCTTTTTCTCTCGCCTCATCTTTACCCCCAGATGTTGTGGCTGCTGTGATGGATTAGAGTGCAGTCTCGTTGGTGCCCCCCGGCCCGTGAAGGGCAATCGGTGGATGTGTTAAGCAGGACGGGGGCAAGAGCCGTGGGAACTGAGTGAGCACTCATCTCATCTAAAGTCCCAGGTAGGAGCTCCGGAATTATAAGAGGAGGAGTGACAGCGAAGGATGAGAGAGGACCAGGCCTTGATTTTATGTTGTTGTTGTATGCTTATATATGGCAGTCGTCCATGGGGGGCTGCCGCTTTACTTTGGTTTTGTTGTTTGTTACAACCGTACTCCTCCGTTTCCCATCTCCTTCTTCACTTCCCCAACAAACCTTGTTACATGTAATATATTGTTATTTCAATAGTCCACTTTAGGCACATATACGATTTGTTAAAATTGCATTAGCACAACAAGCTCTCTCTACTATATTCCACCGCAACAGTATCCAGAGTGTGATCTACATGATCAGTGTTTCACTCTGTGTGGTTGTTATCTTAACTATGCTTAAGTGTTGAAAAGTAACATAATCTTGTGTCTGAGGTCTGAGAGGAGACTTAAGGGTTAAAAAGTCATAGGATTATGTGACATATCACTTTCAAAACAATACGGTTGGTTAATTGCCAAGGCAACATGGGAAAACCAATAAGATACGCAGAACCAAGAAGTAGCTCTGCCACAACTTCCTCGATAAAGCTGTTCCCATCCCTGATAACAGACACACTCCACCACAACACAAACAGCTTTACACACATACTGTATGACACAAACATACTTTCACAGACATCCATTTTTTTGTCATCATTTTCACCACAAACAAAAGTTATATTTGAATCTACGGTATATATGATTTCCATGTGCAAAAAAAGCTCCAACGCCCCTCTGTGGTCACCTGTTAAACTGCATATCAGACCAAATTCAAGACAATTCTACAATGTTAGTCCTTTGATGTTGAAACGCATACAAACAAATATTTGTAATTCTCAGTTTTAGATGACATTCTGTTCAACAATACAAAGACAGAGCATTATGGTGTGCGAAAAGCAAAACAATATACTGTATCAGGGTGTGTGCAAGGCGTGTGGCATTGCCCAACAGCTGATGTTACAGGAGCTCCAAAGATTTGAGGCATGCCACACAGAAAACCTCTCCCTGCACAGCTGCTCTTGCGGAGTGACACTGACACAATCCTTATGGGAGATTCAGCTGAGTAAGGTAAACCTTCTCACTGTGTCACTCTCACACACATACTCTAGTAACTTGGTGAAATTTGCTAAGGAGTTGTCCACATTCAACAAAAGTATACTTCTATCTCTTTCACATCGAACAATTATGCCAATTAGTTCATCAATGAACTGTGTTTAAAACGAAAGTATTGAAAAAATAATACATACTTAAAATGCAGAGTGAAAGAAGTAGAAAGAGAAAACTCAAAAAGCAGAAACTAAAACCAGGTTCCACTTCCTTATTGATGAAATCACACCCATGGTCATGTGTCTTCCTTATAAAATGAAAAGCACAATCAACATAGACCAAACATAATAATTTGTGCACTTAGATATATAGATAAGTAGATAGATACATAGGAAAATAGATAGACACAAATGGCACAGTACAGTATATTCGGACCAACTACTGTACTTCTAAACTAATTGAATCAAACTGAGAAGAAACTGAGAGTAGTGAGTGTCACAACTGTGCCAGATCACCAACTGGCAACCTGCACGAAGTGAAAATTACAAAAACAGTACTTTCTATACATCTCTCTAAAGACAAAATAAAAGTTACGGGTGAATTTCAAAATGATTTACCAAGATTGTGAAAGAGCGAGAAAGATTTACTTACCAGCAATTCTGTCTCGCTCCATAGCTGGATTATGGCTCCTAACAGCCACATGTGGTTTCTAGTGTTTCTCCTCCTCTCCCTTTATTTGCAGACTTCCCCTTTTGCTTTTTCCGAGAGTTTAGTCATTCTCCCCCTCCCCTCTCCCCCCTCTCTCTCCTCTCTCTCTCTCTCTCTCTCTCTCTCTCTCTCTCTCTCTCTCTCTCTCTATCTCTCTCTCTCTGTCCACTCATTTTGTTCTCTTTCTTTCTTTCTTTCTTTCTTTCTTTCTTTCTTTCTTTCTTTCTTTCTTTCTTTCTTTCTTTCTTTCTTTCTTTCTTTCTTTCTTTCTTTCTTTCTTTCTTTCTTTCCTCTATTTTCCTTCCCCAATACAGATCTTAAAATAGTTCAATGTGTTTCATTGACAAGTGCTTCTAATGGAACTGCACTGACATGTGCTGATCATATGGCTTCATCGATTTTATTTTGTCTTTCTTTTGACCTCCTTTGACACTGAAGCTTTATTGTGTCTCTGAGATGGGGATAAGCCATGTGACATAAACAGCCTCATGCTCTCACCATCAAAGCAGACAGGAGAAGTCTGATTTTGATACAGCTGAAGCAACATGAATTTACTATTTCATTACATTATTGAAATTATGCAAGAATCTGTAGCGTATTGAAAAAAAATTTCAGCGTATTTTTTTAAAATTTTGAATGTATTGGCCATCACATACTGCATTTAGGAGTGTTGGCAAATGAACTGTTCTATGGCTGTGCAGATTGCCTGTTTGTAATTGAGTCATTAATCTGGTCTTGTTTTTTAAGAACAGCATTAAATTAAAATGACTGAATTATAATTTGCAATGAGTTTTGAAGGCTTTCAGTGACAATGAACAGAGTCAAAAATACTTGCAGTGAAATCAGTGGCATTCAGCAGCAGCCCATAATCTACATGTAAATACTTTAATATATATATTTTTATTTCTTTTGTTGAGCACCCAACCCTGAGCATATTTTTGTGCATGCTTTTACTCAAAACAAAATCATAATGACCTATGACCTAAACCTCACACATCTAAGATCAAATCTAGCGTGGCATTCTGATTAGTGTATGTGCAAGATATTAGGATACAAGACCTCCTCTGCATTTCCAAAGGATAAAAAAGGCCTCATATCACTCAACCATACTGATGATTATTCCTTCTGGGTCACTGATGACGCAGAAGAAATAAGCCTATAATAATCTGGTTCTAGAAATAATTGGCTTTTTTAGGAAATACAGTATTTCGTTTGCTCGAACATGCTGTTGATATAAATCTTCTGACAGGGTAAAAGACACGCCTGCAATCTAAATATCAGTGGTTATACTGCTAACGGTTTATTTTTAAATAATACTTTACATAAAAGTAAGGTTTCAAAATGGACTGAAAACCAATTGAACCCTTTGAACCCTCACCAATTGAAGGAAAAAGCAGAGTGTGCAGCTATGAAGGAACGACATCAGATAAGAAAGGAATTTTTAAAGGGGTGTAAGACTTTAGCCAGCAATACTTCCTCCAACCACTAGGTCCGCGCAGGTAACCTGTACATCCCATTTCAGTTGAAACAGACTCTCATCAACAATCACTGTCTTTTCTTATTATTGACACACCCGAGTTCCCAGTTATCCTTGGTTACCCCTGGGTAGATTTTCACAATTCTCAGATTGACTGGCCAACTAGCCGTTTTAGATGTTATTACATCTCCTAAGTCTTTTTTGGGGCCTAAACTACAACTCTTGTAAATAAACAACTCTTGTTAAAATAAAACAATAAGGTGCGCTTTCATGATCTCCGTGAACTGGAGCGCGAGAACTGAAACTAAATATAGCCTATGTAGGCCAGTGATGCGCGGGTCAATGTATAAACAACCCGCACCCGACCGACGTTTTCAACTAACCCGCGCATCACTGATGTAGGCTAAAGCTTGAAATGTCCACTTTAAAACGAACAAATTCGAATCGAAAGCTAATACATTCTGATTATGTAATGCGTATGAAAGGTGCATTTCTCTCTAAAGGCGCATCCGCTTAACAGCGGAGATGGAGATATGTTTTTTTAGCCAACACTGATTTGGAAAACAATAGTTTATTAATAAACAATTAAAATGCCTCGTTATTTTTTCAGACACATTTATTATTATTAGCCTAACTCACCTAAATCACATTGCTATGGCCCTTCTCATTCAGCACTGCGGGGGAAAAAAATATAATTTCCAGGTTCTAATTTTGTCTTAGAAAAATAGTAAAAAAAAAAAAAAAAAAATCCATATTAATTTGTGAATATTTTAAATGTTTAATAAAAGGGCAAAAAGTCATAAACAAAAATTTGTCTATATATATATATCTTTTTTTTAACTTTGCGTTTTAAAAATACAACAACCGTTTTCGTTTTGCAATTACGGGTTAAAAAATATTTTTGCTCTCTCTGTTTTGTCATTTATAAACTTTATGAGGGATGAGGGAACAACCAGTGATACCCTTGGTAGTAGGCCTAACATCAAATGATAGCCTATAGCGATGTCATCAGGATACACATACACCGGGTGACCACGTCGTGGTCCACCAGAATTTATAGTTTACCCACCTCTTTTTTTACCACTACACCTCTGGGCCCGGGATGAAGGGCCAAACTTTAAAATAAAACAAGGTAGCACGTATGTTTGTATAAATATATAATGCAGAGGTGGGGATGCAGTATAAATAAACTTAGGGTCGTCCATTATGGGTTCGCCAGAGTGATGAGTGATTCACCGGAAGTGGCAGTGCACAAAGATCACTGAATGCAGAAGTACTACGTATCAGCGTGATAATCCCCTATTGTTATGAAATAGCATTATAATAATTTGTGGCATAGCCTATCTGAACATTATATGTGACCGGCCAATCAGTCTGACATATAGGCTATGCCAATTTTATGCGGGTCAAATGCACTCGGACATGATTAACATTGCGCAACATCAGCATCACACGTGCACACCTCGTGAATTACGGCCGTTTCACACCGCAAGGGCGAGCAACGCGTGAGCAGTGCGTATTCTTTTCAGCGTGGCGTGCATGTTAATCAATGAGTGCATTCACACCGCGAGCAGCAGTGAAGCGGGGGTTTCATTGCGCTGCTCATGCTCAATTAAAGTGAAAGCACACTTTTAAAGGACAAAATAAATATGATTTCACACAAAAAGTGCCTAAAATGCACATTATTTGCATGTCTAGTGTGTTTTAACAAGAACTGGAGTAGGTTATGTCAGAAAAGAAAATGAAGACTGAAATGAAATTTACCCATTTAAACGTGTTTTTATTATTCAGTTTGGGTAAAAGTATATGGTGTTTTATGAAAATAAATATTTGTGTGTGCTGTAAAGTGGTTAGAAAAAAGAAATCGGAATCGGCTAAAATCTGTATCGGCAGGACAAACTCAATGAAAAATCGGAATCAGCCTAGAAAATTGTAATCGGTGCATCTCTATAATCTTTCTGATTGGCTGGTATCAAACACCATGACATAATCTGATGTTAACAGATGTTTTATTTATTTATTTCTACATTTGCCGTAGTATTGTCGATGGGTTCAATAACACATCCTGCAAAAGGGGGGCCTTGGCCAGAACCTTGTGGTATTTGGGGGGCCTTGTCATGGAAAAGTTTGGGAACCCCTGCACTAGAGAATGGATTTATTCTGCCTTTCACTTCATTGGCAGGGGCTGGCTTCTTTTTTGTGGGTAAGAAGGGCAGAGGTCTTCGCCCATGCCTTGCCAATTGTGGCCTAAATAACATCGCATTGAAGAATCGATATCCACTGCCACTTATGGCCACAGCCTTCAATCTCCTCCAGGGCGCTACTATCTTCATTAAGTTGGATCTCCAGAACTCATACCATTTAGTGAGTATCCGGGAGGGGTAAGAATAGAAGATGGCTTTAACACCCCTACTGGGCATTGCAAGTATCAGGTGATACCCTTCGAGCTAGCTAATGCCCCAGCCGTCTTCCAAGCACTTAACAAAGATGTCCTAAGAGAGATGCTTAATGTCCTGAGAGATGTCCTGAGAGAGATGCCCTCTGGGGATGAATTGGGTGGTACCGCCCAAAATTGCATACTTTTACTAATGTGTAATTATCTTAAAAACTATTAATGATAGAGAGGTGCAGTCCTTCAGAGGAAGGTTACCATGACGTATTCTTGCTAATCAGAGGACTCTTTAACCTTGCAAGGGATTGTACCATAGTAAGGGACAGCTATGTACAAACAGCGTCGAGTGGAGAAGGAGACAGAGAGCGAACGGAGCGGAGTATTACAGAGCGCAAAGAGACCTATATGAGAGAGAGACAGAATAACTTCTGTCATTATTATTGTATTGTTTTAGCACTTTTATGATGGCAAGCAGTAAAAGATTTACGGCACAACAAGCTCTGGAACAATTACTGGAAAGTAAATCTGCCAGGTTGTGAGTGTGTCTGTTCTTCAGAGTAAGCAGTTCTCATTTAGTTAGGAGCAACAGCTTTTTCACACCTGGGACTGTTTGAAAAAAAAGTTCCTTATTTCATTGTTCTTTACACATTTGATTGAGCAATTACAAATGTCTGTCAAGCAAAGGGTTTGAAACATATATTTTTTTTGTTCAAAAACTGTTCACTATTGTTGTGTGAGGTGTGATTTTCAGTAATAAATGACAAAAAAAAAAATTCCGTTTTTGAAATTCTCTAGTTGATTGTACATGTTTCCCTCATACTTCCTTTATAAACACATTCCATGCTTGCTTATGTTAGCTTAGGGTCTTCTGAATCCATAGATACCAAACACATGGTGTTCCATCTCCATTACATGGTTTATATGCCCAAATGTAAAAATAGAGAAAACGGACCAAAAAGGGCTTAGTCCCCAGAGGGTTAAAAAACATTTGGCAAAATCCCAGCAGTGCAGATATTTGTTCAAAGACCATAAAGCAGTTAAAACAGAATGTAAAAAAAAAAAAAAAAACATGCAGGTAATAGCAATATAAGTCCTAGTTATAATTGTACTAAATAATAAAGGGAAAGTCAAAAAATATATATATTTTAGAATAGAATATAGAAACGATAGAAACAAATCTTAAATAATAAAATCCATATTCTTAAAATACTATGGCATCTAAACAAGTATTATATAAGTAGTATTTGATGAGGAATGTTCAAGTTCGCATGAAATATCTCACTCTATTGATTTTCAAATCATGCTTATAAATATAAATTAAAAATATTGTGGAGAGCACCTTTTGAAGATTGAAATTTTCAGGAAATCAGGAGCTGTGAGCAAAAGTCTTTACTCTCCATTCTCACTTTTGTCTAGGAGAAACAATTGAGACATTAAAATCATCTCTTTAGTGCTTTTTTCCATCATTTTTCATTTTACCTAGCAAAACTGTCAACTAAGACGAGTGAGAAATAGTCCATGGATTTAAAGTCTGGCTGTGATGACAGATCACATTTCTGAAATTGATGGTACAGTAACAGGGATATTTATAAAGTCATATTCTGGGCACACATTCGTCTGGCTGTGGATGAGCAGCGACTGGAGAAAATAGGAAAAGCCCCAAGCTTTTATCAATCCATGGAAGAGTCAGAGGGTATCTCTGCCATACCTTTCAGTACTGCCATCAAGCCTGATTCACACATGCACACAACACAATATTCTGCAGCATGTTATCAAAGCACATTCCTCTCGCATGAATGAACATTCTGTAAACACAACACACACTCATGCTTATGTTTTTTCTTTCTTTTTCAGGAAAGCAGATGGACACAGGCACGTGTGCAAGAGCATCCATGCACAAAACAGAGATGCAGATAAATCCACAAATAGCATCAGCATCAGTGTAACTAAAGGGCACATGCCTTACAGCCCTATACACTCTGACCTGCAAGCATGACTCAGACATGCACATTTTGTTATATAAGTTTAATCACCAGACTGGCCAAGTCTGATGGCAAGGCTGCAGGGGAGCAATGCCTATTGAAGCACAGGAAGTAGTCTTAAAAAAAATAGATATACAAGAAAAAAGGGTAATGACAGCAGCAATAAAGGGATATGATGGGACGTAATTCAATGAACATAAAAGGGCAAATGACAAGACTTTTAAGTGATACAAATCATTAAAGTGATTGACATGACCAATTAAATCTTTAGAATCGGCTGCAGGGCAGGATTTTCACTGAACTGGTTTCGGGGGGAAATCACGCCTCAAACACACCTATGGTGTTTTTTCTAGATAATGGTCTGTGTGTCGCTCCTCTTTTTTGACCCATTTGGACAACCTTCTTTTTGCCACCATATAGCATCTCACTGATGCCCTCTAATGAATGGCGAGGCTTATGATTAGAGCAAACTGGTTTCCTCTGTTCGATGGCTGTTGCTATTTTGAGGCAACAGAAATAGACTGCACCATTGACCAACTGAAACCTGGTCTAAAGTCTCTCTCTCTCTAGAGAATTTAGAATTTTTTTGTTTTGTTATTTAAAGAGCACGTTAGTAATGTGCGCCTATAGGCGAGTCCACAGCGCGCAGACTCTGCTTATTAAACACACAGGGACACATAGCAGCACACAAGCATGCCAAATATATAAAATAAAATTATTACAATGTAAAAGATAATTATCGTGCACATAAAGATATGGTGGAATCCGGCTCGTCCCGTAGATGGTCTGCTTGCACACTTTTACCTTGCGCACGAGCAGTTCCATTTGCGCTCTGGAGACGAGTTCGGTCTTTCCACTATAAAATCCCGTCATGTAAATAGCGAATCCCCCATGGTACGAGCGCACCAGTTCAGTTTCCTTTGTCTCGGTCATCTGTTTCCATAGGCTAAATCCAAAATCGCCCCCTACACTCTCATATAGTGTCACAGATCAGCCTTATCACCATCCTCTGCACTTCATCTCCCATCACTCTCCTCTGTTACCACCTGCACGTCAATCACACACACCTGCACATCATCACCCTAATCACTGCCACTATTTAGACTCACACTTCACCACAGTTCATTGTCCGGTCTCGTTTGTATGATGAGGACAATTTACCTTGCCTTAGCAACGATCTACCTGATTTTTCCAGCAATACTTCTCCAGTCTCCACTCCAGTGTCTTGTCTCCATTCTCATCCGTGTTGTTCCTCCAGTGTCTCCTCCTTACTCCGTGTCTCCAAGCCTCTAGAGTTGGGAAGTTCGGATCATTTTACTGACTCTCTCGTTCGATCTCGTTCATCAAAATTAATTAATCTTTATTTGAGTAATTTTGTTAATTTAAGTGGCTTTAGATTTTGTACTTTTTTAATAGCCAAATTCCCCGAACACATCCACCTACGCAATCTTGATCATATTCTGAATTAAGAAATAATTATAATGCAGCCAAAGATCATTTACAGGAAGCATAAATCCCTTTTTTACCTTCCAAGTCTTTCGTTCATTTGTCACGTGACAGACGCTTCGAATGGATCGTTCATGAATGACTCATCACTACAAGCCTCCTGTTATATTCTATTCACTGCCAAAAAAGTTCTATTCTCTCCAAATCATCAATGCACTTACCACTTACCTGCTATCAGTTCATCCGCTCAGTTGTTGTCAAAATAAACTCCTTGTTAACTTTAACCTCCTTCTCTTGAGTCTGATTCCGTAACAGAAGACCGGACTAATACAGAATGACAGCAAGATGGGCATCCTCCTCGTTCCCCTAGACCCTGCCGAGTCTGCTTCTTTCCATCTCCAAGTACCACCGCCTGATCGAGGCATACGCAGAGGAGTTCCTCGACCTAGTTAACCAGGTGTCCTGGAACCCTCAAATCCATCTTTTGGATTAGTCTGGACAATCCACTCTTCAGGCGATTTCCATCTGCTGCCAGCACGCGTTCCTTGAGGGAATTCAGCGAAAACGTCTGTGCGTGAGTGGATCGTCCTACACCCTGGAAGAAGCAGATTCGGATTCCCTTTCCGTCCCTGTCTCCATTCCAGAGCCTTGTCCCAAGATGGCAGCCGCAACTCCAGAGCACTTGTCCAAGATGGCCCCCACCGCATCTGAATCTCCAGTCTCCGTCCCCGTCCCGAGTCCTGAGGAAACTCCAGTCTCCGTCCTCATCCCGAGTCCTGGGCTGACTCCAGTTTCCGTCCTGGGCTGACTCCAGTTTCCGTCCTGAGTCCTGACTCCAGTCTCTGTCCCCTTCCAAAGTCCATCCAAAGACCTCCTTCTCATGAGTCTGATTCCGTAACATATAGGGCATTATATGAGGGGACAGCCACTAGTACACTCATTCAATTCCACATTGCACCGCAATAACAAGTGTACAACCGATGTACGCTCAACGGCTGTCCAAATTCGCTCACTTGCTTTCATTCACTCCAGCAAGTGAACTGTATTGTATTAGTGGACTAACGTAGGGAATAGTGACTGAGGGTTTAGGGGGTGATTTTTGATTCAGCCATAGTGTTTGATTTGCCCTTATATGTTTGTTCTGTTTGTTCTGGTTGTTCTGTTTCTTGTGTTTTTGGTATTTCCAGAAGTATACATTTTTGTTTATTTTGATTAAAAGTTTCTGCTTGCAAACATACCCATCACTTTTCTTTCCGTTTTTTGCATTACCCATTGCTACATGCCAACTTATTTTTTAACTCAAACCCCAATAGCTAACTCTAACCAAACAGTCTACTAATAGTCTACCATAGCCTACTAATACTCTGAGAGTTAGATAACATGTAGTTTCAAAGTTACTTATAGTTAGTAGAATGTGGACCATCAAAATAAAATGTAACTGCCAAATGTTCTACAGTACCTTTCCAAATGCCTTATAATAAAAAATTTGGCCTGATGATCACCAAATATAATATGTATTCTATGATGAGCAAGCGAAGGGATGTTTCTCCCTCTTTGTATTTTGTATTCTCCTTGAACCTGTGTTAAATGGACAATTCTTTACAAGTTTAAAATCTAAACATGGTCTGGAGAAAAACATGTATGGAGGTAAATTTCCCATGTTTTCTATTTTGCATGAAGAAGCCCCATATTAAAATGTCTTTGACTTCAATAATAATCTTTGATTGTAGATTCTATAAATTATTCTGGGCTTTCAAATAACACCATGTTTACATGCAACCTAATAGTCAGACTCAATGAACAGCTAAAACACATAAAACGTTTTCCGTTTGTTGTGTTAACCTTAAAGGGAAACTCATTTTACAACTCCCCCAGAGTTAAACAGTTGAGTTTTACTGTTTTCGAATCCATTCAGCCGAACTCCGGGTCTGACGGTACCACTTTTAGCATAGCTTAGCATAGATCATTGATTCTGATGAGTCCAGTAGCATTTCTTTCAAAATGACCAACGAGTTTCAATATTTTTTCTATTTAAAACATGACTCTTCTGTAGTTAAACCGTGTACTAAGATCGACGAAAATGAGAAGTTGCGATTTTCCAAGCCTATATGGCTAGGAACTACTCTCATTCCGGCGTAAGAATCAAGGAACTGTGCGGCCGTACCATGGGTGCAGCAGGCGTAATGATATGACGAAGCACTTGCCGTCAACAAACCAACGTGACAACCTGCTTGCACAGGGAGCGTGCCTTGTAGCATGGAGACATTTGTGAGAGACGATTTAGATGACATTTACTTTGGTGCTGATCCCGAACCGTATTTATTTGGAAACCTAATTTGCCGCCTAAAAACTACACAAACTTAGTCCCGTTCATGTTGGAAGTTACCAAGCTGGGGACTATTTTCAGGTACTTCGTCATATCATTACGCATACTTCCTTGATTCTTACGCCGGAATGAGAGTAGTTCCTAGCCATATAGGCTTGGAAAATCGCAACTTTTCATTTTCCGTCGATCTTAGTACACGGTTTAACTACAGAAGACTCAAGTTTTAAATAGGAAAAATATTGAAACTCGTTGGATATTTTGAAAGGATTGCTACTGGACTCATCAGAATCAATGATCTATGCTAAGCTATGATAAAAGTGGTACCGTCAGACCCGGAGTTCGGCTGAATGGATTCGAAAACGGTAAAACTCAACTGTTTAACTCTGGGGGAGTTGTAAAATGAGCCTATTTCCAAAAAAGTGGAGTATCCCTTTAAAGGTAGCATCAGTTCTGGCAGGTCACGTTAGTCAAGCTCGCATCAACTGACTCTCAGCTGATACGATACATGTCTACCTCTAGGAATATGACGCCTATCACTGCTTACATATTTAAGCTTGTTCAGTATTATCAGCAGCTATTGCGTTTCCCAGGAGCTAATTACCCTCCTCCATCCCTAGCTCCTCCTCTCGTCCAATCAGTATGGCATTCTGATTCCCCCTGAATCAGAATAAGTTCTTGAAATATGTTGTCCTTCAAAATCTTGAATTAATGAAATCTCCTTACTTTGTTTTGTAAAGCTATGACTGCTTTTTTGTTTGTATTTGAAAACTTAAGATCAAGTAAAGACTGCCTCCTTTTGAGTTATCTGAGCCTCCTAGTTTGCTTTTGCTTCTGCACATGGGTCTTCTACAACCTGTCTTCTCCAGTAGACCAGAAATAGAGTAATAGCTTTCTCTGACCAGGAGACCCGGATTCTAGACCCACCTTCGACACTTTATGTCAATGTGACACACATGCACTCTTCAAAAACTATGTTTTGAATCTCTTGACAAACTTAAAGAAGTAAATTACATTTGTATGTATTATAAATAAAATACAGCCTATAGATTGTACTGAATGACAGCTTGCTTATTTGGCTCAAGATAAGAATGTATTGAGTCCACATGTCATCATGCAAACAAGAAACTCTGCTTCTAACCACAGGTCAAAGGCTGTTCGTTCCAACCACACAACTTTGTGATTCTGTTTGCGAATGTTTATAAGAAACGATGGTTTCGGGAAACACAGACTCATCTCTTGTTACCAGCCTGAGACTTACCTGCCTGTTTACCTGTCTTCGGATGTCCGTCGTCTGATCCCAAGCCACTGTGTGTGTTCAGCCTGTACCATCCTTCAACCAACACCTGAGATCATCATATTCCACCCAGCTAAGTGCATCTGATTGAACTTCACACTCATCCTTCCCTCGACCAGTGTTTGTTCCCTGCATCCATTTAATAAATTTTGTGTATACGATTACCTTTCTGTTCTCTTCCGTTGTGTGACACTTGCGACCATAGTTGCCTAACAATGCTTTGGGAAAAGTACCCCTGAATAGGCTTCCCAAGTCAGTACACTCTACACTGAATACAGACCATCAAGAATTGCAGTTGTTTATGTTGTTTGTCAATGTTGTGCAGATTATGAAATATGTCCTTTTAAATAGAACCTAGTCAAATTGCTAATGTCTAAATCTACAGCAGCAGGACTGAGACAAACCTCTCTCATGTGGAGTTTGGCCACAGGCTCTACAGACTTGGCCACACTTTTTGGCAGAGCACACAACTCTAAATATGAAAGCTCTAAGCATAACCTTGAGAGTTACATAACTATTAATTAAAATTTCAATCCAGGCAATCTGCAGTATTTAAGCATTAGGTCTTTACATGTTACCCGCAGGTCTGAGATAATGGTTTAGGCTTAAATGTACAATAATTAAAGGTACATTTATTTGTTTTATGTTTAAAGAAATTAAAAGTATTTTTGAAAAATGTTTTAGATGTAGACTCACATAGGTAGGTTGTTTGATGCATTTGAACATGCTCACATGACCAGCTAAATACTCTCACTTTATCTCAATAACCCATGTTATTCATTCATTATCACCAAATATATTCATCATGGCTATTTGGGCATTTATGGCATTGATAACTCTTTATATCAATGAAATATATCATGGAATATATCATGAAATAAAGGCTCAGCCAACAGGGCAATGGAAACAGCCTCAGGAACAGTACCCTATAACAAGCATCTGGAATTTGTGGTTTTGGCTAAATGTTCATGCCTAATGACTTACCATAAGCAAAAAAAAAAAAACAACAACAATAACAACATGACCTGTTTTTCTTCATCTGTTCAAAAGCTTTTTCAGTCGTGACATCATGCATTAGCTGCACGCTTCAAGAGCTATTTATGTATAACCTTGTGGGCCTGCTGCATATGATGTCATAGCAAATGAGAGTGAATAAAGTTATTCTGAAAAAAAAAAATTTTTTTAGCATGAGTTCAAATAAATATATTATTTATGAATAAAGAATTATTTTCATCAAGTCTAGACTGCATAACTGTAAAAAAAAATGACATTCCAGGAAGACAAGTTCATAGCAGTGGAAAGGGACTGTAGAGAGCTAATAAGTCATGAATCACTCACTGTTGCAATGTTAATTCCATTCTTGCAAAGGAGTAAGTAAAGTTTCTCAGTTTCAAATGTGATGATGAGGGAAACAACTCTTTGAGATATGTGTTTGAGTTTGCATGTGTAGGACATCTTGAATCTTTGAAAAATATTAAGCAATTCAAATAACACTTTTTAACATCCTTATAAAGGAATGCTATAACGTCCCTGTTGATAGAGCACCTGACATAAGTGACATATCCTATTCTTATTATTAAATGTAAACCCTCAAATCACTCTAATATTGGAAGAGATATCTTAACTTTTCTAGGCATTAGGAAATAATTATGTGAACATCTATTCTCCACTGTAAGAAAAGTTACTGGTAATTGTCTGCCAGGACATTATTCGTTCCTTTATTCCCCTTTAACCCTAAACACAATGCAATGTTTAATTCAAAATATACGGCTAAATGTACACCACAAATGTTCATTTTAACACAGTACATCAGGCCTTATTCTTACAGACTATTCTTAAGAGTGCGGTTTTGGTCACATGTCACTTCTGTTTCAAAGCTTTAAAGATTAGTAAAATGTGATTTGCATATATTCAAGCACTATACGTTTAGCTTAAGCAACCTTTGGATAATGTCATGACCTGAATTGAGTTATTTCTATAAAAGTTGCATGAGTATAATTTTTGTTCCTGAAACAACAATTTCTACTATCTAGACCACTGATTCTCCTTCTGGCAATTGGAAAAATATAAAAGATGTACTCAGGACTAAGTGACTTAATGTCTAAATATAGACGGCCCCTAGAATAGCTCAAGCAAGACAGTCCATTTTTGTGTTTAACAATAACTGCCATTGACATGGCTTCAGATACTGGACTAGAATATCCAGCTTTCATGAAATAAAATTAAATATTTGTGCTACTATCACTTCAACATTCAGAGAAAAAATATGTACCGGTACCCTAAAAATGCTTGTCATGGAAAATTGGTATGAGGAGTTATGGGTTACTGTACAATTTATAGTTGGGGATCACAGTTCACACTGAAAAATAAAAGCCTTGTTCTATATTCTATATTTTCGTCATGCACAATTCACTGAATCATGTTCACAAAATTAGCTTTAATACATATGAAGCTATTCCATTTTCATAGAGCATAAAGTATATATTTCTGGTTGGACATGTGATCTGATTGATGCGGCTCTAATTTCACATTTATGCGTCTTCTGCATTTAGTAGGTCAGCTGGTCTCAGCTTGAGTATATTAATAGGGCTCTTAAATTGAAAGAGAGCTCCAAGATAAGTGAGCATGAAGACGGAATGTAGTAATTAATTTATGAAAGAAAGAAAGAAAGAAAGAAAGAAAGAAAGAAAGAAAGAAAGAAAGAAAGAAAGAAAGAAAGAAAGAAAGAAAGAAAATTGTTACCTATCTCACCATCACCCAAAAAACATGATGAAAATCTTGGTAACACTTTACAGTGTCCATGTTACATATGTTACATGTAGTTACCATAGTAATAACAGTAAATTATGCATAATTACATACAACTAACCCTCAACCAAATCCTAATCATACCCAACCAGTAGTACAGTTAGTACATGTATTTAATTAATATTACTCAGTAATTACATTGTAACAGTGACACCTTAAAATAAAATGTAACCAACATCTTTTTAAAACTCTAGTCACATACTGTAGCCTACACATAATGAAAGATTAAAGTCTTACCTTGATGCGAAGTTGTTTTCTTCATTTTCAATAACCACTTGAATTACACTATTGTTTTATTTCTTTAACTTGAATGTTTTATTTAACCTAATTTAGAATTTTTAAAGTTTTATATTATAATTATTATTATAAAATATTTACACAACGAGTGCCTTGGCGTCCGTTATCCGTTCATGTGTAATCCGCGCGCGGCTCTTGTTGTCTAGAGCGCCAGTATCTTCCACTTGTCAAAGAGAGCGTGATGACACTATAGGGCGCGCGCATAGGATCACATCTGCCAGGAGCGCGCTTTATACACACAGTACTGCAAGAGGGATTTGATGGCTCGATAGCAATTTTCTGCTATTTGCAATTAAGTAAGTTCACTTCAAGAACAAAACTAAATAAAAGTAATATAATATTTTAGAGCAATGGAGTAGCCTACCTAAGTCCATGGACCGCGGAACGTACCAATAGAGGGGGGTTGGGCACGTTTTTACATTTTTTAAAAAACATTTCAGAATCCTGCAATGTATTATTTGTCCCAAATTCGTTTTAATGTAGGCTAGATAAAGACTTCATCCTAGTCTGTACAATTGTACGTTATAACATTAGAAACAGTGCTAATCATATAAGAAAGATCAGATATATTTTAGATGTTCTTTTACTGTAAGCTTAATTTTATGATTCTGGAATTTTTTTTTTGTTCTTAAATAGAGATCACAGTTCTCCCATGATTCTGAAAACAAAACATTAGACAAGTGAACTAAACGAAATTACATGTAATTCAGTTGATGTTCTGATTAAATGTTCTATTTAATGTTATATGAAAATAAATGAGTCTATTAAAATATGTAGGCCTATTAATTTAAATTCATTATGTAAAACATCTCTGAAATTAATTAATTAAGAAATTAATGAATTTGTGAAGCTGTGTCTAGTTTACGGCTGTGTGAAAGCAGATTAAAATATTCCAGTGTGAACTTCAAAGGTTATAGACAGAGCAGAATCACTGCCATTTAGGAATAATATCATGTGTGTGTGCTTGATCCGAGATTGCAATCTTTAATGATTAATTGTGTGTACATATGGGCCTACTACATACCCTAGCGGCTAGCCTATGTATTTTTGTAGGCTATGTAATCCAGGCTCAGGCCCGGGCGGGATGTATTTTTACAACATCAGTTATTGAAAATGTTATATTTTTCACTTATATGTATATATTAATCAAACTTGAAGGTAAACAGACGAAAAAAAATAATTAAAGAATGAAAGGTCACCTATCTGGACCATCTAATTTACGGATGCTATCATGGCCATGTTTGTTTGTTTTATTTGCAGTAATTTGTTCAGGAAATACAGAAAAATAATAATAATAAAAAAGTTACAATTCTAAAAGCAATGAATGATATCCCATAATAATTGATTATACATAGCTTTACATTAGCAAAAAATAAATATGATAATGTTTATGATATAATTATCGTATTTTTTAAATATGATGATTTCATTATAAATATGGTGATTATCTCTAAGGTGGGAACCCTGCTTAATATATGATATTTACCATATGAAACTAACAATGTCATGTCAAAAAATGGAAAATTCAGCCAGCTCTTGATTATCATGTTAATTATTCAAAAGTTTTTATTTAATTGTATTTAAAGGTTGACATAGTATGCCCCTTTTCACAAGATGTAATATAAATCGTCTCGATTACTAACGTAACCCTGGTTCTGTCTAGAAGAGGAAACGAGTGTTGCGTAAGCTAGATACACTACGGGAAAATCCCTTTTCTCGAGAATACTGAAGCCAAAAATTTTCCATAATTTTGTATTATTTTAAAACGCATGTTGCTACAGTGAGTAGATGTCACAGGTCGGGGGGGGGGTCAAGCCAGACTGCACCCACCCCTGAAACCCAGGATCACCTCGAGGAGCGTACCAGGAAAATCAGACAGACGCGAGAGTAAAAATTTACAAGGTTTATTTTGTTAAAATTAATTAAAAGTCTCAATGTTGGTTCTGTGTCTCCCAACCAGAACGGGATCGGACCGCGGACGCCGGGAAGGCGTGGAGTTCCCTTCGGCAGCTCGTGCCTGTGCGTGGCCGGTCGGGGAAAAGAGGAGTCGGCCACCCGTCCACTGAGTGGGGGAGTATCCTGGTAGGTAGAACTTGTAGCTGCTTTAGTCAAGACGATGCAAGGAATATTTCATATGTCCACCTCTTTCCACAGCGACATCACATACGGCGTGGGCCAGGCGGATCCTTCAATCTGCACAGCAGAGTAAGTAGTTCAACAACAGGTATATGTTCTTGGAATGAGTGATGGGGCTTACGGCTGGAAGATGCTTCGGTCCAGACGAGACAAGGAATAACTCTGGTGTCCACCTCTCTTCACAGCGACATCACATACGGCGCTTGGCCAGGAGGATCCTTCAATCTGCACAGCAGAGTAAGTAGTTCAACAACAGGTATATGTTCTTAGAACGAGTGAGGGGGCTTACGGCTGGAAGATGCTTCGGTCCAGACGAGGAAAGGAATAACTATGGTGTCCACCTCTCTTCACAGCGGCATCACATACGGCGCTTGGCCAGGAGGATCCTTCAATCTGCACAGCAGAGTAAGTAGTTCAACAACAGGTATATGTTCTTGGAATGAGTGATGGGGCTTACGGCTGGAAGATGCTTCGGTCCAGACGAGGAAAGGAATAACTATGGTGTCCACCTCTCTTCACAGCGGCATCACATACGGCGCTTGTCTAGGAGGATCCTTCAATCTGCACAGCAGAGTAAGTAGTTCAACAACAGGTATATGTTCTTAGAACGAGTGAGGGGCTTACGGCTGGAAGGTGCTTCGGTCCAGACGAAACAAGGAATAACTCTGGTGTCCACCTCTCTTCACAGCGACATCACATACAGCGCTTGTCTAGGAGGATCCTTCAATCTGTACAGCAGGGTAAGTTAACACATGTACACACAATCGTCCAGCAGGTAAGGAGAATCTTCACACTGAATGCCTGGGTTGTTTTTGTTACGGTGACAGTGGTGGGCTTTCGAAATGGTGAGCATACGGCATTAACTCTGTATATATTCCCCACACCCTGTAACTTCACTTCAAGCAATTTCTTGTGTAAACACACCACTTCAGACACTGCATATCCACTCGTAGTGAAAATAGAGCCAGCACTCACCCAACGATCGCTCCTTCCACTGACAGGCTGGATCGAGTCCCACCCAATAGCGAAAGAGCGAGAATACCTCCTCACTGACCCGGGGACCAAGCGTTTCCTTGCCCACACTCGGAGGAGAAGACGAGAGTTCAACGGATCCCTTAATCCATACACTCTCCGGTGACACAACCCTCGTGATCAATCCACTTCACAACGTTATATCAATCTCAGTGCAGGTACATGCATTCAATCAAATTCCACGATCATATTACTTATCTTCTCTCAGATGATAATGGCGCGGCTTGGTCTGCACTTGGTCCTCGTAACTCACTCTCTTTCCGTCCTCAGTATCTCCACTCGATCGCTGTTATATCTGCCGCACAGCCGAACGGCCAAACCCCACAATAATCCTCAGATACCTTCGCACGCCAGCCCAAACGTCAAAAGGGATCCACTTCTCTCAGGGGAACACAGTCAAAGGAGAGGACAACCAGGAAGAACGACCGGGAGAACGAACAACCCGTGGGAATCACCCCGTGAGAATCACCAACTTCCTGGTCTCTGAACTTCCTTTTTATATGGTTCCTCCGCCTTCATAATCCTCGCGCAGATCCCGGCGTTTAATCCTCCGCACCAGATGTCAATCCGTCATTAGCGTTGTTATGGTGACATAACGCGCAACCCGGAAGTGGGCCGGTGTTACCGTAACACCGGTCCGGCCGGAACATAATTCCCGCGGGAACTTAGTTCCGCTTCCTTTTCGTCACCCCGTGACATACCCCCCTGCCAAACCGTTCTAGTCCCTAGAACGCCTTGCAGTCGCCCATTCTCCATAGCGGGCCGGGGGCTGGCCTCGGTTCTCCCTCTGGGACCGTCGTGGTGGCGAAACAGGGTCGATGTCCACAGGCATATCCATCGGGTCTCTGGGGGCCATTTCTGCGGGGACATTCACCCGTTCTCCTGGGATCACGGCCCATCCTGCTATCCACGGGGCTACAGCTTCAGGCTCCGTTGGTGCCTCCTCTACGGGGCTGGGATAGTTCGGACAGGGGCGGATCATGTTCCGATGGACCACTCTAGCAGGCCCGGCTTTTCCTTCGGGCCGAATCGTATAAACTGGCTGTCCAGGCCGCTGCTGGCCCTCGACCACATATGGTGTAGTCTCCCACACTGTAAAAAATGATTTGTTAGTTTGACTCAAAAAAGTAAGTTACCTGGTTGCCTTAAAATTTTGAGTTCATTGAAACTAAAAATGTGAGTTTTTACAACAAGTGATTTTGTTGTTTCAACTATTATTTTGTTATTTCAATCAAAGATTATTTTTTAACTTAACGTTGTTTTGTTGTCATAACTTAAGATTACATATTATATCAACTTATTCAAGCAATCAAAGGAATTAAGTTAACTTACAAATGTAAGTTCACTCAACTTAACCTTAACTACATATAGTTTGTTGTAACAATTAACTGAAAAGTTTACACGGTTGCCTTAAAATTATGAGTTAAATCAACTACATATAGTTTGTTGTAACAATTAACTGAAAAGTTTACACGGTTGCCTTAAAATTATGAGTTAAATCAACTTCAACACAACTTAACATGACAAATACTTTTTTGTTAAAACGAATTCTGGAATAACAGCACAAATAAACCATAACTTTAACATTTATTATAACATTCACACAAATATGAATTCATTGAATTGTCTGACAAGTATATTTTAGTATAAATGAGTATGATAGAATTAACTGCTGCTTCAATAAAAACATTAAAACACATTAAAGCAGCAGGACACAAGCTGTTGCTATAAATGTCAAGCATGTGTGAGAATAAACAAATGCCAGTGTAATGACATTAACATCAGCTTGAATTAAGTGCAATAGAATAATAAAAAATAAAAAAACATTTAATGAACATGACATGAAAAATTCATTTTTCAAATTTCAAAAATCCTTTGCTCAAAACAATATTTTGTCTGTTCAATAAAACAAAACAAGTATTGAGTATGCGAGTATGTCCAAACCTCATAAAGTGAATGAAATAAGAAAACTGTTGACAAGATAACCACAAAATATCAGGCCAGTGAGGCCACATTTCATAACAAATCTCAACAAATATTAAAAAGCATTTCTCAAACAGCATTAAAAGGGTTAGTTCACCCAAAAATTAAAATTGTCATTACTCACCCTCATGTTGTTCCAAACCTGAAAGACATTCATTTGTCTTTGGAACACAAATTAAGATATTTTTAATGAAATCTGAGAGCTTTTTGTCAATCCATTGACAGTCTATGCAACTACCACTGTCAAGCCCCAGAAAGGTAATAAAGACATCATTGAAGTAATCCATGTGACTCCAGTGAATTAACCTCAAGTTTATGAAGTGACGCGAGTGCTTTGTTTGCTCAAAAAAATATATATATTTACAAAATATTAATCTATCAATCTCCAACGCACGTTCAAGTTTTTTTTGTGCAAACAAAGCACTCGCGTCACTTTATAAACTTGAGGTTAATCCACTGGAGTCACATGGATTACTTCAATGATGTCTTTATTACCTTTCTGGGGCTTGAAAGTGGTAGTTGCATAGACTGTCAATGGATTGACAAAAAGCTCTCAGATTTCATTAAAAATATCTTAATTTGTGTTCCAAAGACAAATGAATGTCTTTCAGGTTTGGAACGACATGAGGGTGAGTAATGACAATTTTAATTTTTGGGTGAAATAACCCTTTAAAACTATTCATCTATTCCAGATTTTTAAAGGCTTATACCAATTTATAACATTTTATAATGAAAGGGTTAGTTCACCCAAAAATGAAAATTCTGTCAGTAATTACCATCATGTTGTTCCAACCCCGTCAGACTTTCGTTCATCTTCGGAACACAAATTAAGATATGTTTGATTAAATCTGAGAGCTGTCTCACTCCTCCATAGGCTTCTTAAGGGATTGAAACTTGCCAGCCCAGAAAGTTATTAAAAACATCATTAAAATAGTCCAAGTGGCTCAACCATATGTTTATCAAGCGACGAGAATACTTTTTGTGCGCAAAAATAGGGATGGGCATTTTTGTCATTTTCTCATTTCGATCATCAACAGGTCTCAAAAACGAGTAATTAGGGGGGCGGGGCTTGTGCGGGGGGCATGGTGTGTCCGTCATGAAAATGTTAGGAAATGTTACATGTAAGACTGTTACGATAATTAATGTTGACAAATAAAAATATGACATTAAACATGAAAACATGAACGTATGACTAGAAAAAATAACACTATGATGCATCAATGTTTTCGAAAAAGAAACATCTAAAAGGAATAGCTGCTTGAGGTAAAGCTAAAGAGTAAATGATAGTAAACTGAAGCACGTTCTACGACAACCTATGAGATTAATAATCAGATATCCTAGATACAGAACATAAACGTAACATTACAACTTGCATTAACAAATATACTATTTGATATACTATTTGCGTAGTATATCTGCGCAGCGCGTCTGTGTTGCACGTCACCACGTAGGCTTACTATTGGCCGACGCTGGTCATGTGTGTGACGCGTGTGACGTGCAACACAGACGCGCTGCGCAGATATACTACGCAAATACACTCAGGCCAACGGAAAATATAATGAATAGTGGAATAAAGTCATTAGTTCTGTTTGTTTTTTTGCGCACAAAAAGTATTCTCGTCGCTTGATAAACATACACAAGATATTCAGCATTATAATGAGAACAGGATTGTGATAGAATGTTGTAAATTCTCTGCTTTAGTTGCTCGTGTATCAGCGCGCTGTTAAGGGAATAGCGCATCCAAAATTTCCCTATCAAACCACTGACTGTAAAAAACTAGTTAACATGTTAACCTTTTGTTCATGCAAGTTGTAATGTTACGTTTATGTTTTGTATCTAGGATATCTGATTATTAATCTCATAGGTTGTCGTAGAACGTGCTTCAGTTTACTATCATTTACTTTTTAGCTTTACCTCAAGCAGCTATTCCTTTTAGGTGTTTCTTTTTCGAAAACATTGATGCATCATAGTGTTATTTTTTCTAGTCATACGTTCATGTTTTCATGTTTAATGTCATATTTTTATTTGTCAACATTAATTATCGTAACAGTCTTACATGTAACATTTCCTAACATTTTCATGACGGACACACCATGCCCCCCGCACAAGCCCCGCCCCCCTAATTACTCGTTTTTGAGACCTGTTGATGATCGAAATGAGAAAATGACAAAAATGCCCATCCCTATTTTTGCGCACAAAAAGTATTCTCGTCGCTTGATAAACATATGGTTGAGCCACTTGGACTATTTTAATGATGTTTTTAATAACTTTCTGGGCTGGCAAGTTTCAATCCCTTAAGAAGCCTATGGAGGAGTGAGACAGCTCTCAGATTTAATCAAACATATCTTAAGTTGTGTTCCGAAGATGAACGAAAGTCTGACGGGGTTGGAACAACATGATGGTGAGTAATTACTGACAGAATTTTCATTTTTGGGTGAACTAACCCTTTCATTATAAAATGTTATAAATTGGTATAAGCCTTTAAAAATCTGGAATAGATGAAGAAACCTGCTTCGCAGGGTTAGTTTTAAAGGGTTATTTCACCCAAAAATTAAAATTGTCATTACTCACCCTCATGTCGTTCCAAACCTGAAAGACATTCATTTGTCTTTGGAACACAAATTAAGATATTTTTAATGAAATCTGAGAGCTTTTTGTCAATCCATTGACAGTCTATGCAACTACCACTTTCAAGCCCCAGAAAGGTAATAAAGACATCATTGAAGTAATCCATGTGACTCCAGTGAATTAACCTCAAGTTTATGAAGTGACGCGAGTGCTTTGTTTGCACAAAAAAAACTTGAACGTGCGTTGGAGATTGATAGATTCATATTTTGTAAATATATATATTTTTTTTGAGCAAACAAAGCACTCGCGTCACTTCATAAATTTGAGGTTAATCCACTGGAGTCACATGGATTACTTCAATGATGTCTTTATTACCTTTCTGGGGCTTGACAGTGGTAGTTGACAGATTTCATTAAACATATCTTAATTTGTGTTCCAAAGACAAATGAATGTCTTTCAGGTTTGGAACGACATGAGGGTGAGTAATGACAATTTTAATTTTTGGGTAAACTAACCCTTTTACTGCTGTTTGAGAAATATTCTCCTTTAATATCCTTTTTAATATTATTTTAAGCCATCAAGCACAATGTCCTCCTCTAACACCACAGCCACATCAATTATTTCCTTTGGGAGGAGGTTTGCAGTGTTCTCCTCTGTGACCACCAAGAGTCCAACATTCATCCCCTTCACCACCTCTTCCTCATCAGTTGGCTAATAAGAGAAAAAGGAAATTATTATGAATCACAAAATTACAAATTTACAAAGCATTTGTAGGTAACAATGAATGAGTGTTAAAGGAACACTCCACTTTTTTTGAAATAGGGTCATTTTCCAACTCCCCTAGAGTTAAACAGTTTTACCGTTTTCGAATCCATTCAGACGATCTCCAGGTCTGGCATTATCACTTTTAGCATAGCTTAGCATAGATCATTGATTCTGATTAGACCGTTAGCATCTCTCTCAAAAAAATTACCAAAGAGTTTTGATATTTTTCTTATTTAAAGGGATAGTTCGCTTTGAAATTAATTTTTGATATGTTTTAGCTTACCTCAAGGGCATCCAAGATGTAGGTGTCTTTGTTTCCACAGTATTTTCAATTTTGATATTTTTAGGTCAAACCGTTCTTGTCTGTCAGTCATATAATGCAGGTCTATGGGGTCCACCTCAAAGAGCATGCACAGAGAAGTCCAAATTAAACATGACTTAATGACTCGTAAATGTAAGTACACATTGATGGCCTAAGACACGAAACGAGCCGTTTGTGTGAGAAAACTAACAGTATTTATATCGTTTTTACCTCTTGTAATCACAGTCACGTCCTTCTGTGTGACGTGTACGCAAACTGATGCATATATATATATATATACACTAGATGCCGCATTAAAGACATTCGTTCAAATGAACTGCCGTAGCCAAGGCGGCATCTAGTGTAAACATCTATGCACCAGTCTGCGCACACGTCACACACCAGGATGCACTCGTGCCCTCAGATCACTTTGGACGTGGCTGTGTTACAAGAGGTAAAAACGATATAAATACTGTTAGTTTTCTCACACAAACGGCTCGTTTCGTGTCTTAGGCCATCAATGTGTACTTACATTTACGAGTCATTAAATCATGTTTAATTTGGACTTCTCTGTGCATGCTCTTTGAGGTGGACCCCATAGACCTGCATGATATGACTGTCAGACAACAACGGTTTGACCTAAAAATATCAAAATTGAAAATACTGTGGAAACAAAGACATTTTTAAAGACATATAAAAATGCCCTTGAGGTAAGCTAAAACATATCAAAAATTTATTTCAAAGTGAACTATCCCTTTAAACCTTGACTCTTCTGTAGTTACATCGTGTACTAAGACCGACGGAAAATGAAAAGTTGCAAATGAAGAGTATAGTTCCTAGCCATAACGGCCTAGAAAATCGCAACTTTTCACATAGGAACACATTTTCATTAATAAAAATTCAATAATCTATATTCACCTTTCATAGTTCACTTCCAAAATATTCAAACTGTTTAAAAATACAACCTATAATATTCAACAGGCAATTTTCAGTCCATTTTATTTCGTTTTACAAATTCACTTCCACAAATTCGACAGTAAATTCAACATTGACATCCAGGAACTGCAGGAAAAAGCAGTAGATTACCGAGCATAATCTCCATCTGCTGTTAATCAACCTCACCAGCAGGGGGCGCAAGCGTGTGTTGTTGACGAAGACCAGAGCAACAGTTAGAGCAAGCCATTCATTCATAAAAACTGATTTATAGAAATGTAAGTGTATTTGTGATTATTATGAGGACTGTTTTTATGTTAAATTTAGTGTCTTCACGGTCCCTGTGTAGCCTACATGCATCTTTCTCTACCGTGAACGAGATTATAATGTTATTCCCCGATGCTGATGTACAGAACGAATGTTACATTTGAGGTAGACATTATTTCTCTTGGTTGTTTAGTTGCCTTAACTTTATATCGCGGCAATGTGTTGCAGGCTACTGGGTTTCCCTCAATAATTCAGGATTGCTGGACATATAAAACGCTTAGCTTAAAGGACAATTCCGGTGCTAAATAAACCTAGGGGTAATTAACACATGGTTACCGAGTCGATGGTTCTCTGGGATGCGTTTTCATGATAATCGAATGTAAAGAGTTTTATCTCTAAAAACAGATTAGCTTATAACGCTAGTATATGGGGCATCGAATATAAGTAAAAAGAAGTTGCTAGTTAATACCACTAACAAGGCTCAAAATAGCCTCACACTAACACGGTAGCATAATGAGGGTCCCTACATGCAAACCGAAGCATTGAGAACTTTGTAAGCGTACAGACAGTTTAATAAGAAGATACTTTATAAAGACAGTATATTACGTGTATACAGGCAGGAGCCATCTTTGGAAAACAGTCTCGACCAGTCAAGCCACGAACGTCGTGCTAGTCGATAGGTTTAAGTCACAGTTCAGCTCACGTAGCACGCCGTTCGTGGCTCAACTGGTCGAGACTGTTTTCCAAAGATGGCTCCTGCCTGTATACGCGACGTGTACTGTCTTTATAAAGTATCTTCTTATTAAACTGTCTGTACACTTACAAAGTTCTAAATGCTTCGGTTTGCATGTAGGGACCCTCATTATGCTACCGTGTTAGTGTGAGGCTATTTTGAGCCTTGTTAGTGGTATTAACTAGCGACTTCTTTTTACTTATATTCGATGCCCCATATACTAGCGTTATAAGCTAATCTGTTTTTAGAGATAAAACTCTTTACATTCGATTATCATGAAAACACATCCCAGAGAACGATCGACTCGGTAACCATGTGTTAATTACCCCTAGGTTAATTTTTCACCGGAATTGTCCTTTAATAGACGAATACAGTGATATAAAAGTCCAAACTCGCACCTTATTGAGAAGGCTGTATTATTTGGCTACAGGCAAGCAGAGTCAGAATATACACAAAATTTCACACCAAGCGTTTCCCAGTGATATACTGGTTATAAGTTGGCTTGACGTTGGACATTCGCGCATTTAGGGGCCGTCTCTAAAGTTACACGACATCGGTATACACGTTTCTAACTTCAATAGCATTGGAAGAGAATGACTTACAGTCATAAACCAACTCTAAAGTGTTCATGTAGGTGTCAAGCATGATGTACACCTTTTTCATTTATTTATATTTATTCAAATAAATAGAAGTTTGCTATTGAAGTTAGAAACGTGTATACCAATGTCGTACGTAACTTTAGAGACGGTCCCTAAATGCGCGAATGTCCAACGTCAAGCCAACTTATAACCAGTATATCACTGGGAAACGCTTAGCGTGAAACTTTGCGTGTTAAGTTCATATTCTGAGTCTGTTTGCCTGTAGCCATATAGTACAGCCTTCTCAATAAAGTGCGAGTTTGGTCTTTTATATCACTGTATTAGTCTATTAAGCTAAGCGTTTTATATGTCCAGCAATCCTGAATTATTGAGGGAAACCCAGTAGCCTGCAACACATCGCCACGATAAAAAGTTAAGGCAACTAAACAACCAAGAGAAATAATGTCTACCTCAAATGTAACATTCGTTCTGTACATCAGCATTGGGGAATAACATTATAATCTCGTTCACGGTAGAGAAAGATGCATGTAGGCTACACAGGGACCGTGAAGACACTGAATTAAACATAAAAACAGTCCTCATAATAATCACAAATACACTTACATTTCTATAAATCAGTTTTTATGAATGAATGGCTTGCTCTAACTGTTGCTCTGATCTTCGTCAACAACACACGCTTGCGCCCCCTGCTGGTGAGGTTGATTAACAGCAGATGGAGATTATGCTCGGTAATATACTGCTTTTCCTGCAGTTCCTGGATGTCAATGTTGAATTTACTGTCGAATTTGAACCACTGAATTTGTGGAAGCGAATTTGTAAATAAAGTGGACCAAAAATTGCCTGTTGAATATTATAGGTTGTATTTTTAAACAGTTTGAATATTTTGGAAGTGAAATATAAAAGGTGAATATGGATTATTATTATTATTATTTAATTTGTATTAATGAAAATGTGTTTGAAATGAAATATTCACAGCTTAAATATACAACCATGTTGAATTTCAGCCCATAAAAATGCAATGCATTAAAATGCAAGCATGGTTAATGCAATGCATTTTTTTTTTCAAGTAGTGCAATTCAACAGGCTTTTTTATTTCAAAAACATTTGCCATTATTTTACTTCCATACGACTCGCTTCTGCTTTGTTCATGGTTTTGGAGTAGGCGTGGGTTTGGACATGATTTGCAAGGAGGGGGGATCTATGTTTTCAAAGCTAGCAGGCTAAAGTTAGCATTTCCCAGATGACCTATTCCACCTTTAACTTATATTATTTAACTGTACAGTTGTGGAGTAAAATTCACTTTAAATAAGATCCCCATTACTCATTTTCATTCATGCAAATAACATGGACTATTTCTGCCACCTGGTGGAAAACAAACACTTACAATTATATGAAATTTCTGCTCTTGGCTCATTTACCATTCATTGCTTTTGGATTTACTATAAATATACTATGATAACAAACTGTAGCACTTTTACTGTACTGAAGTATAGCAAGTATAAGTTAACGTTAGTAAAGTCTCATGCCATTTAGATGAAGCTATTTTTTTTTTTAACAATACCAGACCTCGACAGCCTAGAAGGGTAATAACTTATTTAATCTTAGACTAAACCAGTTGAGACAGAGACATATTGAATTTTAAAATGAACGTTACTTACCATAAACAGCCTAAAGTTAGCTGTGAAGAAAATGGCGTCTTCCCGTTCTGGTGTGATCCAAGTTAACTGTTACGTCGTGTGGCAAACATGTCCATAAGCTTAACAAGTCTGAAATATCACAAAAAAATGATTAATTTGAACACTTATTGCTTCAGAAGCATAAGTATAACAGTAACGTTACAATCTCTATAAGGCGACTTATTGCCGTTCAACCTGAATGCATTATTAACGTTAGCTGCTATTACTTTAAAACGGGCAATAACGTTACGCATTCGTGTTTAATCACAGGGAAAATGAAAAATGACTAAAATATTATTATTTATCGGGATTATTTGATAATCTTACAGCCTTACTAAACAGCCTTGCTAAACTGTAACGTTAAAGATGACATAAGAAACACTATTTTACCTCAATGGAAACTTCTGGAATTTCTGAGGGGAAATTATTACTTATAGATTAATTTAAACCATCTTCTGATTTTCTAGGAAATAAATTTAATTACCCTTAGACAAAAACAGCCTATAAGACATTGAATTTAAAAATTACTTACCATAAACCGTCTTTCCTTGCTTCTGAAGAGGCTGAGAAGAAAATCGCGCCTTCGCATTCAAGTGTCGTCTCTGTGTTGTTTACTCCCGGTCGTTCGGCGCATGCGCAGGGAAAATTAAGACTCAGAGGTCTTGTGAACTATCTCTATTAGTAGAATCAACTAATGTTTTTATTTTATATCAGTGCATTGCCACCAAGCCATTAGTTTAATCAACCTAAACTAAAAATGTTTTGTTATCTGAACAACCTTAGTGAATCTAAGTTGATTTGACAAAAGAAAATTTGTTGTGTTAACAAATCATGGGAATAATTTTTTACAGTGCATCGGTCACTGAGCTTCCCCTTTCCCTGTCGCCGGTTGTCCCTTATCAGAACCCTTTCTCCTGGAAGGAGGGGGGCCTCTCGAGCCGTCCGGTCATAGAGCCTCTTGTTTTTCTTCCCAGCCGCTCGGATCCGTCTCGAGACTTGCTCGTATGCAAAATGGAGGCGTTGGTGGTGGCGCCCTACCCACTCGATTACGTTCCCCTCCTCCTCGGTTGCTGCCGTCCCCAGCAATAAGTCGGTGGGCATCCGCACATGCCTGCCAAACATCAAATAAGTGGGGGCGTAGCCCGTGGTACTGTGCGTGCTGTTATTGTATGCCTGAATCAGATTTGGTAACGCACTCACCCAGTCGCTCTGATGTTCTTGATCTAGCGTGCCGAGCAAGTTCAATAGGGTCTGATTGAACCGCTCGCATCCGCCATTTCCCTGGGGGTGGTAAGTAGTGGTATGGGTCTTGGTGCAGCCATACAATTTACACAGCTCTCTGATCACCCGAGCCTCGAAGTTTGGCCCTTGGTCTGAGTGTAGAAACTCGGGGCAACCGAACGGCTGGAAGACAGCTCTCCACAGAGCAGTGGCGGTGGTGTTTGCCGTCTGGTCCAAGGTAGGAATGGCCCAGGAGTACTTGGTGAACAGGTCGGTAATGACAAGGATGTTCTGGTAGCGGTCCGCCGGCCGACCCAAGGTCAAGAAGTCCATTGCGACTATGTGGAGAGGGGCCTTTGCCTGGATGGGGACCATCGGTGCTCGTGCTTCCTTCCTGGCTTTGAACAGGGTGCAACGAGGACAGGCCTGCACGAAGATACGTGCCGTTGCCTCTAGGTTGGGCCAATAGAAGTGTCGCCTCAAGAGAGATACCGTTTTCTCGTGCCCTTGATGGCCCAGCTGATCATGGTACGCTGCCAAGAGCTCTTGTACCTGGCCTTCGGGGACAACGATCTGTCGGAGTTCCTCGTCCAGCCCCGGATCTCGGACAGACCTGCATAGTACTCCCTCCTTCACCTGTAGTCTGGCCCATTGTCCCAACAGCTTCCTTCCTGCTCCCCCTTGGGCCCGTTGTTCGGCCAACGTCGGTTTTCGCCCCCGTTCCAGCCATCGCATCAAGCCACTGATCTCCCTGTCGGCCTGCTGTCGCTCCTTCCAGCGGCAGGGGTCCCATCCCCAACTCACAGGCATCGCCTCACGTTGAGTCCCCGGCGCCTCCACAATGCCCACCATATACTCCTCTCCCTCGGGATCTGGCATGGGTTCCGGTGGGTCCCTCGGACCGTGAGCTTCCGGGAGTCGGGACAGGGCATCAGCGTTGGTGTTCTCCCGACCTGGCCGGTACCGGAGCTGGTATTTGTAGTTGGCCAACTGGGCCACCCAACGCTGTTCTACTGCCCCCAACTTCGCCGTCTGTAGGTGTACTAATGGGTTGTTGTCGGTTACTACCGTCACCTGGGCACCCCACAGATAATCTTTAAACTTCTCGCTGAGTGCCCATTTCAGCGCCAGCAGTTCCAGCTTGAAGGAGCTGTAGTTGGCGTCATTCCTCTCGGCTGGATGAAGGCTCCGGCTTGCGTAGGCTACGACCCGCTCTACGCCGTCTTGTTGCTGGGCCAACACGGCCCCTAAGCCCAGGTTGCTGGCGTCCGTGTACAGGACAAAGGGCTTGGAAAAGTCGGCATACGCCAGAATCGGTGCCTGTAGCAACTCTTGTTTCAGTCGCTGGAACGCAGCCTCACACTCGGGGCTCCACAGGATAGACGGTGATCCACGACCTCGGGGGCGTCCTGTCCCAGCCAGCAACTGATTTAGGGGCTTTGCGATCTTGGAGAAGTCCTTGATAAAGCGACGGTAGTACCCCACGAAGCCCAGGAATGACCGGACCTGCTTCACCGTCTGCGGGGCAGCCCACTCTCGCACCGCCGACACCTTCTCCGGGTCGACCGAAACTCCCGCCGCACCCACACAATGTCCCAAGAATTTGACTTCCCGCCGTAACAGATGACATTTGTCCGGCTGGAGCTTCAGCCCATATTTCTCCATGGCCCTGAAGACCTGCTCCAGGTGTTGTAAGTGGGAGTCGAAATCTGGGGAATAGACAATCACATCGTCCAGGTATACCAAAGCGGACTCCATCAGCTGGCCTCCCAGGCACCGCTGCATCAGCCTCTGGAAGGTGGCAGGAGCGTTGCAGAGGCCGAAAGGCATCCGGTCCCATTCAAAGAGACCGAACGGGGTGGTAAAGGCGGTCTTCTCCCGGTCCGCCTCGGCCACTTGCACCTGCCAGTAGCCACTTGCCAAGTCCAGCGTAGAGTACCATGCCGAGCGTGTCAAGCCAGCCAGGGAGTCCTCGATCCGGGGTAGGGGGAACGCGTCCTTCTTAGTGACCAGGTTCAGCTTACGGTAGTCAACGCAGAACCTCCATGCGCCCGTCTTCTTTTGCACCAACACGATGGGAGCTGCCCACGGGCTGCTGCTCTCTCTGACCACCCCTCGATCGAGCATACCCTGTAGCAGTGTGCGGACCTCTGTATACAGGGTAGGTGGAACGGGTCGATACCTTTCTCTACTGGGCTCTGCCTCTCCGGTGGGGATCCGATGTTGCACGACGTTGGTGCAGCCGTAGTCCTCTTTGTGTGCCGAGAAGACATGTTGCCACTTGCTCAGCAGATCCCGCAGCTTCCTGGCCTGTGCAGGTCCCAGCTCCTCCCCTTGCAGGGAATTTCCCTTCAAGTGGCCGGGCACCTCCTCTCCTAGACTCTGGGGCGACGAGCTCGCTTGGGTAAGGGCCACTTCCACCACCGCAGGGTGTACTTGGCGAAAGCTCACATCCTTGTCCTCCCGCACCTGATGGGGTTCTACCGGCGTCACCTTGACCAGCCGCTGGTGTTTGTATAAGTGCACGACATGGGGCGTCCCGTTCCGAACTCTCACCGGGATCCGTCCTCTTCGTGCCACGGCCAAACCTCTGGCGACTTCTACCTGCTGGCCATCCCAGTGGGGCTCCACCAGCACCCATTCTTCCGGTCCCACGTCCCGCTGGGGGACTCGTACCCACACTAGGGCCTCGCTGTTCGCTGGCACGGACAGGGCATACCGGCACGCTACCCGACCAGTCCCTTCGCGGCCTTGCCGGGCCCGGGACATCTGGATCCGTCGGCAGTCAGCGGCGACACGTTCCCATTCCTGTCGTTCGGCCGGCGAGACCCCTCGAGCGGGCTTTGCCCGAAACAATTCTTCCCAACATGCAGATAATACATTCATACCTAGTAGGGCCCGGTGACTCCCCAAGCAGTGGTCCTGTACGATGATCACTCCTTTCTGGGGCACGATAACTCCGTGGATCTCCAAGTCCGTCAGTCTGTAGCCAATGTAGGGGATGTCCAGACCATTTGCTCCTTTCAGGGAGAGCCAGGGAGCCTCCGTCCCATGCATCCTCTGGTTTCCGAACAGCTCTTGCGACAGGCTTTCCGCGAATAGGGTCACCTGGGATCCGGTGTCGATGAGACAGGGCACCTTCATACCGCACACCCGAACCTCCACCACTGGGCTATGCCCAACCAGCCTGTCCTTGGAGCCTGCTCCGACGGGTGGGTCATCTAAGGGGGTCCCGACCACACGACCCACTGTGGCCGGTCGACCTAAAAACCCCCCTCCGAACCTCTTCGAGGGCCACACTGTCGGCTGTAATGGCCTGGTTGGCCACAGCGGTTGCAGATAGGTCGTCCTTGCTCGTCCCATTCGAACTGGGGCCGGTTGGGCCGATTAAGTCGCCTCCCTGAGTCCCTGTTCCCGTCCGAGTACGCCCGGTCCCGCGAGATGGGCCTCACCTCTTGCCTGGTAGCCCCGGGACGCAGCTCGTCCACGAGCGTCTTAGTTAGCTCTGCCATCTGCTCCCGGACATCCTTTAGGAGTTCGAGCTTCAGGGCCTGTTTCCACTCTGCCATGTCGGGGACAGCCACTGCGGAGCTACTTACGGCCGCACACACAGGGGGCTCTCTCACCTCAACCTGATCGATCTCCAATGCCACCGCTTCTTTCTTTAGGTCTTCAAAGGTAAGTTCAGGGTCCCTTCTGAATTGTACTCTAAGGCCCTGGCGTACTGGGCCTTCCCTTAGCCCCAGCAGGAATTGGTCCCTCAACAGGGTCTCACCCTCTCCGAGACCATGGTCTGGGCGTCCCTGCAGCCTGGTAACTTGCTCCCGTAGTTGGAGGGCGAAAGCTCTGACGGATTGGCGGGGGCCCTGCTTGCTGCTGAAGAACTGAGCCCGGAGAACCGCAGTTGGAGTGGCGTCACCATATCTTTCCGTCAGGAATCTGAACACAGACTGGGCGGTGGCTCGGACAGCTTCGGGGGCGGCTTGGACTTCCCGCCGTGCTTCCCCTTCAAGGGAGTTGAGGGCAAACTGTAGCTGTTGGGTCGCACTTAGTCCCTGTAGCCCGGCCAGATACTCGATCTGGGCCCGCCATTCGGAAAGGCGCACCTCTGACTCGCTTCCTCCATATTTCTGGACCCAGGGGTTTCCAATGAACACTGGCATAACTCGGGGTGGGGCCCCTAGTGCCTCGTCGTCGGCCATCCGAGAATCCCTGGTCGCTCAACCCGAGGTGAAACCCTGCCGACTTACGCCAAAATCTGTCACAGGTCGGGGGGGGGGTCAAGCCAGACTGCACCCACCCCTGGAACCCAGGATCACCTCGAGGAGCGTACCAGGAAAATCAGACAGACGCGAGAGTAAAAATTTACAAGGTTTATTTTGTTAAAATTAATTAAAAGTCTCAATGTTGGTTCTGTGTCTCCCAACCAGAACGGGATCGGACCGCGGACGCCGGGAAGGCGTGGAGTTCCCTTCGGCAGCTGGTGCCTGTGCGTGGCCGGTCGGGGAAAAGAGGAGTCGGCCACCCGTCCACTGAGTGGGGGAGTATCCTGGTAGGTAGAACTTGTAGCTGCTTTAGTCAAGACGATGCAAGGAATATTTCATATGTCCACCTCTTTCCACAGCGACATCACATACGGCGTGGGCCAGGCGGATCCTTCAATCTGCACAGCAGAGTAAGTAGTTCAACAACAGGTATATGTTCTTGGAATGAGTGATGGGGCTTACGGCTGGAAGATGCTTCGGTCCAGACGAGACAAGGAATAACTCTGGTGTCCACCTCTCTTCACAGCGACATCACATACGGCGCTTGGCCAGGAGGATCCTTCAATCTGCACAGCAGAGTAAGTAGTTCAACAACAGGTATATGTTCTTAGAACGAGTGAGGGGGCTTACGGCTGGAAGATGCTTCGGTCCAGACGAGGAAAGGAATAACTATGGTGTCCACCTCTCTTCACAGCGGCATCACATACGGCGCTTGGCCAGGAGGATCCTTCAATCTGCACAGCAGAGTAAGTAGTTCAACAACAGGTATATGTTCTTGGAATGAGTGATGGGGCTTACGGCTGGAAGATGCTTCGGTCCAGACGAGGAAAGGAATAACTATGGTGTCCACCTCTCTTCACAGCGGCATCACATACGGCGCTTGTCTAGGAGGATCCTTCAATCTGCACAGCAGAGTAAGTAGTTCAACAACAGGTATATGTTCTTAGAACGAGTGAGGGGCTTACGGCTGGAAGGTGCTTCGGTCCAGACGAAACAAGGAATAACTCTGGTGTCCACCTCTCTTCACAGCGACATCACATACAGCGCTTGTCTAGGAGGATCCTTCAATCTGTACAGCAGGGTAAGTTAACACATGTACACACAATCGTCCAGCAGGTAAGGAGAATCTTCACACTGAATGCCTGGGTTGTTTTTGTTACGGTGACAGTGGTGGGCTTTCGAAATGGTGAGCATACGGCATTAACTCTGTATATATTCCCCACACCCTGTAACTTCACTTCAAGCAATTTCTTGTGTAAACACACCACTTCAGACACTGCATATCCACTCGTAGTGAAAATAGAGCCAGCACTCACCCAACGATCGCTCCTTCCACTGACAGGCTGGATCGAGTCCCACCCAATAGCGAAAGAGCGAGAATACCTCCTCACTGACCCGGGGACCAAGCGTTTCCTTGCCCACACTCGGAGGAGAAGACGAGAGTTCAACGGATCCCTTAATCCATACACTCTCCGGTGACACAACCCTCGTGATCAATCCACTTCACAACGTTATATCAATCTCAGTGCAGGTACATGCATTCAATCAAATTCCACGATCATATTACTTATCTTCTCTCAGATGATAATGGCGCGGCTTGGTCTGCACTTGGTCCTCGTAACTCACTCTCTCACCCCACAATAATCCTCAGATACCTTCGCACGCCAGCCCAAACGTCAAAAGGGATCCACTTCTCTCAGGGGAACACAGTCAAAGGAGAGGACAACCAGGAAGAACGACCGGGAGAACGAACAACCCGTGGGAATCACCCCGTGAGAATCACCCAACTTCCTGGTCTCTGAACTTCCTTTTTATATGGTTCCTCCGCCTTCATAATCCTCGCGCAGATCCCGGCGTTTAATCCTCCGCACCAGATGTCAATCCGTCATTAGCGTTGTTATGGTGACATAACGCGCAACCCGGAAGTGGGCCGGATTGACATCTGGTGCGGAGGATTAAACGCCGGGATCTGCGCGAGGATTATGAAGGCGGAGGAACCATATAAAAAGGAAGTTCAGAGACCAGGAAGTTGGGTGATTCTCACGGGGTGATTCCCACGGGTTGTTCGTTCTCCCGGTCGTTCTTCCTGGTTGTCCTCTCCTTTGACTGTGTTCCCCTGAGAGAAGTGGATCCCTTTTGACGTTTGGGCTGGCGTGCGAAGGTATCTGAGGATTATTGTGGGGTTTGGCCGTTCGGCTGTGCGGCAGATATAACAGCGATCGAGTGGAGATACTGAGGACGGAAAGAGAGTGAGTTACGAGGACCAAGTGCAGACCAAGCCGCGCCATTATCATCTGGGAGAAGATAAGTAATATGATCGTGGAATTTGATTGAATGCATGTACCTGCACTGAGATTGATATAACGTTGTGAAGTGGATTGATCACGAGGGTTGTGTCACCGGAGAGTGTATGGATTAAGGGATCCGTTGAACTCTCGTCTTCTCCTCCGAGTGTGGGCAAGGAAACGCTTGGTCCCCGGGTCAGTGAGGAGGTATTCTCGCTCTTTCGCTATTGGGTGGGACTCGATCCAGCCTGTCAGTGGAAGGAGCGATCGTTGGGTGAGTGCTGGCTCTATTTTCACTACGAGTGGATATGCAGTGTCTGAAGTGGTGTGTTTACACAAGAAATTGCTTGAAGTGAAGTTACAGGGTGTGGGGAATATATACAGAGTTAATGCCGTATGCTCACCATTTCGAAAGCCCACCACTGTCACCGTACCAAAAACAACCCAGGCGTTCAGTGTGAAGATTCTCCTTACCTGCTGGACGATTGTGTGTACATGTGTTAACTTACTCTGCTGTGCAGATTGAAGGATCCTCCTGGCCAAGCGCCGTATGTGATGTCGCTGTGAAGAGAGGTGGACACCAGAGTTATTCCTTGTTTCGTCTGGACCGAAGCATCTTCCAGCCGTAAGCCCCATCACTCATTCCAAGAACATATACCTGTTGTTGAACTACTTACTCTGCTGTGCAGATTGAAGGATCCTCCTGGCCAAGCGCCGTATGTGATGCCGCTGTGAAGAGAGGTGGACACCATAGTTATTCCTTTCCTCGTCTGGACCGAAGCATCTTCCAGCCGTAAGCCCCCTCACTCGTTCTAAGAACATATACCTGTTGTTGAACTACTTACTCTGCTGTGCAGATTGAAGGATCCTCCTGGCCAAGCGCCGTATGTGATGTCGCTGTGAAGAGAGGTGGACACCAGAGTTATTCCTTGTCTCGTCTGGACCGAAGCATCTTCCAGCCGTAAGCCCCATCACTCATTCCAAGAACATATACCTGTTGTTGAACTACTTACTCTGCTGTGCAGATTGAAGGATCCTCCTGGCCCACGCCGTATGTGATGTCGCTGTGGAAAGAGATGGACATATGAAATATTCCTTGCATCGTCTTGACTAAAGCAGCTACAAGTTCTACTTACCAGGATACTCCCCCACTCAGTGGACGGGTGGCCGACTCCTCTTTTCCCCGACCGGCCACGCACAGGCACCAGCTGCCGAAGGGAACTCCACGCCTTCCCGGCGTCCGCGGTCCGATCCCGTTCTGGTTGGGAGACACAGAACCAACATTGAGACTTTTAATTAATTTTAACAAAATAAACCTTGTAAATTTTTACTCTCGCGTCTGTCTGGTTTTCCTGGTACGCTCCTCGAGGTGATCCTGGGTTTCAGGGGTGGGTGCAGTCTGGCTTGACCCCCCCGACCTGTGACATAAGCACCAATGAGGGCCCTCAGTCGTCACGGCCCGCCAGAATGGCCGTGGCTTATGCCTATATAAGCCAGATCCCGATGGGTGCTCTTTGGTTTTTTATCGACTGAAGCAAAACCAGATGGCAGCACAAGCACGGCAGGGTTACGCAACACTCGTTCCCTTTCTAGAGAGAACCAAGGTTACGTTAGTAACCGAGACTTTCTCATATGAGAGTACTCTCGTATTGCGTAAGCTAGCTTATGCTACGGGAACCCAATGTAAAATGTCATGCGTGCTGAGAATTGTCCACAACATATTCCTAAGGGCATGTCCCCTGGGCTCATATGATAGGTGGGTAATGACAAGGCCGACGAGAAGTGGGCCTTAGAGCAAAACAGAAGGCGACGCAGTCGCCCAATGAATGAATAGGTGCTTGACACAGTGTAACAGTCAGGGTAGACCTTAGCCGGCCTGAACTGTAGAATGACAGCTGGACTGAGCACAGTCCACTCTGTATCGGAATGCCAAGGCATGACACGCAGTCTGGTCGGAACCGAGTTGGGCAGAACTGCAGATTTAGACTGACAACAATCTAGCCTGTAGGGCAGGAACTTCTAGGTTGTAAAACCTTATAAATGTAGACAGGGAGGCCCAGACTGCTGCCATACAAATATCTTGAAGTGAGTCCCCCCTGGACCAGGCCCACGAAGAGGCCATGCCTCTGGTGGAATGAGGTCTAACGCCCAAAGGGCAATGAAGGCCTTTGAGTGTATAATCCAGCGCGATAGCATCAACTATCCACCTAGAAAGGCTCTGTTTCGAGGTAGCCAGCCCTTTAGTGCGGCCACCAAAAGAAACAAAGAGCTGTTCTGACTGTCTGAAGGCAGCAGAACGTTCAACGTAAACTCTCAGCGCCCTGACCTGGCAGAGAAGATTCACGTCAGTCTCGCTGTCTCGCAGACCCAGGGAGAGCTGACAGGGAATTAACTTGCGCTCTGAAAGGAATGGCAAGAACCTTGGGGACATAACCATGTCTTGGTTTGAGGATGACTTTGGAGTCATTAGGCCCAAACTCAAGGCATGTCGCACTCACAGAGAGCGTGTGTAGGTCACCCACCCGTTTGACTGAGGCGAGAGCCATCAGGAAAGCGGTTTTGAGTGAGAGATATTTTAGTCCCACAGATTGTAGTGGTTCAAAAGGGTCACCTTTCATGGCCTCTAAGACTGTGGAAAGGTCCCAGACGGGAACCGAAGGGGGTTGAAGAGGGTTCAACCTCCTAGCTCCTTTAAGGAAGCGGACGATAAGGTCGTTCCTTCCCAGTGACTGACCATGCATTGGTTTTACAAACGTAGCTATGGCCGACACGTACACTGAGCATGGAGGGGGACCTGCCCTCATCCAACAGCTCTTGTAGAAGGAGAGAACCTCCGAAACCCCACAGTATTGTGGATCCATGTTTCGGGCTGAACACCAGCCGGAGAACACTGACCCCTTGGAAGCATAGAGCCGTCTAGTAGAGGGCGCTCTAGCCTGTGTAATCATGTTTAACACTCCTAGTGGGAGGTCAACGGGTATCCGTTGATAGCCCTTACGTGCAGAGCCCAAAGCTCGGGGCGTGGATGCCAAATCGCGCCCTTGGCCTGGGAGAGGAGATCCCTCCTCACCGGAATCGGCCATGGGGCCGTGCTCGTTAGATACATCAGCTCCGGGAACCATGCTTGGTTCTTCCAAAGCGGCGCTATGAGGAGCACAGAGCATTTGCTCTCCCTGATTCGTTTTATTACCTGTGGTAACAACGTAATCGTTGCAAACGCATAGAGCGGGCGGCTGGGCCAGTCGTGGGCCAGCGCGTCCCTGTTCTTTGTGAAGAATATTGGGCAATGAGCGTTGTCTTGGGATGCAAAGAGGTCGACTTCCGCTCTGCCAAACATGTCCCACAGCGACTGAACTACCTGAGGGTGAAGGGACCATTCCCCTGGGGGAACAGTCCCTGGACAGCATGTCCGGACCCACGTTCAGACGGCCCGGCACGTACGCCACTCTCAGCGAGCGCAGATTGTGCTGAGACCACACGAGGAGGCGTTCCGCCAACGCGTGAAGGTTCCGTGATCTGAGTCCGCCCTGACGGTTTATGTAGGACACCACTGACATGTTGTCCGTGCAGACTAAGACATGCTGGCCCTTTAAGAAGGGGAGAAAATACCCCAAAGAGTTCTCGACCGCTTTCTTCTTCAGACAGTTTCCAAGCACTTCTCTCGGCTCTGAGACCGCCATCCTTCTTGGGTACTAGAAAGTACCGGCTGTAGAAACCCGCTTCTCTCTGTGGCAGAGGAATGGTTTATATGGCCCCTTTACTCAGCAGATTTGCTATCTTCGCTAGAATCGCTAGATGTGCTACTTCGCTTTTCACCGTAGTTTCGACCACGGCTCAACCGCGGGTCTGCGAGCGAACTGCAGCGAGTAGCCTCGCTTTATGATGTGCAGCACCCATTCTGACACGCCCGGGATAACTTTCCATGCTTTCGCACGTATGGCTAGGGGTGAATGGTATCTGGGCTCTGGTCGCTGTGTACTAGGGACCCGGAGACCCGAGTGGGCTGATACATTGACACTGCGCTTACAGTGTTTATATGAGGTGGTCTGTTTACATATAACACACCTGTCGCGGGGACAGGGAGGTGTTTTATTGAAGGCCCTACATAGCCCTATTTGTGTGTGTGACACAGGGCGCACAGTGTTTATTAGTGAGCGCTGAGAAGCGGGCACACTTTTTACACTTAAAACACTCGGGGTGTTTATAGATGAGAGCCCTAGGTGACTGAACGGGCAGTGTTTATGAGTAGGGGTGAGCACTGAATAGCGGGCACATTTCCTACATTTTAAACACAAGCGGCTATAGCCGATTTGATTGATACTGGCCCCGAATGAGTGAGTGACACTGAGCGGGCTGTGCTTATGTGTAGGGGTGAACACTGGGAAGTGGGCACAATCCCTACATTTATAACACGGCCTGCGGCGGCTCGAAGAGCTGGTGTGAGTCTCTCAGCTGACGGCGCTGTGAAGCTGGCGGCGAAGGCGGCGAGGGCGCTGTGTTCCGGCCAGACGGCTGCTTCTTAGAGCGGCCTGTCGCGGAACTTGAAGTGGCCTGACCGGCGGCAGCGTAGGCGCGACCAATGAGGGCCGAAGTAGTCCGGCAGGCTGTAGACGGCAAAGCAGACTTAGACTGCCATCCAGTGGACGGCAAAGGTGCGTTGTCACAGCTTCCTCGATGGGAGGAATGCAAAGGTAGCATTTGTCTTTCGCGCCGTCCACAGTGGAGAGCGTCGAAGAGACAGAGGTCCTTAGCCTGGCCGAAAATGGAGCCTTCCAGCACTTCGAAAGTTCTTCATGAAGTTCGGGGAGGAAAAGAGTGGGCCTCGCATGGGGCGTTGGGCGGCGTCCATGGAGAAGACAGCCGACAAGCCGGTTGGGCGCGGGCTCCTCGGGCAGCGACCAATCGAGCCCGAGGTCCTCCACGGCCTTAGTCAGAAGGCGGAGGAGTTCACTGGACTCTTGCAGCGAAGGGGCAGGTTCCGGGAAGGGAACCGGCCACTCTTTGCTCCCTGAAGCGAGAAGAGAGCAGCTGTCCTCTTCCGCGTTGTCCCGGTCGAACTCGTCGAACACGGTGGGAGCGGTGGCGGAAGCCGGGCGCTGGCCATCCGTGAGCGAGGCGGGAGACTCAGGGCGCGATGCACGAGGGGATTCCACCGGCGTGCTCTCGCGAACGGAATCACATAGGTGCATAGGCGGAACGGCAAAGGTGCGGAGTCCAACATCAAAGATGGCTAGTCGTGCACGCAGGGTCGACACAGTCATCGAGTCGCATTCCGGGCAGCCGCCCTGGGAACGCGCGTGGTCCACGTGGTTTCGACCCAGGCAGGAAGCGCACAGAATGTGGCGGTCCCCGTCGCTCAGAGGGGCTCTACACGAGCCGTTCAGGTTAAAAATAGGAGGCGCGTTCCAGTGCAAAAGTTTCCTGGTGCTATTTGCAGGTTCAGAAAACAATTCCATCACAGACCAGGAAAAATCTAGTCTAAAGTCAGTGGCGCGTTATTCAGATGCTATTTTAAGGGCGCATTACATAATGTAACGCGTGCACAACGTGCATACACTTTGCTTCTCTCATCTACACAGACGCAGCAGTTCCCATTTTGCAAACCATACATAATTACAAGGAAAAATATTACCACACAAGGGAAATCATTGTGGTGTCCATGAAGATGTGAAAATCATCAAAAGAGGTTGTTAGGAAAAGTGATGAGCTGAATTTTCAGGCCATTTAGTGGCCATTTACCCAGCGCAGCCTCAGCACCAGAGAAAGGGGAGCCAGAAGTCAAGTTATGCCTCCGCCCGGCCAAACACTACCCATTGCCTCTTAATGCTGTATCAGGTGCTGTTCTCCCACCTCGGCGCAAGACGCAGCCTGTGATACTTCAACCATTTGCCACTCGACTCAGAGCATGGCAAGGCCATCCCCGGAGTGTTGAGCTGGATTTTGGGGTAATCTACGGTACGGTACAGAGCAACGTGGGGCACGTCCTTCATTCCTAAGTGATACATTTTCTAGCGAAAGGAGCTATAGAGACAGTTCCTCCAGCTCACAGCGAGTCAGGCTTTTACAGCTGCCACTTCCTCGTTCTCATGAAGGATGTTGGCCTCAGGCCCATCCTCGATCTCAGACATCTGAATCGCGCCGAAACGGTCGTTCAAGATGCAAGCATTGAGACATAATCCTCTCGCAAGTATTGAATTGTTGTTTATTTTGTCATTGTTATAAATAACAATTAAATAACATTAGATAATCCTATAATATAAGTGCAAACTTTGTATCAGACAACAGACAACAGGGATATATAAAAATATTGTCCATAGGAATTTTATATATATATATATATATATATATATATATATATATATATATATATATATATATATATATATATATATTCTACCTATTGTACTGCATATCAAGTGTTTCTTACATGGTTGATGTGCCTGAAGTTTAAATTGTATGGATTTTTTATACTCTGTCCCAATCCGTGGACCAATCCGAGTGCATTTTCCTGCTAGCGCTGCGTGCGTGTTCAGCTCCTCTAACACTCACTTTTAGCTCTTTATGCTCCAGATCAGGTGAAGCATTCCCATCCATACATACTAGACCCTAATCCTGAATCATAGTTTTTCTTAAAATAATGCCCTGCACTCCTGTCTGTCCAATAGAAGTTTTTCTAAAACATACTCATTCCTCACTCTATCCTCCCTATTCTTAAAATGTAAAGTAACTTACAACCATACACCTTATATTTACTACACATAAAAAGTACATGATACCATTTCAGAGACACCACACAAATCCCAACCCATAAGTGCCAGTGTTGATTTCAACCCTGTGTGTCCTAGTCAATACCTCTTTTTTTCTATTTCCTCCCTGGCAATTTATTTACTGTCTGTGTAATATGCCTTCTGTAACACCATCTTCTTGTGTTACTTATCCCATCTTATTTGCCATTTATTCATTAACATTATCTTTAAAATCGATTTTACCACCTCCTTTCCCATTGGTACTTTAACATACACCTCCCACTTGTCTAGTGCATTTTTTTTTTTTACACTTTATTTCGATAGGCCACTTTAGACATTCTACTAACTATAAGTAACTTTTCAACTACATGTCAACTAACTCTCATTAGAGTATTAGTAGAGTGTAGTAGACTGTTAGTAGACTGTTATGTTAGGGTTTGGGTTAGGAGAATAAGTTGACTTGTAGTTGCCAAGTTACTTATAGTCAGTAGAATATCTGTTAGGGGACCAACAAAATAAAGTGTTAGCAAATATTAAGCAGACAGTCTACCAATACTCTAATGAGAGTGAGTTGACATGTAGTTGCAAAGTTACTAATAGTTAGTAAAAATGTTTAAAGTGGACTATCGAAATATTTTTTTTTTTTTTTTTTTTTTTTTTTTGCTAGTTTACATGTGCTTGTACCCAAAACAAATATACCACTATTCTAGCCTCTTTCGCTCTGTAAAATGATTAATATACTTCCATTAATACATTGTCTCTGTCTTAATATCTTTCATGTAGTTAAAGCTGAAGAAGAATCCTAGCATATTACTATTTTGTTTGGTCTCACTTGTTTAACCAATTGTAGTGCTATTATTATAGATGTTAACTCTGCAGTGTACACTTATAATTCAATGGGCAATTTCAAACTCATTTTTGTTTTCAGACTGACTGACATTTGTTTCTCTTGACTGACAGTTTTTTTTTTTTTTTTTTTAGCAATTTAGCGTTTCAGAAAGACTCGTTCATTATATTTCTAACAACACACACCACAAGTTGCAAACCACAAAAATAAATAACTCCATTCATAAAAACAAATCGAACTGTCTAACAACAAATCTGTACGCAGACCATTGAAAATAATGGTCAAGGAGAGGCCTAGGGAGAAGTTTTTCTTGAAAGTATGTAACTTGGTGCGATTTTTTTATCAGTTTAAAAAAGATAAATTGAATCATAAATTTCATCCCTATACATTACTTCTAAGTGATTAAACTGAACCCAGCGAGCAAAAAGTAGTCTAAAACACGTCTAAAAGACGTGATTGTTAGACATCCAGAAGACGTCCTCACAGGAGCCAGAATGAAAGTTTTTTATACGTCTTTTCTGGACATTGTATAGACGTAAAGTAAAGACGTGCTACAGACGTAAATTAAAGACGTGCTACAGACGTAATTGTTAGACATCCAGAAGACGTCCTCACAGGAGCCAGAATGAAAGTTTTTTATACGTCTTTTCTGGACATTATATAGACGTAAATTAAAGACATGCTATGGACGTAATTGTTAGACATCCAGAAGACGTCCTCACAGGAGCCAGAATGAAAGTTTTTTATACGTCTTTTCTGGACATTGTATAGACGTAAAGTAAAGACGTGCTATGGACGTAATTGTTAGACATCCAGAAGACGTCCTCACAGGAGCCAGAATGAAAGTTTTTTATACGTCTTTTCTGGACATTGTATAGACGTAAAGTAAAGACGTGCTACGGACGTAATTGTTAGACATCCAGAAGACGTCCTCACAGGAGCCAGAATGAAAGTTTTTTATACGTCTTTTCTGGACATTGTATAGACGTAAAGTAAAGACGTGCTACGGACGTAATTGTTAGACATCCAGAAGACGTCCTCACAGGAGCCAGAATGAAAGTTTTTTATACGTCTTTTCTGGACATTATACAGACGTAAATTAAAGACGTGCTACGGACGTAATTGTTAGACATCCAGAAGACGTCCTCACAGGAGCCAGAATTAAGTTTTTTATACGTCTTATCAGGACATTGTTTAGACGTCAATTAAGGACGTGCTAAAGACGTAATTGTTAAGACATCTAAAGGCAGCCAGAATAAAAGTCGTATTATGTTTTCTGTAGTAGAAATGTCAAAAAAGACTGTTAAAGACCCATATTGACATGGAAATCGCATCTGTGCATATTTCCACTTTTAAATTTTTTTTTAGGTACTTCAAAACAGTGGCAGTGAGTTAGTTCTCACTGAGAAAAACCCAGTTACTCATTGTTAATGATCGTCGTGTCATAATATTGCAGACACAAAGACCATAGATCTAAATTAGATTTTAATGAATATTTATAATAATGTATATTCAGTTGAAAAACTGTGTAGTTTATACTAGTCTTGCATTTTTTTATCTTATCAATATAATTGTAATAAACTGCTTACCATTTTACTGTAAACCAAACGGATCACTCCAAGAAATCAACTATTTAAATCACAAAATATATTTTTATTACTAATTTTACCAAAACTTAAACCCAGAATAGTAAAGTAAAAATTAACACAATAAAACTTAAAACCAGAACAGTAAAGTATAAATGAACCCAATAATAAAACTTAAAAAGTCAGAACAGTAAAGTTATTAATATAAGTGCTAGAAAATGTTGTTAAAACAGTAAACAATTACAGTATTAAATCACAAATCAAGTAAAATTAAGCATCACACACATACACATATATATATATATATATATATTAGGGGTGTAACGATACACGTATTCGTATTAAACCGTCCGGTGTTCGGTACGCATTACAAACCAAACGGTTTGTTGGACCATTTTTCCTGCTGAACAAAACTTGTTATTTCAAATGTAGGCGCTGTCACGATCCACACACAGACGAAACAGTTAGATCCAGATGCAGTATTTATTGAGGAAATCCGTAACTCATAACAGGAACAGATACGGACACCGGCTCAGGAACAGACACCGGCTGAATGAGAGTGTCCGGGGTTCCAACCGGACTGGAGGCTGCCATCTTGGTGTTGTGTGCAGCCCAGGCACGCAGGACAGCAACCGTATAAAAAGTGAAGACGGCCCTCTTGACCGTGGCAGGACTGACGGGAACAGCCTCCGGCACAGGAACAGTCTCTGCATCAGCAGACGTGCTGTGCCTCCTCCATGCATGCAGTACCGCCACTGCATAAAAGAGGAAGACAGCCCTCTTGGCCGTGGCAGGACTGATGGTGGGCAGCTCCGAGACGATCTCAGGGATGACAGTGGGCTGCATGGGGACAACCTCCGGGATGACAGCGGGCTGCACGGGGACGACCTCCGGAACCAGAGCGGGCTGCACGGGGACGGCCTCCGGGATGACAGCGGGCTGCACGGGGACGACCTCCGGGACGACAGCGGGCTGCACGGGGACGACCTCCGGGACGACAGCGGGCTGCACGGGGACGGCCTCCGGGATGACAGCGAGCTGCACGGGGACGGCCTCCGGGATGACAGCGAGCTGCACGGGGACGGCCTCCGGGATGACAGCGGGCTGCACGGGGACGACCTCCGGGACGACAGCGGGCTGCACAGGGACGGCCTCCAGGGCGACAGCGGGCTGCTAGAGGGCGACCTCTGGGTCTTTAGGGAGACTAGAGGTCTTCCTTCTCCTCCGCCGTTTCGGATGGCGATGTGCAGGCTCTGGGCTGGATGGAAACCGTGGGGAACAGAGCTCTTGGCTGGGCGGAATCAGCGGCGGATGGAGCTCTGGGCTGGACATCACCAGCCCAGGGTCGAAGAGGGGCCAGAGTGGAGAATGGTGTTGGGATTCCTCTCGACCACCTCCTCCACTGCGGCCTCCACTGGTCCTGCGAAATCTGACCAACCGGGTCCCCTCAAAAAATTGTCTTCCCTCCCGCTCGGTGGCTGGGGAAGAGACATTAAAACACATACCGCTGGATCTTGTTTGTGACGGAGTCCTTCTGTCACGATCCACACACAGATGAAACAGTTAGATCCAGATGCAGTATTTATTGGGGAAATCCGTAACTCATAACAGTCCAGGCAGGGGTCAAAATCCAAATAAGCAATCTGAAACACAAAACAATAAACAGGCGAAAACAGAGCGGAAACAGACCTCAAAAGTGGTGTGATGAATAACAAGGACTCTGTGACAATGACTGGACAGGCAGGGTATAAATACACAGACACAAACAAGGTGAGGGGAAACAGCTGCGTGCGATAATCAATGATGAGACAGACAAGGATGATGGGAAATGTAGTAATAATAAGTGTAGGACACCGTGGGGGAAAGAGGACCTCTAGTGGTACATAAACCAGACACTGTGACAGGCGCGTGGCAAGCCCGCTCATAATGTGAGAGATGCTGGCGTGACCACAACATTGACCAACATCAAATGGCAAACTTAATGTAAGTGGAACTAAACTGCGCTACTCATTATTTTGTGCTTCACGGACCGTTAATCAGTTTGGACCAATGCAGCACGAGCCGATCTTGATCAAGCGACACTGTTACTAGACAGCGCTAAGAGATCCAGTAAAGAAAGCATTTGAATTCGCTACTTAAGTAATAACATCGCTGCGAGATCTAGTGAGAAACATTCACATTTCTCCGTTATTAACGGATCAAACAGCGATGACGTAGAAAACCAGGAAGAAACATTGTGCCATGTACAAGTGTATTGTATTGAACCGAACCGTGAATTTTGTGAAAGTTACACCCCTAATATATTCACGGTTCTGTATGATACGATACACTGGTGTCACGGTTCGGTACATTTTCGACATTTTTTATTTTATTAAAACTAACATCATGAAGTATGATAATTTTTTACTTTTAGCAATGATGGAGCTTGACATATAAAACAAGCTACTTATAAAAAATGAAATGTAATATTGTAGTAGTTATAAACAAAGATTATATTTTAGATTAACATTTGAGGGCAGCAATTTTATTCATAATGTCAAAATAAAACCGACGTAACTTTACTTGACAGTAGGCCTACAATGTTTCTTCCTGGTTTCCGCGTCAGCGCTGTTTGATCCGTTAACTTATTCATTATGGTGCTTTTCCACTGCATGGTACGGCTCGGTTCAGCTCGGTACGGTTCGACTCGGCGCGGAACGGTTCGGCTCGCTTCGCTTTTCCACTGCGTGGTACGACTCGGTACGGTTCGGTTCACTTTAGCTCGTACCACTACAGTTAGTACCGCTTCAAAGTGGGTGGGACTGATTGTTAATCGTTGTAGGTCCTGTAGCTGTGCTACTTCCGCTCCTCGGCAACCTTAGAGTAACGTCTGCACCTCGTCCACTGAACACGATTCAGCCATTTCTTGTTTGATTTTTTTTTACTTTTTTTGTCAAGTAAATACTCTAAAAACAGGTGCTACCGCGTTGGCTGTTGTCTGGCTATTTAAATCTAGCGGGTTTAGTGTTTTGTGTCGCAAATACAATGACGCTGAAGTGATGATTCTGTCTGACCAATCAGTGATCTCCAGTGTTTTCACGTCACATTATAGTATCGGTACGCTTGGAACCTCAACAGAGGTGGTACCATTTAAAGCAAGCCGAAGCGAGCCGTACCGTACCGTACCATGCAGTGGAAATGCGCCATAAGTGAGCCGTACCGAACCGAGCCGTACCGTACCATGCAGTGGAAAAGCGCCAAAGCGTGCCGTGCCGTACCGAACCGTACCATGCAGTGGAAAAGCGCCATTAGATACTAGTACTTATTATTAGATGCTAGTCATTAGATACTAGTTCTTATTTATTACGTACTAGTAGCTATTAAAAAGACACTAGTACTTATTCATTAGACTAGTACTTATTCATTAGATACTAGTACTTGTTATTAGATACTAGTACTTGTTATTAGATACTAGTACGTATTCATTAGATACCAGTACTTATTATTAGATACTAGTACTTATTTTGATAATGACTAGTAACTATTCTTTTGTTACTAGTAACAAATAGAAAATGTTGCCATTAACTTCCAGGGGTCAGTCAGATATCAACTATTCCGTTATGTTATTATTCATTAGGTACTAGTACTTATTTTTAGATACTAGTTGTCACGGTACCATAATTTCAGTACTCGGTACCAATACCCGTGAAAATCCACGGTTCTCGGTACCAATTTCGGTACCAAAGCTTAATTTAGATTAAATTTGCATATATTAAAGTGTATAACCATTTGTTAGATAACATTAGAAATTAATTAAAGAAATTAAAATTACCTAACAATAAACACTAGTTATACACTGAAGCAATTATTCTCCTTGGGGTAATTTAAAAATACATTTTTCAAATCAAAAGTTTTATCTGTTCATGAACAATCAAGTATTTGTATTAAATAACATTCACAAACATACATTAATGTTGTAAAAATATATTGTTCACTCAATGTGTTGATGTTAGATAAGGCATTAAGTAATGTTAATGAATGGTAGCCTATCTTATTGTAGTGTTACCAACTAAACAGGAGGTAAAACGTGTTTTATTTGACTGTCCTTTTATTTAATCCAAAACTGCGTTCATATTTAATTTTAAAATGGATTTTAAACAAGATACAACCGCACACGATACCACTTTAGGGGCCGTTCATATATCGCGTTGTATGCGCGTGCAAATTCGTTATTTCAAATGTAGGCGTGCGGCTTATAATAGAAGCATCTCAACAGGTCATGTGACAAAAACCAGCGGCCTTTCCGTAACAACATGGAAAGCACGGCCGAACAGCTGATCATAGCTGTACAGGGCGGCTTTTTATTTCTCATCTCCATGAATATATCTAGTAGTAAAGCTAATGCAAGGGCTAGAAATTATTTGATGATACTTCCTCGTCATCATGGACAGCGCAGTTTGCACCGCTTTCTCCTTTCCACAAGCGCGTGCTTTCCCGTTGCGTCTGCCGTTGCTAGGCAACCATGAACAGAAGCGCGCCTGGAAAACGAATTTGCACGCGCAAAAAACGCGCTGTGAACGGCTCTTTTCTCCTTTCTGGTCAACAAGTGGATTCAGAGCCACCGCATTAGCAGCGCTGCCGGTCGCCATTTCTCAGTGTGTTTATGAAGAGGACGCAACTGTGCACCGTTCGGACAGCGCGTCAAGAACCGGATTAATCCGATACTTCAGTACCACCGGTACTTAAGAAAAGCTGGTACCGTAACCATTTAATTTTTTTAGTACCGAAATGGTACCGAAGTACCGGGTCTTTTGACAACACTATTACGGTACCAGCTTTTCTTAAGTACCGGTGGTACCGAAGTATCGGATTAATCCGGTTCTTGACGCGCTGTCCGAACGGTGCACAGTTGCGTCCTCTTCATAAACACACTGAGACATGGCGACCGGCAGCGCTGCTAATGCGGTGGCTCTGAATCCACTTGTTGACCAGAAAGGAGGAAAGAGCCGTTTACATAGCGCGTTTTTTGCGCGAAATTCGTTTTCCATGCGCTCTGTTCATGGTTGCATAGCAACGACAGACGCAACGGGAAAGCACGCGCTTGTGGAAAGGAGAAAGCGGTGCAAACTGCGCTCTCCATGATGACGAGGAAGTATCATCAAATAATTCATTGATTTCTTTATTCATTGAGATGAGAAATAAAAAGCCGCCCTGTACAGCTATGATCAGCTGTTCGGCCGAGCTTTCCATGTTGTTACGGAAAGGCCGCTGGTTTTTGTCACATGACCTGTTGAGATGCTTCTATTATAAGCCGCGCGCCTACATTTGAAGTAACGAATTTGCACGCGCATAAAACGCGATACGTGAACGGCCCCTAAAGTGGTATCGTGTGCGGCTGTATCTAGTTAAAAAGGCCTTTTAAATATGAACGCAGTTTTGGATTAAATAAAAGGACAGTCAAGTCAAATAAAACACGTTTTATCTCCTGTTTAGTTGGTAACACTACAATAAGATAGGCTACCATTCATTAACATTACTTAATGCCTTATCTAACTTCAACACATTGAGTGAACAATATATTTTTACAACATTAATGTATGTTTGTGAATGTTATTTAATACAAACACTTGATTGTTCATGAACAGATAAAACTTTTGATTTAAAAAATGTATTGGTAGGCTACATTTTTAAATTACCCCAAGGAGAATAATTGCTTCAGTGTATATAACTATTGTTAGGTAATTTATCTAATGTTATCTAACAAATGGATATACACTTTAATATATGCAAATTTAATCTAAATTAGCTTTGGTACCGAAATTGGTACAGAGAACCGTGGATTTTTACAGGTATCGGTACCGAATACTGAAATTTTGGTACCGTGACAACACTATACCGTAACCATTTGATTTTTTTTAGTACCGAAATGGTACCGAAGTACCGGGTCTTTTGACAACACTAAATAATAGTACAGGTATTTGTTCAATAAATACTAGTACCTATTAAATATATACTAGTAGCCTACTTATTCATTAGCTACTATTACTTGTTCAATAGATACTAGTACTTATTCAATAGATACTAGTACTAAGTCATTAGTATCTAATCTATTTGATAGGTACTAGTAGTTATAGTACTTATTCCTTAGATACTACCTATTAATTAGATACTTGTACTTATTAACTCGCTACTAGTACTTATTCAATAGATACTAGTATATATTTATTAGATATACCGGTAGTATTTATTCCAAATGTTACTAACGTTAGTAAGATTGTTAATTTTACTAGTAAGATTTTTAATTGAACTTTACAGTGGCTGTTCTGACTAGTCATAGCTAAATAATAAGCACTAGTAGCTAATGAATAAGTACTAGTAATTAATGGAATAGATACTAGTATCTAAAAAAATAACTAGTTGCATGAAAATAGATACTAGTCGGTTTAAATGATTAAATGTTAAAAAGGCTTGCCATAGAAAGTCCGGTTTGAGGCTGATTGGCGCCAACTAACTTAAGCTAACGTTAGCTTAAGTAACGCTAGGCTAGCACGTCAATTTAGAGGAAAATACATTTGAATGATGACTTAGCTGGACCTACTGGGACTAACGAAAAAAAACTTTATGATAACATTTCGGGAATCACTTACTATTAGTATTACCAATATTATAACATACTTACAAAGTCCTTGATGGGGACGTCAAGTGCAACACGAGACAGCGACACGAGACGAAGACAGCCTTCCTTAGTGCGGACTGCGGACAGTGCGGAGCATGCTGCGCGCGCGGACTGCAGTCACATATCCCTCCGCCACAGAACTGGAGAAACTTGTATTCCGAGCATGTTCAATATTCAAAAATCGCAGTACCATGTTATAAAAGTAAAAAAATATATATATCAAAATAATCCCTATTATTTATTATCAGTATAAAGGTAGAACTGTTTTTCACAGGGGAGGGATACCACGATCTACTTGGAACAGGAAATAGTACCCAATAACCGCGTTTTCCACCACTCTTAATAATAAATAAAAAAACGAAAAATATACATATTATCCGAAAAACATCTATGCTTATCACTTTTTTTGAAATATAATTTTACTAAGCAGCATACACGTAATAAATAAAAAATAACAACAAAACAATATAAAATAAATGGACAAATTTACAGCTGACATTTGGAGGAGTATAATTGTTATGGGTGAAATTTAACATTAAATTTAACAATTTAAACATATTTCACACATATTTGGGCTTGGTCCCATGTTGCTGAAGGGGTCAAGGTGGCCAGCTTTGAACAGATGCTCTTTTGGAACCGGGCACAGGCCTTCAAAGAGCACTTAAGGCTCAATATATAATTGGAAATAGTTACCCATCACCCTCAAACAAAGACGAATAAAAAAAGACAATAAATGAATCACTTTTTCTAGAATATAAATGTAATTTTATATAAAACTTTAGAATAAATATAGTCCATATGGACTGGAAGAAGTGTGTCACCGTCTGCCTTTGTCCCCTATTCCCAGTTCCCAAAAATCATGTGGCTATAATTTACATGTTATCAGTTTCACATAGGCCAAATCTATTTATTGACAGTTATTTGGTTTATTCCTTGAGTTTGAGGATCTTGATCTGTCTATTTGTGCCAACCTGCCTGTATCCTCTACTATACCTCTCAGAGATCATAAAAAAATCAGTAAAGTCATCCTTCCACTGCTTTCCCCATGCTGACTGAAATGCGTGAAAGTTTAAAAGAGCAAGGTGACCAAAATAATTTAATTATGTAGAGAAGGTTGAATGCAATACACAATCGTGATACTGAAAGGGATACAAAAACCGTTTATATAGCCAATATGCATAGATGAACACACTTAGCTAGCACATAGGGTGATAACTCTGAGGTTATTTGCAAGGTGTCTGCCAGCCAGTTTATGTTAGCAAGCAAACTTTAAAAACTGCCCCCAAAAAAACTGCTTGGCAAAGTGCTAATTTCAAAATGTCACTGCTACAAACGAACGTTATTGTAACCAAAATATGTCTGAGTTTATTTGCAAAGTGACTGCTACTCCCCACAGTAGGCTGCTTAACACCGACTATCGAGTTGACCAAGTCCTTGAGGTTAGGTTACACATTTGTGGAGGTGTGCACGTCGAGCTACGGCGGGGCTCGGAGGGGGGTTCACAGAGGGGTCTGCTGGATGTGACGCAGAAACATAAATGTTGTCTTTAGCCATTTTGTCAGAAGATATGTAGCCTAACATTGAGAAGGGGGGTTTAAACTTTCTTGATTTTACCACTTTAAACAAAACCTTCAAAATAAATTGGATAAAGAACTTTAAGCCCTCCTATATCTGGAATCTGATCCCTAATGTTATTTTTTTATATAAATAAATAAAAATTTTACTGTCATTTTCTGGTTATAGCCATCGTGGACGTCTTTTTTATTATTATTTGTGGACGTTTCGATTGTGGCCTTAACATATTTTCTGTAATTTATTGACTAAATCTGGATGTCAACGAACGTTTAGATTATAGTCATTATGAACGTCTTTTCTCAACTAGTTCTGGCTGTCAGTGGACGTATAGTTTGTGGCCAGATTGGACATCTTTATTCACGTCCTTTACTGACTAGTTCTGGATGTCAACAGACGTTTAGATTAGAGTCAGTATGAACGTCTTTTCTCAACTAGTTCTGGCTGTCAGTGGACGTATAGTTTGTGGCCAGATTGGACATCTTTATTCACGTCCTTTACTGACTAGTTCTGGATGTCAACAGACGTTTAGATTAGAGTCAGAATGAACGTCTTTTCTCAACTAGTTCTGGCTGTCAGTGGACGTATAGTCTGTGGCCAGATTGGACATCTTTATTCACGTCCTTTACTGACTAGTTCTGGATGTCAACGGACGTTTAGATTATAGTCAGAATGAACGACTTTTCTCAACTAGTTCTGGCTGTCAGTGGACGTATAGTTTGTGGCCAGATTGGACATCTTAATTCACGTCCTTTACTGACTAGTTCTGGATGTCAACGGACGTTTAGATTATAGTCAGAATGAACGTCTTTTCTCAACTAGTTCTGGCTGTCAGTGGACGTATAGTTTGTGGCCAGATTGGACATCTTAATTCACGTCCTTTACTGACTAGTTCTGGATGTCAACGGACGTTTAGATTATAGTCAGAATGAACGTCTTTTCTCAACTAGTTCTGGCTGTCAGTGGACGTATAGTTTGTGGCCAGATTGGACATCTTAATTCACGTCCTTTACTGACTATTTCTGGATGTCAACGGACGTTTAGATTATAGTCAGAATGAACGTCTTTTCTCAACTAGTTCTGGCTGTCAGTGGACGTATAGTTTGTGGCCAGATTGGACATCTTAATTCACGTCCTTTACTGACTAGTTCTGGATGTCAACGGACGTTTAGATTATAGTCAGAATGAACGTCTTTTCTCAACTAGTTCTGGCTGTCAGTGGACGTATAGTTTGTGGCCAGATTGGACATCTTTATTCACGTCCTTTACTGACTAGTTCTGGATGTCAACGAACGTTTAGATTATAGTCAGAATGGACGTCTTTTCTCAACTAGTTCTGGCTGTCAGTGGACGTATAGTTTGTGGCCAGATTGGACATCTTTATTCACGTCCTTTACTGACTAGTTCTGGATGTCAACGGACGTTTAGATTATAGTCAGAATGAACGTCTTTTCTCAACTAGTTCTGGCTGTCAGTGGACGTATAGTTTGTGGCCAGATTGGACATCTTAATTCACGTCCTTTACTGACTAGTTCTGGATGTCAACGGACGTTTAGATTATAGTCAGAATGAACGTCTTTTCTCAACTAGTTCTGGCTGTCAGTGGACGTATAGTTTGTGGCCAGATTGGACATCTTTATTCACGTCCTTTACTGACTAGTTCTGGATGTCAACGAACGTTTAGATTATAGTCAGAATGGACGTCTTTTCTCAACTAGTTCTGGCTGTCTGTGGACGTATAGTTTGTGGCCAGATTGGACATCTTTATTCACGTCCTTTACTGACTAGTTCTGGATGTCAACGGACGTTTAGATTATAGTCAGAATGAACGTCTTTTCTCAACTAGTTCTGGCTGTCAGTGGACGTATAGTTTGTGGCCAGATTGGACATCTTAATTCACGTCCTTTACTGACTAGTTCTGGATGTCAACGGACGTTTAGATTATAGTCAGAATGAACGTCTTTTCTCAACTAGTTCTGGCTGTCAGTGGACGTATAGTTTGTGGCCAGATTGGACATCTTTATTCACGTCCTTTACTGACTAGTTCTGGATGTCAACGAACGTTTAGATTATAGTCAGTATGAACGTCTTTTCTCAACTAGTTCTGGCTGTCAGTGGACGTTTAGATTATGGCCTGATTGGACATAATTTCTCAGTGTCATTAATCGACTAATTCTGGCTGTCAATGGACGTTCAGATCATGGCCTGGACGGACCGACGGGATATCAACCTGTTTTGTATGTCCACAGACGTCGCTTGCTCAGTGGGAAGGTGTTACAAGTCTGTTCTTTGGCAAAGTGGAGGACCACTTTAACTACCACAAGAGGTCACTATGAGTATCAAATCATGCTCTATGGACTGGTTAATGTCCCATACAGCTTTCGGTCTCACTTTATATTAAGTGGCTTTAAGTACTACTTACATTGAAATTAATAATTTGATACAATGGATGTATTGTGTACATACATGTTTTTACATTGTACTTATATTTTTAAAATACCTGCATGTAATTACAGCTGTAATAAATGTATGTAATTACATTTGTAATTACACTGTTGACCCTTCCCTTACTCCTTAATCCACTCTTAAAGGAGAACTCCGGTGCAAAATGAACCTTTGGTCTAATTACACATTGTTACCTAGTCAACCGTTATCTGAGATTTGTTTTCATGATTATCGAATGTAAATAGTTTTATCTCTAAAAACAGTTTAGCCTATAACGCTAGTATAACGCTAGTATATGGGGCATGGAGTAATGACAAATAAAAATCGCTTGTTAATACCACTGACAAGGCTCAAAATAGCCCCACACTAACACGGTAGCATAATGAGGGTCCCTACCTTCAAACCGAAGCATTGAGAACTGTGTAAGTGTCCAGACAGTTTAATAAGAAGATATTTTATACATACAGTCAACTTCACGTATATAAGCAGAATCCATCTTTGAAAAACAGACTCTATCAGTCGAACTACGAACCGCCGATCCAAATGCGCTGAACTGTGTAGAATCTCATATGGTCCAGCGCATTTGGATCGGTGGTTCGTAGATCGATTGATAGAGTCTGTTTTTCAAAGATGGATTCTGCTTATATACGTGAAGTTGACTGTATGTATAAAATATCTTCTTATTAAACTGTCTGGACACTTACACAGTTCTCAATGCTTCGGTTTGAAGGTAGGGACCCTCATTATGCTACCGTGTTAGTGTGGGGCTATTTTGAGACTTGTTAGTGGTATTAACAAGCGATTTTTATTTGTCATTACTCCATGCCCCATATACTAGCGTTATACTAGCGTTATAGGCTAAACTGTTTTTAGAGATAAAACTATTTACATTCGATAATCATGAAAACAAATCTCAGATAACGGTTGACTAGGTAACAATGTGTAATTAGACCAAAGGTTCATTTTGCGCTGGAGTTCTCCTTTAAGCTACCCATACCACCACACCTGTTCCTAACCTTACCCGTATCACACCTTACTAGCAGCAAAAGTGTTTTACAATACAACATGAACACAATAAGGACATTGTACTTATTTTTCGATGTAAGTACTTAAAGCCACTTAATATAAAGTAGGACCCACCTTTCAATCCTTATGAATGAGGTACAACGACAGATTGTCTGCACTATTTTTTTATTGTATACACTGATGTATCGATTTACTTATCTTCACTCACCGAGCATGTCAAACAGGTAAGAGTAGTCTGATTACTCCCATAGCCGGCACATTTACCTCAAAGCAGATAAATGTTATTTACATCCATCCTTCTTAGGATACATCATCTCACCTCAATGAGTACAACTGAACCCAGAGAAGGTGACCACCATTACTTTCTGGTCCAAACCCACCACCCTCAAATATTTACAATACTTTTTCGGCTTTGCCATGGGGCCCATGTGGAGCCAATGGACACATTTATCTGGGCCCCATTTGGGTTGCCCATGCAGGGCCCAAGTGACAGCCCATCAAAAACCCACATGTACATGTTGGCAAGGTAGCTTTGGAGAATTTAATGTTTCCCCATTCAAAGAGCTGTACTTGCATGACTAAAATAGCTGCCCAAGAGGAATTTCAAAGATGAGAGCAATGATTTGTCTCAAAGGGACTTTGGTTCAAGACACTTTTGTCAGAACAAGATAGTGTACTTTCCCTTAACAATACAAAAATACAGCAAGCTGCACACTGGTGACATCTTCTGGCCAATATGTTGTAAATTCTATGCATGTATAATAATGCTTTTTACAAACCAAATATAAATATTTTCACGAAAGTATAATCTATTAAATGTAATCTGCAAATTATTAAATACCATTATATTTGAAGTGTCTGTAATTTGTGTTATTTTATTTATTTGGAGTGCTTGTTTTATGTGTTTTAGGTAGGGATTGGCTAACATAGGTCAATTGGAAACAACTATCAGTCTCTATTTTTCATTATACATGCTGTGTTTGAAATTAAAACTGATCCTATGCTATAAAACTGACCCAAGATCAATTAAAATCATATATTAGATCAGTGGTTCTCAATACTGGTCCTGGCGACTCCCTCTCTTTTAGGAGAGAACTCCATTAACTGAGATGCATTCTGATTGATAGAATCCCTACGCAGTGTTTGCGTATCCCTATTCCTTGAGCAAGGGACAATAAACGTAATAAGCGTAAATAAATATAATTTAGTTATTAGACGTGTATTTAATCATAAAATATACGTTACATTTAATGGTCATATTAAATATCACAACAGACATTTATCACATTGAATAGCACTTTAAATATGACCATTTATATTTAGTAAAATAATAATAACTTAATTCTTACATAAATGTATTTGGATGTATTATACACAAATATATTAAGTAAAAATATGGTAATTTATATGGAATTTATTCACAGAACATGTCATCATATCTCAAACTTCTCTAATATGCACTACATTAGTTTCATCTGTGTATGATGATGCTGCAGGGTGTTCCCAATTAACACATTTTGTCAAGTAATTAATAATTATTCGTTACATTTATATTGCGCTTCTGAGACCTCAAAGCGATTTACATAGAAGGGGGGGAATCTCCTCAACCACCACCAATGTGCAGCATCCACTTGGATGATGCGACGGCAGCCAAGTAAAGTGAACATGCTCATGGAATAGGAAACAGTGAACACTAGGGAATCGGAACACAGCCCAGTTCATGAAGCTCTATCCTAATGTGCTGATGAATATCTAAATAAGGTCTATTACACTGGTTCCAGGGTTCACCAGATCAACACCCCCTAATAGTAAACCAATAGAATTTTTTTAATGTTCCTAAACCAAAGTTTAATTTAAACGGCATGATGTAACAAAGTCATGTTTGCTGAAATCACGTGACTTGGTCAACTTGATTGTAGTATTTCAGTTATTTAAAAATGTCAATTTGTTAAACTCTCCGAACCACTGATTTAAAAGAAAATATTCATAAAGGTTTCGAGGTTTAAAGTTACACTATGTAGAAATTGTGTTTTTGTGAAACAGCGACCCCTAGAGACGCTGTGTAGCCTAATACTTGCAATGTCGTAAATACCCACCCTGTACACCGGTACCAGTTCGGTAGGATATAAGCGTCGGGTGTGGTATTGACCAGGTAATGTTTCACGATTTCATGCAAATATTAGGCTACTGCATACTGCATAGTCTACTGAACTACTGATGATGGTAATGATAATAATAAGTTTATGTCAAGTGTTAGACTACTTCATATTAATAAAGTAGCCTACCGCGTTTGCTTATAACGTTTTTACATGATTGCAGCTAAATCACAAGTAAATAGCCTAGTCTAGGCCTACTGTATAATTTAATTTGTGTTTTTTGATTGTAATGTAAACATTACAAAATGCCATATGACATCAATAAAGTTAAATGTGCGTCGCATTATTTCATAACATTGGCTGTTATGATGTCATTAGGAATGATTATTGCAATTTATCATAATAGTTTGTGCTCGCTTACACTATTTACAACCTCTAGGCTTATTTATGTCCTGATAATTATGTGAGATATTGACCGATACGGCAATACCTTAAAGAGCTGTTTTTACTTTATTTAACCCATAAAAAATAAATATATTGTTGGTATAAATGAATGATTTAGGTTGATTCAGCAATATTAAATAAGATTTTTGACTTGAATAAAACCAGATAATGTAGATGTTTTTTAGGTTATCAAATTTGGTTATTTAATTGATTCAAATGTATGTGATAATTTAACCATAATCATGCAATATTTTATTAATTTTGTTTAACATGGGGCATAATTTTATTAATATGCTGCCATAAAATACACCGTATTTTATTCCTGTGTTGTAATCCAAATCTTCAGGATGTAATGCTTTGTGTGAGGAACTGTTGTAGAATGAGATTTAAAAGTTATATGTGAATATTTATGGGCATATATTTATGTCACATATAAATAATGAATATTTCTATGTGAATATGTATATGTGACAGTCTAATGGGGGCAGTCTAATGCAGTTCAACTTAGCTTTAAATGCAGCAAAGAAGAACCTGTTGTTTGTGCATTTGGAGTAAAGCTGTGATGTGGTTGATTACTGTGTGCTGTTGAACTCACTCAGTAAATGATCAATCTTTAAGTTATTACAACAACAAATCCAAATACAAACTTTTATTCAGCGATATTTATCTCTTTCCTCACTATTGATCGTAAAAAATAGGTCAAAAGACAAAAAAATAACCATTAATGTCCGTGTTTTAATTCATGTCAGAAATCAGAAATGCTTAGAAACATTGTGCTTGGCTTGTTTTTGGTTCTTAACCCAAACTTAGGTCTTCAGCCGACAAAGTTCAATTCCTGTCTGGCGCGCTTCCCATAACGTTTATGCATAATGTCAGTAGGTGGACAGTAGGCGGTCTTTGTAGCGGTTCAAACGCATTCGACCACATGAGCATCTACAAGTAATTCGGTCGAATGGGATTTCGACTACCTCTGGAAGTGGTCAAAAGTGGACAAGCTCAAAACGTTTTAGGCCCTTAGACTCTTGCCCTGATTACACCTGGTGTTAAGATACGTTTTGGTCGATCGGATCACAAGAGGACTACGCTAAATACAAGTGTAAATGAGTTCTAAAATGTTTTGAACTTGTCCACTTTTGACCACTTCCAGAGGAAGTTGAAAACACATGCAGCCGGATTTTGTAGTGTAAACGCTCATGTGGTCAAATACGTTTAAACAGCCACAAAAGATTGCCTACTCTTCGTCTACTCACCTAATGTGTAAACACTACAGGAAGTGCACTCCCTCTCCTGAGTACTAATCACAGACACCTGCACCTCATCTGCATCCTCATCACCACAGCTATAAGCACACACCTCGACCAGAGCCCGTCTACAGAGAGCCTGGCCACTCCTTATAAAGTCCTATTGTACCAAATTTTGGTTGTAGTTCCACCAGAGTTCCACTGGGGGCGATCGCCCGAGTGCAAAATGAATGGGAGTCTATGGAGCTAGACTGCTAAATTGCCGTTGAGAAATCTCAGATTTGATTGTAGGTTTTGCAAGATCAACATGGGTTATAGGTCGAAAGTTGGATGAACGAGTACTTATGTCCTTTCGATTTCTTACAAGTTGAGTTGTTGTTGACCATAACACGCTAGCATTCTGCTAATGAACTTTGATTGGTCAGTGAAAGAGTGATTCCGACCAGAGATACCGCTTGATGGCATCGTGGCATCTGAAGCGGGACCAGAATGTCTTCAAGCAAAAACTCTTCTAGCACGTGTATTTACCTGTGTCAGCTGTGTTGTCGATGTCTCGAGAGAAAAGAAAGTACAGAGCGCGAAAGCACCAAAGTGACTGAATGATTGCTGTAAATCAGTATCTCTGGTTGTACGATGTGTATGACATAATTGACATTTTAAAAGACATTTTAAAGCAAATAAGTGACTCTAAACAATCGAACACCCATCAATGTATAATTTCTTTGCATCTCCTTTCGAATACAACATTCCAATTACTAGACAAAATATTATATCTTGAGACAAGTGGATTTTGAGGGGTATAGCTCCATAGACCTCCATTCATTCTGCACTCTTTCTTTGAGCGCGCTCATATGGAACCAGAGTGGAACTGCAACCAGTTCAGAAGCCGGAAGTTAACTGAGAGTGGCAGTTCTCCCCATATTAGACATTCTTTGCCTCGACCCAGCTCATTGTCTGGTCTCATTCTTGAACGAAGTGGACACCTACCTTGTTTCCTCCAGCGATTGTCAAGCTATTCCAGCGAACTGTCTCCAGTGTTTCTTCCAGCGTCTCCTCCAGTGTTACTCCTGTGATCTTCCTCCAGCGTCTTCTTGGTCCTCCGTTTCCCCTTTTCCAAATCATCAGATCTGCATTCCTGTTATCCAGTGAGGTGTGTGCATCCGGTCCATCATCCATTCAGCCATTCACCACCCTCCGGTCCCGTAAACAAAGACATACCATTTACTGCCCGAGTCCTGTTCTCGAAATTATCATTTGAACTACTCACTTACCTGCTTGCTTCATCTCTGTACATTGTTGTCAATAAACCTCCTGTTAATTCTCATCCTCTTTGTCTAAGTGTGCTTCTGCAACATAAAGACTATAACAACAGTGTAATAATAAGCTGTCAATTAATATAACACAATCCTTTGGAGGTACAACAACTTTTTATTTTTTATTATTTGATATAAATGTATTTAATTTCCAAACATGTCAGTGTGGTAAAAGCAGATTTACTTTCACAGTGATATAATTTTTTTTTACTTTTTCTATTTTTCTATTTGTATTTTAGGCAGTCTAAATGACCTTGTGCTGTTCTAGTTATCTGTTACACTGTTGAGTGTAATGTGTATTAATAAACATTGTTTTCTCTATACTTTATTTACTGAGAAATGATCAAGGTTTAATACTTGGGCATTTCACCCATGCAATGTGGTAAATTACTTTTAAGTGAACAATTCCTGTGGTATTATGTAATGACACTGATGGTACCGAACAATTACCTTAATGATTACACATTATATTAAGTGGACAGTTCTTGAGGAGTTACCATGTAAGTACACTGTTATTATAGTGTTACACAGATGTTTAGGTTTTACAAATTATCCAGCAAGTTGTGACCGTTTTACACTTTATATTAAGTGGACAGTTCCTGAGGAGTTAACATGTGGTATCACGGTACACTGGTCAGATCTGCCAGAAACGAGTGAAACTTTAGTTGTAATTCAACATTAGTCCTGCCAGTCATAAATACATGGTATACACATAGGAATCATCATGGTTTCCATAAAGTTTCAGTGTATTCCAAACTGATAACGGCAGTATTTAAGACTGCGTGTGGAAGTGGAACAACTTGTGTAAATACATATTGTTGCTACAAAATAATTTAAAGTGAAATAATTAATGTCACACATGTGTACTTACTGAAGTGAAAAAAGTGTTGTTACCAATGTCCTGTTACACATTTGTACTTACACATACCATACCGTGGGTTGTTGCATATGTGTAGTTACACAAATATTACAGCTGTATATACTACAGTAGGCTATGTACCAATGTGTACTACTTACACTGTAGCTACATACTGTCACGGCTCCACCAGATCTACAGACTCAACCCACTCGTTCACTCTCCCTTGATTACTAATCACCACACCTGTACCTCGTCACCTGTTCACTATATACATTCACTTGCACCACTCTTCATTGTCTGATCTCGTCTCTCCATTAGAGATGGGAATTGATAAGGATTTAACGATTCCGATTCCATTATCGATATTGCTTATCGATCCGATTCCTTATCGATTCTCTTATCGATTCTCATTGGGTGAGGGAATAAGTACAAATTTGTTTGTTTGTATTAACTCGCTTTAATATCTGATCAGAAGACACAGCAGAGAGCACTACACAAATTATGTGTAGCAACCTCAGAACAAATCTAAAAGTATAGGTGAGCTACTTCTCAAAGTGAGTGTGTGTGTGAGTGAGCATGTGTGCGTTTGTGTGTGAGTGAGTGAGCGCGAGAGAGTGCGTGTGTGAGCGCGAGAGAGTGTGTGTGTGCGCTAGTGAGTGAGCGAGAGTGTGTGCCGTGTGCGTGAGCGCGAGATAGTGTGTGAGCGCTAGTGAGTGAGTGTGTATGTGCGCGCGCGTGTGTGTGAGTGAGCATGTGTGCGTTTGTGTGAGTGAGTGAGTGAGCGCGGGAGAGTGTGTGTGTGTGTGTGTGTGTGTGTGTGTGTGTGTGTGTGTGTGTGTGTGTGTGTGTGTGTGTGTGTGTGCGAGTGAATGTGTGTGAGACAGCACGCGATGGCTGGTCGGAAAGCAACGTGGCGTCCCGTTAAAAGCCTCATTATACTTCTGCGCAGGGCTGGACTGGGACACAAAATCGGCCCGGGCATTTTGGCCCAGACTGGCCCACTACATATGATCGTAAGCACCACCCATCTTTGGACGCCCTTCAATATGTTTTTGTTCAACACCTATTCATTAAAACCACTAATGCCATGTAATGAGTGAGTAGGAAAAAGAGAGAGTTAACAGATGAAATAAGTACAAAATTGTCATTTATTAATACAATTGAACTATACTCCACAGTGATGCATCCAAAACACAAGCTATAAGCTGCATTGGATCTTTTGTAAAGCTGTGGTGAGGACCTCTGTCCCTTTAGGGGGGTTCGGGGGCATTGCCCCCCGTAAGAAAATTTTGTGCATTTTTATGTTAAATTCATCTATCTGGTGCAGTTTGAGAGTTCAAAATTAAAAGCTCCAACCCATATATTAAGTGTGCAAATTAAACAAAGAAAAAAATCAAACCTCTTTTAGTAACAGTGTCTGTCTACATTACACTACATAATAATAGTTATAATATTAATCTCATGACAGTAGCCTAATAGCCATAAAACAATTGTAAAACAAATGCACTGAAAAATAAAGGAAACTTTCATAAGTAGTTTTGTACTAATTTCTATACTTGAAAGAGATAAGCACGTGATCTTTTATTTTGGCGGAAACTGCATCAAGCTTTTATTTTGGCGGAAAACATGGATACAAACGCGTCTTATTAAACTTCTAGTAAATTGCTGTAATCGTCAACTATGCAGATGTGGAAATAATGTGTAACTGGGTAATGGGTTCCACACTCATAGCCGAAGTGTTTTGAAAGTAGTTCTGCTTACCGCGGACTCTACACTCTCTCATCTCTCTCCTGATCCTCCTCACTATCCTCATCATCACTGGAGCTGATGAAGGTCCTGCTGCTGCAGAAAATATATATTTTGATGTTATATTTTGATATAAATATAATTTTGATTATATTTCTCGCTCAAAGGGGGAGGTGTTTAAAGATGTGATTGGGCCAGCCCAGTGTCAATCAAGAAAACAACCAATCTTAGATCCAAGAAAGCAAACGCTGATCTACGCGTTTCATGGGCCGGTCTGTCAGTGGGAAAAAAAACTAACGCTTACGTTTTTTGACCAATGCATTACACCGGCACTAACCCAGCGCCATCAATTAAACAAAACAAAATGAATGGGCCGCCGATGTATGAGTTTTATGGCCCATTAAAAAAAAAAAAAGTATGATATGTATCGGCCCAAAAAGCACGTCGGCGCACCGGGCATTTGCCCGGTATGCCCGATGGCCGGTCCAGCCCTGCTTCTGCGTCGAACTTCTGCCTCTGCCATGTTTGCCGCCTTCTGAATCAAAACAACGCAGCGCGTGTGTGATGTCATGACACATTTGCAACGAGCGGAACCGATACGCGGAATTGTTAAGCAGGCATGCTAACGGTTCCAAGGAATTGATTCACTGGGCAACGGTTCTGAAGAAGAATCGTTTCTCGATTCCCATACTCTCCATGGACACACATACTCTACCTCGATCCTTACATGTTCCACTTACCTGCCATCCTCGTCATCCGATCCCGTTCTAAGAACATTCTGCCATCTTCAGTGACTCTCAACTGTGTTTACCATCAGCCTCGTTCCGATCTCCATCTGTAAAGAACAATACTGTTATTCATCAGCTAAGTTCCATTCATCTATCTTCATTGTCTTCAACTCACCATTTACATCTGCTGGTTTCCGTGCTTCTGTTCAAAATAAATTTCAGTATTATTTTACTCACCTGTCTGCTTCATCACTATCCGTGAGAGAAGATCAGACCACATGCAGAATCCCACGGAACCCACTGCGGATCCACCCAAGGGGGTAATCCATCCGCCGGAAACTGAAGCCTCCCCGGGGGCCGCCATTGATTAGCAGACAATCACCTGCTGTTAGTATTCATTGACTCCCATTCATTTTGGCGTCACTTTGACAGCGAATAACTTTACATCTGAGGCGTTTAAAGACTCCATTTGTCCATTATTTATTTCTAAAGAAACAAGGAAATGTATAAAAGGCTCCATTACCTTGTATCTTACGTTATGGCCCCGTAGAAGCAGTTTTTGTAAAAATAGGCTAACGATTGTGTCATAACCACTCGACTCTCTGTCGCACAGTCGAGACATTACTGTATAGACAGGCGGAGAAGCTCGCAAGCAATCAGGGGGACGTGGAGGCATAAAGTCAAGGGAGAAGTACACAGAGAGCGATAAAGTTCATCCTGCTGCTAGCTCATGGACAGCTAATACTCACTCTCTCCGTCTCTGCGAGATACTCCGTCATTTATGGTCATACAGACTTAAGAAATATGAAAAAAGAATCTGTGAGATGTCTACTTTTGTATGTGTCCACTTACAATCAAAACAAAATGTTGTGCTTTTGTAAAATAAAGAAATTAAACAGGGTGTGCTTTCTGCCTCTCCGTCTCTTGAACTTTTTTTTCTTGAGCACGTCTCTAAACATAAACAAAACTCAGCGGATACTTGTCACACATTTATGAGCTCTATATCTTTATAAACATTTAAGTGTGTACTTTTAAATGACCTGATTCAAAACTCAAAACAAATATTCTCTGTTTAAGTAATTTGTATAAAACCAACAAGATATCCAGTTTCTCAAACCCTTGCTCATTAGTTTTAATGTGACCACACCCACACGCGCAAAATATATTGATATGCAAATCTTCCACGCGTCACGCGAACGCGCTCATTACCTCAAAAACAATGCACCGCACTTCATCAATCCTCTGCTGTTCGTCGAAAGCCATTTTAACCAGAACAAATCTAAAATGTAGGCTATTCCCAAAATCGTGCAGCCCTAGCTTCTCTTGATATCAGCATGTTCACAGCTTTTTTTTTTTTTTTTTTTTTAGGTACCAGTTCTGCTGACTTCAACATTACCCCTTTTCCACCAAGGCAGAGCTGGTGCTGGTTCGGAGCCAGAGCCTAGTTTCAAATCGGTTCTTTGTTTTTCGACCACCAAAGCACCAGCTCCGAACCAGTAAAAGTGGTTCTTAAGTAGCACCAAAACATTGCTGGGCTAGAGTAAGAACCGCTTGCGTCAGGGGCTGGGGGCGGGGTTACCGTGACCAACAAGACGAAAAGAAACTTGTGACCACCATTTTTTAAATAGCTGCTAATCGAGCTAATAGCTGCTCGATTGTAATCTCCGTCTATGCAAGTTACATGAGATGTATACACAGTGACGTAAGATCTGGCTCTGTTTTGGCTCTCTAGCCTGTGGAAAGGCAAACCGGTTCTTAGAAGAACCGTCAGTAGAACCAACTCCGAACTGGCTCTAGCTCTAGCTCTGAACCAGCACCTGGTTCTTGTTGGTGGAAAAGGGGTACATGAGACATGGTAAAGTGAAAAATCAAACACCTTGGAAATGACAGGTATGTACTATGTTTCAGGAATGGTACAAATGTGTGTGACTGGTTAAGTCTCTGTCTTTAGTTCAGTGTGTTAAATAATGTGCTTTTTTTGCCATTTGTTGTGTATCTTTGGATTATGTTGTGTTGTAAATAAATCCAAACAATCAAAAAGCCATTCTTTTTTAAATCTCCTCATTCTTTGTGCCTGAGAGCTCCTAATAGGCTCCTAATAAGTCTTTGTCTTTCTCAGGTGTGAAACACTCAATATTTATGGGGTGGTTTACGCCTACCCGCATAAAGCTTTCTTACACAGACATGTCTTACACATTTGTCTTATCTGAATGAATATTCAGGGTAATTTTCACCGTTTTGGAGCAAATATTCTAGGCTACGTGATACAATTTTCAAAAGTATTGTGAAGAAATAATCAGTTTGGGTTCAGTGACCTTATTTCAGTGACTTTTTTTTTGTCATTTTCACAAACCACGCATAAATGTTATTATCTCAAAACTACAACATTTTACATACTGTACATGCTGCTGACATATTATTGTAGCAGAGTTTGTAACGAATACAGTGTAATAAGACTTTAGCCATGAAAATGTCACAAGTAACAGAAATAAGCACAAATGTTAGAGCATGTCAGAAAACCTCCAGGACCCAGAAAACCCAGAGGGTAAACATTTTGAAGGGCGTCTCATGAGAGCCTTGTTCAAATGTCTTAAATCTATAATGGGTCTGAGACTGCCGTCTTTTTTCGGAATTAGAAAATAGCGGCTGAAGAAACCCGAGTACTTTAGCGCAGGGGGGATTATCTCTATCGCCCCTTTTGCTAATAAATTCTACACTTTGGCGCGAAGCATGTGACCTGCACTGCTTCTCACCGAAGTCTCGACTACCGCCTGAAACTTCGGGGGTCTGCGAGCGAATTGGAGCGAGTAACCTCGCTTTATAGTGTTTATGAGCCAACTCGACACATTGGGGATGCCTTGCCAGGCTAGCACCCGTGTGGCTAGGGCTCGACACACTGATTGTGTTATGAACTGCTCCGAGACGAGGTTTTAGATCTAAACGCAGCTTTATTGTATGGGACAATCCAGAGGCGTAATCCAATGTATAGGCAAGGGTCATACACAGACAGGCAGTCAAACAAAGAAACAAACAAACAAACAAAACAGGCAGGGACCAGAGGCAAGAGAGTAATCCAGGGACCAGAGGCAAGAGAGTAATCCAGGGACCAGAGAATGATATCCAAAAACCAAATGACAAAAACCAGGGAAAACGCTCGGAATTGCAGTGAAACACTAGACAAGACTTCGCAGTGAGTGGATGAATGAACAAGGTATAAATAGACAGACTAACAGGATGAGACACAGGTGAAATGCATTCAGTGAATGAGGTACAGGTGAATGTGATCAGTGACAAGTGATGATGAGTCCGGGCAGAGAATGATGGGAGATGTAGTCTGTGAGTGAATGATAATAGTCTTGATGTGGAGTGCCCTCAGATGGCTCTCAAGGGCACTCCAGCTGGTGACCGTTACAGATTGGGATGGGTCGCCTAACGTATGGGGACCTAATACCCTCATATTGTGATTTGTGCACATACTGAGTGTTGGACTGACTGTACAAGCTTTCGGCTGGGGGGAAGTCAGTGTCACAACAGGGAGGGGGCCACCTGGTGGAGGGGGACCGTAAACCATAAATTGATTGTGAAACATACTCTTTTTGTGCTTTATTTGGGTCACCGTGAAAACGGCGTTTGTTTGCAGAGACGCGCTCACTGCTGCAGGCCTGTTTACAATAATAAAATCCCCAGCCGCCTGAACTGAATTGAACAGGGAGCTGAACAGGGAGCTGTGGGAAGTTTGGGTGCTATTGAAACAGTGGCTAAACAAACGAAAAAGAAAGCTTCAAACCCAGAAGTTTCCAAGCAACACAGCAGTAATGACTTTATGAACTTCTTCACTTATAAGATTGATAATATCAGGGTTATATTTAAACCTATGCTACCGTCTACTACAGTATCGCATCAGGGGGTGCATTATAGTCTCCCTGAGGAAAAATTCGATTCATTTATTGCTATAAGAGAGGAAGAATTTTCTAAACTCGTTAATTCATCTAAATCGACAACACAATGCGCAGGTGAGCGCCATCAGCGTTTCTCACAGGTTCGCGTTTAAAGTCTGTGTAGAGAGAACGGTGTCGTCTTAGCGGTCTCTAATTTAATAACTAATGATCATTGCCAAAACAATATAAAGCCAAAACAATCTATGTTACCTTAAATTATCCGTTTATCACTGTAAAGCTGCTTTGAAACAATCTACATTGTTAAAAGCTCTAAATGAAGATGACTTGACTTGACTTGACCTTGCTCTTTTGCAATTATTAATCATCTTTATCCGCTATGATCTCTTTCCATATACATATATATTTGCTAAAAGCCATGTTTATCTGCTTTTATGGCTTCATGTGTCCTGGGGATTTCAACTCAGAAATTTAATATTTCAATCCTGCCCGTGGTCTTTCCTTTTCTATTTACACTTCTCACCTAATTTCTTTACTCTTTCTTTAGCACTCTAAGAATGATGCTCAAGGCTCCGGCATCCCCCTAACACTTCAAAAATCAATAACAATTTTGTCCCTTCACATCTATGAAAAATAAATAAATCTTAAAATCTGCCCTAGAACTTCAAATCACACCCCTCTATTCATATTACCCAACGGAGCACCTCTTTCTAAGGCCTGGATCAGAACTAATTTCCTAGTGTTATCAAAAGCTGCAGTCTATCCCCCTCTCTCTATACCAGCAATTCCTTCAGAATTGGGGCAGCTACTACAGCAGCTGAATGAGGAATCTCTACGTCAGCTATTAAGATCATGGGTGGATGGTCTTCCTAGGCATTTGAATCATATACTGAAAATATTCTCGAAGCTCAGCAAGCTCTCCATAACAAATCAGGTAAATACCTATGCAACTACTGGTGGTGGTGTCATGCTCTCAATTCTCATTATCCTGTAAATAGTCTCTAGCCTGCACTCCATTATGACTATTGAGTCACCGTCTATGCGTGGCCTAGTGGCTTTGTCTTAGTGTGGAAATTTTAAAAAGCCTAACGGCTTTATTCTATGTGATATATGTTCTGTGTGGTCTACTGTGACCGTGTAGCCTAATGTGGCCTTGTCCCATGGTCTTGTGGCCTAAAAATGGCATTGGTTCCGTGTGGCCTAGTGGCTCTGCCTCGTTGGCCTTGTATCTGTGTGGCATTAGCAGCCTTGTGGCCCAGTGGGTCTTGTCTCAGTGTGGGTCTCAAGGCCTTGTGGTACAATGTTGCCTTGTCCTGTGTTTGGCCTAACAAGGCCTGTGGCCCGTACTGGCCTTGGTTCTGTGTGGCCTAGTGGCCGTTGTCTCTGTGCGATCTCGTCTCAGTGTGGGATTATGGTATCGGAACCATTCTATGTTCTGTGTGGTCTACTGTGACCTCTCCTCGGGAGACCGGTCTCTTCCCTGTGCATGCACACTGGTGTCCTCGTGGTAGGGCTGTAAACAATTAATCGCGATTAACCGAATCCAAAATAAAAGTCTGTGTTTATGTCACGGGGTGACAAATAATCCCCGGAACTGATTCCACCAGAGAAGTGTTCCCGCCGGGGCACTTTCAGTGTAACACTGTCCCCGGGCCGGTGTGTGTGTCTGTTGTCATGACAACTAAACGGCAGATTGGCAACAGGTGTGGGGACTTCACTTTGAGTGCCTGATTGAGGTGGTGCCAGTGTTTGGAGAGGATAAAACACAAGGGGAAGAGAAGGCTGGGTGTTCTCTCTCCGTGTTGGCTTGTTGTTTCTTTGTCTTCCCCCGTCGATCTGGTGTGGTTCTCTCCCGTTGGGAAATGTTTGTAGAGTGTTGCAGCTGAAGGATCATCGTGAAAGAAGAGGAGTGTTGCTTGTGGGACCCGAGGGCATTTTGAAGAGTGGAATTCGTCGCCTGGACTGGAAAAGAGTGAGATGAGTGATTGACAAATTGAATCTCATAAACGCATGTTTTCTACACTAAATTGGATACTGGTTTGGAGTGCTCGGATCACGTTGTATACATCGCACTGAGTGGAATATACTGATTTCTTGTCGATCTCTTGCCTCCTCCTTGGCCATTGGAAACGGCGAAGCGAAGCCCGCTTGTAGTGGTGAGGAAATTGTTCACAACATCTGTCCCAACTCTGACGATCGTCGGCTCTTCAGATCGAGACCTCTGGGTGAGTGTTGGCCTTATTTTGCACTTGAAGAGTGGATTTGTAGTGCTGGAATTGACGTTTCCCATCACGTTGCATGTTTGGAGTTTGATTGTCGTGTGTGTGTGGAAGATTTATCTTTTATCGCCGTGCACTCCCCATGTGTCATGCTGGTCTACCGTTCATCATAAGAGCCTAGTAAGATCGATTGTAGTCACCTGTTGGATGTCAGAAGGAAAAGCCCCTGTGTGCACACTACACATGAGAACTGTTTATCTCTGCTTGAAGTTTTATGCTGTCTGTTCCAGTGAAGGCCCGCTGAGCTTGTGACTCTGTCCCGGCAGCACACGTGAGAACTGTTTACCTCTGCTTGAAGTTTTTATGCTGTCTGTTCCAGTGAAAGCCCCGCTCAGCTTGCGACTCTGTCCCCGGCAGCACACGTGAGAACTGTTTATCCCTGCTTGAAGTTTTATGCTGTCTGTTCCAGTGAAAGCCCCGCTCAGCTTGTGACTCTGTCTCCTGCCACCCATGTGAGAGCTGTTCACCTCTATTTGAAGTGTTGATTCCGTCTGTTCCAGTGAAGGCCCGCTGAGCTTGTGACTCTGTCCCGGCAGCACACGTGAGAACTGTTTACCTCTGCTTGAAGTTTTTATGCTGTCTGTCCCAGTGAAAGCCCTGCTAAGCTGGTGACTCCGTCTCCTGCCACCCATGTGAGAGTTGTTCATCTCTATTTTAAGTGTTGGTTCTGTCTGTCCCAGTGGAAGCCCCGCTCCGCTTGTGACCCTGTCTCCTGCCACCCATGTGAGAGCCGTTCACCTCAATTTGAAGTGTTGATTCCGTCTGTTCCAGTGAAGGCCCGCTCAGCTCGTGACTCTGTCCCTGCAACACACGTGAGAACGGTTTACCTCTGCTTGAAGTGTTATGCTGTCTGCCCCAGCGAAAGCCCCGCTCAGCTTGTGACTTGAGTCTGTTGCAGCCCTGAAACCCACCTGTATGGTGTGAAGTGCCCGCCCGTTACAACCCACGTGAGAACCGTACGTCTCTGCTGGAGGTTCTGATCCGGCCTGTTCAAAAAGAGTTCTGCTCCGCCGACGACCCTGAGGTTGCTGTGGCCCGGAGGCCCTTGTGTGGTGTTCGTCCTTTACCACTGTGAGTCTGGCACCAGCGCCAGAAGGAAGTGAGCCCCGACCGTCTACTCACCTGGGATACCCACCTGTTCGTCCTTTACCACTGTGAGTTTGGCACCAGCGCCAGAAGGAAGTGAGCTCCGACCGTCTACTCACCTGGGATACCCACCTTTTCGCCACTCACCACTGTGAGTTTGGCACCAGCGCCAGAAGGAAGTGAGCCCTGTCCTACCTACTCACCTGCGATACCTACCTGTCCATAACTTACCACGGTGTTGCCTTGGATTCCTCGGAAGAGGAAGGAAGAGGATTTTAGATAGGATTTTCAAATTGCTTTTAGACATTAAATAAAGTTGTTATTCTTTTATTCCTGTCTCCTGCCTCCTCCTTTGACGCGCTCCTCAGGGTGATCCTGGTCCAGGGGTGGGTGCAGTCTGGCTTGGCCCACCTCGACCTGTGACATTTACATAATATATGTGTGTGTATTGTGTATAATTATTGTGTATATATAAATACACACACATGCATGTATATATTTGAGAAATATTTGCATTTATATACTGCATATATATTTTTATATGATTTATATTATATATAAATATAACTATTTTATATATAAATAACACATTTATCTTAAATATATACATGCATGTGTGTGTATTTATATATACAAAATAATTATACACAATACACACACATATATTATGTAAAAGCAAACTTTTATTTTGGATTCGATTAATCGTTTACAGCCCTACCTCGTGGGTCCAGGAAGCGAGCGCCGGAGTTGTGAGTCACGGACCCGCGGTCCGAACTGAGAACACGCGTGATGCTGCTGACAGGCTAGGATGCCGTGCCGCTATTCCCCTCCGTTGTCGGGGCCTATTGAAGAGGACCAGCCGCAATGCAGAAGCCACCGCTCCCTCACGCCTCAAGGAGAGAGAAGCGTGTGCGACCACCGGACACCGCCCCCTTACCTGGACCCATCCCATCTCTTCACTACCCTTCCTTCACGATTCCCTGACACGATAAGGACACCAGATCCCCTTTTATTTTAACACTTTATTTCCCCGTTTTTGGACATTTTATGTTTATTTTATTTAATAAATTAAACACCACTCCCACTGTGTCTGTCATTTGCTCCTACCGCCACAGGAGGCATAAGTGCCTTTCGCCCTGTTACGACTTGGTGAACCACTGAAACGATTTTGAAAACATTATTTTAAGGTAAAAAATTGTCCTTCGTGTTGCTTTAAATACTGGGTGCATAGAGGAATATAGCCTATTCTGTGCACACGCGCATACATAAATCTTGGTGCAAAAGCAGGCTAATGATAATAAATATGTCTTAAAAATTTCAAGGCATTTTAATTGTTTATTAATTAACTAGTGTTTTCTAAATCAGTGGCGGCTGCAAACATATCTCCATACATGGAGCCGGCGACTCCATGTCATGCAGTGCGTGCTCCACAAACACTTGGATATGCGCCTATTTTGCCTAACAATAGTGAGCATTTATCAAGGTTAACGTTAGATCGAGCGGCCATACCAGACGGATAAGTCCTTTTCATGTTTAACAACATGTTTGAAAAAGGCAGCTGAGGCGAAGCGATAAAAGCATAACCAGTGCAACGAGAGAGGGGGCCCACTAAGGGGGATGCAGAGATGTTGCTGCGTCTTTATTAACATTTCCGATTGTGTGAATGATCAACCCTCGAGGGCCCCCTTAAAATGCGGGGCCCCAGGCAATTGCTTGGCTTGCCTGCCCTATTGTGACACCTCTGTACATTACTGGAGTCTCTGATTCTTTGTTGTTGAGGTGAAGGGTTGTTAAAGTGCTACATTCCTTCAGATGAACTATTAGCATGTCAATGGCTCTTGCGCGTGTGGGTGTGGTCACATTAGAGTTAATGAGGACACTGTACATATCGTTGCTTTCATACAGATAACTTAAAAAGAGAATCTTTTTGATAAGTTTTTGATATAATTTGCATAATTTAAAAATAGAGACTCCAAGCTTTGTAAAGACATAAGTTTCAAGTCTGTGCGACAAACATGTGCTGAGTTGCAGATCATTTTCTGTCACGTTTCAGAAGTTCACATTGAGAGAGACGGCAGACTGCGGATCATGTTTATTTTCTTTATTTTACGAAAAACACAACATTTTGTTTTTAACATGAGTGTACACAAATAAAATAAGACATTTAACAGGTTTGAATGATGTATAACACTTATAAAAATTAACAGAGTATTTTGAGTCTTTTTTGCACTGATAAGAACAAAAAGTGACCGCCGACCCCAGAGGGTTAAGTACTTATTTAAAAGTTTTGCCTTTTTTTAAAAGTTACACATACGTAGCCTATGTAACGGATGCTTTTGTCTGTGTGAGTCATGATTTTTCAACATTGTGGGGGACCAAGTGTCCAAAATGTAGTCAGTTGCAGGACCAGGTGATGGTCCACAAATAAAATGGCTAAATAATCATGCTAAATTGTATTATTTTAAATCTGTCAATGGAAGTTCCTATACCCTACACAAATGTTTGTGCATTAACTATATGTTTATTGGTGACAATTTCAAAACAAAATAATCCACATCCCTACAAAAATGTAACTGAAACAGAAGCAACCTAGATACTATATGGGTTTCTATATTAATGCATGCTAAACTGCTTTGCGGTTTTTTATTGTACCACACAAATGCATTTAAAATAATCCAGTTATTCTTGACAGGATTGTAACTTGTTTTTCATGCACAAGAGATATGTTGTGGTCAAATGTGTCACTTACTGTGAAAAACAGTTACAAAGCAGAAGATAAACAGGATGATGCTTCTGACCACAGAGCTATATATTGCTGCCTGGTCAAGCATCATCAGTGTGGGCAAACAGAGAATGGACCTACTATTATTAAATACTGCTGGTGTACATCATATATGTCCTTATTAAAGTATTTAAGTTATTTACAAAGGCCATACTTTTACATTTTTACAATTGAATAATGTTGCGTTGCCTTTTGCAGTGCATTGTTTTTTTTCCATGTCATTGTACTTTTATCAAAATCTGATATGTAAGCTTGTCTTTAAATTGGTGAGATATTCTCCTGCACATTTATTGCATACAATTACTAAAATATATCAAATGGATTGAATTGCAGCTGATTTTAATTAATTCATGTAATTTAAAATGCTATGAATTAATTTATATTGATTGAAAGTTTATTTTATATGTTAAGAGGTATCTTAACGGAAGTAATACCTTCAGTTGGCTTTGCATGTAGTTAATATACAACAGTGTGATAATCTTAAGTATTTTAACTCTACAGACAATATTTACTAAAACATTTAGCATTTACCTAAAAGGCATAAAAATGTGCATGTATGACATGAAGTGAAAGGGAGAGGAAGAGAGTTCTCTTTGTGCCGAGCAGAATTGTGTTCCGTTTTAGTGTTTTCTAATGTCATTAAAAAAAAATATTGACTAACTTAGTTGGTGATGTACTGTAAAACATTTGGGGTATAATACATCCACCTGAATTGATTTGAAATTATTTTGACTATTGTTTAATATTTTTTTTTGTATTGTTGCTTTTTTTTTTTTTTTTTTTTTTTTTACAATGTTAAGGTTTACAATATTGTGCACAACAATATATATTCAGAGACAAGAAATACTAAATAAAATACAATACATTCAAATGCAACCATGCCGGATGAGTAAAACATCACACTTACATACTTAAGCACTTTTAATACAATAAAAGCTGTGTATTTAAAACTCTACTAACACTGAACACAAGAAACATGCGTGTTTTGATGCATTTTGAAAGGTTATAGAGAGGAAGAAAACATGACCACAATTGCAAAAGAGGGTTATTGGTTAAGTGGAAACCCAAGTATGAGCATCAGAAAGTAAAATACAAACGCAAACAGGTGTTTAGCGTCAAGTTTGCCATGAGAAAATGGCTTTTCTGATTACCATTTATTATAAACAAAATATGAGTGAAATGTGATTTGTTACTTTAATGCAATCAGTCAATTCACCACTGGCCTATAGTGTAAGACTGAAACTAACAGGCACTTTAAAAGTGGTAGGCTCATTTTATGCATGTGCAAACTTAACCACAAGTGAGCTCTGACATTTCTTTCTTCAACTGCTGCATCTTTTTTTTTAATTCTTAACACTTGAACTATTTTTAACTCTCCCTGATCTACAGCATTTTAAATTTAATCACTTGATATTCACACTAAATTAAAAGAATGATGCCTCAGATTCTAAACTAAAAGAAGGCTGCAGAACCAATGATAAAGAAAACAATCATTTGAAAGCTTTGCCAATCCAAATAGGATGCAGATTATTTGCCAATCCAAATAAAACAACCTAAAGCCTTATCAATCACAAGTATTTATCGAAGTTGCTTGGAAGATTGATAGTCCGGGTTGATGTATGTCCGTACATGTGTGTCTGTACGCTGGGCGTTCAAATTGCTCCGTTTCATCTCTTCATAAACTGACTCTGAGGGTTGATTTGATGGTGTGTATTTCTTGTTCCCCCAACAGCCCTTCTTCTGAAAAAAAGAAAGAAAGAAGTGACTCATTTTAAAATGTCAAACATGTCAAATGAAGAATTGCTATGTTCTTGACCTATATTCTCCAAATATTTTGCCAGTTTTTAAACAAACTGTGAGAAAATAATGTACGAGAAAAACACGATAATTTAAAACGGTTATAGTTCTCAACCCTGTTGCTATAGCCTCCCAACACTGCTCATTTTTAATGTCTCCTTTGTCTGACAAATCCATTTTAGGTCTTGTGCCTAATAATTAGGTCTCGTGTCTAAAAATGAACTGATGACCTGAATCAGGTGTGTTTGATCAGGGAGACATTCAAAATGTGCAGTGCTGAAGGGGTTTCAGGTCCAGAGCTGAGAACCACTAATTTATAAAAAGAGCAAAATACATTGTACATGGAATGCAGAGAGACGCAGAACAACAGGACACTTGCCAAGCTTGTTTACACAAACCTTATTGCTTGCATGACTGCTTGCGGCAAATACCACAAAAGATAATGTGCCATTGGCCAATCGCACAGAGCATTTAGCTTTTTCTGTGGTCCAATAGCAACATGAGAAAACTGTTGCTGATTTTATTGAGCTCTATGACTTCCGTTTCTCAAATAAAGATAAGAAATAGGCCTACAGGGGGATGGGGAGGGGGAGGGGTGTTATACAACCCCACTGCAGAATTATCCCGCTTATTATGTGACTACTTGACAAATAAGTAAATAATTGAACACAAAATATTATTTTGACATATTAGACTACCTCAGAATGAGCCGCAATACTCGCTTGAGCGGTCTGATCAGTTGTAGCGGTTGTTGTCAAGCAATACCAGATCACTAGATGGCATGATTGAAAAAGCAGAATGGAGGATCGCAGGGAGCCATGGAAAAATATAGATGGAAGCTGCATTGTTCTGCGTTAAGCATAGACAAGTTTGTGAAACTTGCCAGTGCCAGGTAAATATAAAGCAGGCAACGAGCCTACACCAGATGCTAGTGGCACGATGCGACAAAAGCAAATAGAACCCATTATAACCAGTGATGCTTATTCAGTGATGCTATCTCGCTCCTACGAGTCTACATCCCTACCAGAAGCCTGCGATCGGTCAATGAGCGACGACTCGTGGTACCATCACAGAGAGCCACAAAATCACTCTCCAGAACATTCTCATTCACGGCTCCTTGCTGGTGGAATGATCTCCCTACCCTCATCCGGAATGCAGAATCCCTGACCACATTCAAAAGACAACTGAAAACTCATCTCTTCCGTGAGCACTTGACCTAAAAAAAAAAAAAAAAAAAAAAAAAAAAAAAAAACTCTCCTTTACCCTCCTTTGTTTTGGCTTATGCTACTCTGAGCAATTCCAGAACTTTGTATTTTGAGCACTTCTTGCGTTATTTTTGCTTCTTCACAATGACTCGCTTGTTGTAGTCCTCAGTTGTAAGTCGCTTTGGATAAAGGCGTCTGCTAAATGACTAAATGTAAATGTAAATGTAAATGCTATCTACTAGATGCGGTGCATCACAACAAGTCCCCGATAGTAAACTGATGCCCCGTTCTATTTCGGATGTAGCTTATTCCTGCACTCTGACACAAAGGACAAATGTGGTTTCAGTTTAATGGGGTTTTTGATGGTCCCTTTAACACATTCTGTTGACTATATACTGTTGCACCTAGATGTACTAACTGTCATTAAAGTATTAATAGAGTATTAGTAGACTGGTAGGGTTAGGGTTAGAATAAGCTAACATGTTGAAAAAGTTACTTATAGTCAGTAGAATGCCGGTTGGGGGACCAACACAATAAAGAGTTAACAGATACTAAGCAGACAGTCTATAGAATAATCTAATGAGAGTTAGTTAACACATAGGTGCAATGTTACCAACAGAATGTTAAAAAAAATGACCATCAAAATAAAATGTTACCCAAATGGGTTTGCTTTATCCATGTCCAGGTGACAGCCTCTGTGTTGGCGCAGTCGATGCGGTAAAAAGTCAAGAAAATTTGACGAGGCATATATATCGCCCTTAGATTCACCCGATACAATGGTGTGTAATGAAGAGAGACCACAGTGTCTCACCTGCCTCAAAATATAGCTTCTGACAATATGAAGCTGAAAAAGTTAAGTTAAGAGGCCAAGTAGTTGTACTGTGTTAATTACAATATTTCAAATAAATCCTATTAAATTTGCAAATCAAGGTGAGAGTAGCTGTATGTGGCTGCATGTATATTCCTGAAAGAATTCTAAAAATTCTATTTCTGGGAGTCTGGGAACCACTGACCTACATTTTATTTTATTTTGTTATTATTTTTGTTATTTTATTAGCTGTTACTTGCAATACTATAGTATTAAACATTGATGAGCCAAAATATTTATGACTAGTCACAGTTGAAGCGAACATTGTTGATAATTTCCTAACAAGGCCACATATTTAGGGATGGGTAGATTAGATGGTAAGCATTTACATTTCTGCATTTGGCAGACGCTTTTATCCAAAGAGACTTACTTACATTGCATTTCAAGGTACACATTTTTTAATTCTTATCAGTTCTTGATTTCCCTGGGAATCGCAACTATGACCTTGGCGTTGCAAGTGCCAATGCTCTACTGTTTGAGCTATAGGAAAGCAAACACTCATATTCAATGTATTGAATGCAGGAGAAATGGGCAGGAATAAAGATCTGAGCAACTTTGACAATGGCCAAATTGTTATTGCAAGGCGACTGATTCGGAGTATCTCTAAAACGGCAAGGCTTGTGGGTTGCTCCCGGTCAACAGGATTGTGAATTGATTTATTGTGAAATTAATCAATTATGGAAAAAGTATATTTCAAGGTGCCTCTTCTGATATAAAAGTTAAAAATCCTTCATTTAACCCTTTAGCTGTCACCCCCCTTTTTGAGAATGGACATTAAAATGCACTATTCAAGCTTAAATGGCTGTAATTCAAGAATGCTTTGGAGTATAGACCTAAGTTTGGTCTTGTTTTAAAGGGAAAAAATTGCAGATTATTGCTGAAGTGAAAGAACTTCAAAAAATTAAAGTATGAAAAAGTTATGGAAGTTTAAATTTACATTAAATCAAATATAATTTATTTAATATTTTTCTTTTATATAAAATATATATTTTACAAAATATTTTTTACTATAAAATTACTATAAAATCAAAGCCATGAATCTAACCAAGTTGTGTTCCAAATTTGAAGTTGATATCATAAAAATTGAAGTTCCCATGAGATTTTGTTTAGGCGTAATACCAAAAATAGCCTCCGGGTGTCATTGAATTCCATTGAATTTAACTGTATGCATTCTGCCATAAAAAAATGTATACATTTCTGTCCAAATATCACTTCTGTCACAAAATATGGAACCTTGAGACTCAGACCTTTCTGACAATATGTGTTTTGTCAAGATTAGAAAATATTTTGATCATAAATTATGAAACATAATAATGCCCAAAAGGGGAGGAGCCTGATAAAATAATTTAGAGTAATGTTTCTATGGTAACACAATGTCCAATTTCAAAACAGTTTTCACAGGATGAATTCTGAGATCGTAAGCTTTCAAATGATACCTAATTTATGATAACTACTAAAATATGAAATGTAATAAAAAAAGGCGATAAAAAAAGATAATATTATATTTTAGAGGATAATATATATATAATACTTTTTAGAAGGTAATATTATTTTATCATTTTTTTTATTGACAAATACTAGATTATATGTTTTATTATTAATTTTTAGCATGAAAACCAACATTTCAATTATTAAAAGTGTGTGCGTCTACTTTTTGTGACAAAGGTCAGAACTCCTGTTATGATGTCGATTTTTTTGAGGTGCGCTCTTGTCATAAATTCATCTATTACTGTTCCTGCATAATTTGTAACAGAAAACAGTGCTGAAATATCTATTAAGGAGTCTTAGACCTTTCCAACGATATATAGTTTGTCATGATTAATTTAGGATTTAATTGTAATATAGTGAGGTAAACGTAGGTGTCCCGTATACGGGACAGTGACAGCTAAGTTTCGCTCAATCAGTGTCAAGATGTGATATGCTCTCAGGAAGACTCAGCTTCTGAAATGTATTAATATTTCACTTTAGCATTTGGCAAGCCAAAATTAAACAAAAGGTTAGAGCTTTAATATATAATAGGCTATCGTTTCCATAATTAATGTTTCAAATATTTATTTTCACTCCAGCTCCCAACTCCGTTCCTGGGGACCAACTGCTGTGCACATTTATAATGTCTCCTTTATCTGATGCACTTAGTTCAGTTCACGTAGTTCCCTAATGAGCTGATGATCTGAATCATGTGTGTTAAATAAAGAAGACATACAAAATGTGAAGAGTGGTGGGTCCCCAGGCCCAGAGTTGAGAGCCAATGGTGCATAGTGTATAAATGCTCATTTAAAATCATCCCAGTGCTTAAAAATCGCAAAAGAGTTACACATCAGAAGATTTTCAACATCAAACCACAAAAAGCATCAATGAAAAGACATGACAGCATTTGTCACATGACAGCATACCTCAGTAACACACTTCAAATATACGCATCATTTTGTCCATAAGATATGTTTTTGCTTTTGAACAACATCGTAATTGTATGCTTACCTTCAGAATCAAACAGCAGATACCATTGATGCACAGTAGCATGACACAAAACAAAATGAAGATCATCTTCACACGAGGAAGAACATCTTCTGGGCAGTCATTTTCTTTGTTTTCTTTTTTTCAATGACAGAATAAATAAAAAAATCAAGGCCAGAGAAATATAGAATTATACTTTTTATACTCTAAGCATTTATATTTTATTAATCAGAAAGTAATTGTAGCCTACTTCTACGTATATATCTCCATCAAAAATTTGTCATATAATAAACTCATCATGTTTTAGAGTACAATTATTTACATGAAATGTAAGATACACTTACCTATTATCCATAACCAAGTGAAATTGCCAGCAGTATTTTTTTCTTCCAAATTAAATTCACACCAGTAAAGCGCAATGTCTTCGGTAGTTACATTTAAGAGGGTAACACTAAGGTTGGTAAGTGCTCCACTTACACGGATTTTGGATATGTTCTCTGGTTTAAAGTTAAGATTGTTTTCTTTGAAAAAGTAAAAGAGTTGTTTTTTAATTGCTCCTTCTTGTTTGTACATGTACACTCCATCCTGAGGTTGTTTATAGGTAGCGCACTCGATGGTGACATCATGCCCAGAAGATCTGATTACTGTTTGAAGAAAAGCAACTATAAAGACTTTTTTTTTCTGCAAACACTTAAATACACTAATGAATTTGCAAAGCTATCTTGTGTGTGCTTGGTATTTTCTTAACTTTTCTACACAATGTATTCTACTGCAGGGTCTGCCATAGCAATGTAATCCAAAGTAACATTTTTAATTGGATAACTAAATGTAACACTATACAATAATGTTTAATTTGTTAACATTAATTAATGTATTAACTAACATAAACTAACCATAAGCAATATATTTGTTACTTTGTTTTTTTATATATTTGTTAATGTTCAAATGTTGTTAATCCAGCTGTTCAATGTTTGTTCATGTTACTTCACAGTGCATTAACTAATGTTAACAAATACAATAAAATGTATTACACATATTCATACCTTGAACCACTGTGGCTGCCCATGACATGCTTCTTATAAAAATACTGATCAAAATAAAACTGTATCTCACGACGTACAGCATCTTCACAGCTCTTTGTATCAATGCTAGTTTCTGTTCAACAACATCAGGTGGAAGTGGTCAAGCACAGCTCATCAGATACTTTTTTTTTTTTTTGTAAAGGAAGCTGAGGAGAAAGATCTTCTGCATAATAAATATAGCATCATCCTAGATCCTGAGAAAACATATTATATAGGGGTGATATCAGGTAAAATGGGCCATCAGGTAAAATGGGCCATTTAAGGTTTGGGGGTCCCAGGCAGCCCCTCTGGAATTTAAAGCCAATGTCTGCAAAGGATTCCAAACTGTTGTCATAACTGTGCTTGACAAGTAACAGGTGATTTGATTGGTTTATGGTTGCTATGGTGGGTGGGGCATTATTTCAAATCAAGACTGCACCAGAAAGTTCCATGGTAAGTAGCCTGGCATACCAAATCTAACTAAACTATTATAAGGATGATACATCTATAAAAAAACTAACATGCACATAAAAAAAACTATGCATAATATATGTCTTGATGTCATCGATCATAACTAATATTGTTAGTTTGGTATATGAACATATTTTTTGAAAAAGTGATGTTTTTCTTGGCGGCCCAATTTACCTTAACCCACTGAGATAAAATGGGCTACATGGTTTCAGCTAAAATGGGCCATCATCTGTGTCAATGACACACATGTGTTTGAGTGTGAGTGAGTGAGTGAGTGAGTGAGTGAGTGAGTGAGTGAGTGAGTGAGTGAGTGAGTGAGTGAAGTGAGTGAGTGAGTGAGTGTGTGTGTGTGTGTGTGTGTGTGTGTGTGTATGTGTGTGTGTGTGTGTGTGTGTGTGTGTGTGTGTGTGTGTGTGTGTCTGTCTGTGTGTGTGTGTGTGTGTGTGTGTGTGTGTGTGTGTGTGTTTGGGTGACCACAATTTGAAGCTTTGTCCTGTGTCCCGCAAGTCATAAGCAGTGTCCCGCATTTTAATTGTGTCTGCATTTTATTTAATCGTCCTTTAAATTACAATTCTACAATAAAAATACAAAAAAACACACACAAAAAATCAAAACTCACACAAAAAAAACGCGTCTTTGTTCATATAATAAGGAATGGGAGAAAAAATATACATGGTTAAAACCAGTTACAGGTGACCATAAAAGAGGAGATAAGTGTTGCGAATCCTCTCCTAGACTTTAAAAGATCGTGACAGTGCTTATTTGGAAATGTGCTTTTTAGCGATTGGATTATTATTTTCATTTAATTATTTAGATTGAATAGACCCGTGCTGTTAAAATGAGTTTTATATTAATAGTGATGTTCACAGCGCCGGTCAGCGCCGTCATTGACATTTTTATAAAGCCTATTAGCAATTTAAAGCATGTTAACATCACTGCAAAAAGACATCTAATATAAAATCAATATTTATTCACCTAGTATAATAATAGTAAGTTCTCTCCCTCGTGTCCCGCATTAACCCGCAAAATCAGGTCTGCTGACCACCATGACCCCACACACCATAACCCCCTGAACAGTAATAATGGTAGTAGATATTTTATTTACAGTGAGTATGGCAAACGAGAAGGAAGCGAGAGGAGAGGAGAGAGGGACAAGGAAAGAGAGAGGAAGTGAGAGGAGGAGGAAGGATGAGAGAGGAGACAAGCAGAGGAGAAAGGAAGTGAGAGAACAGGTGAGGAGAAAGGAATGAGGAAATGAGAGGAGACAGAAAGAGAGAAAAGAGAGGAGGAGCAAGGACCAGAGAGGAAAGGATACAAATATAAAACAGGGAGGGAAAGGAATTTTGAATGTGAATTTTTGTAATTTGCACATTTCTTTCTAAATGTTTCACACACACACACACACACACACCCACACTCACACACACACACACACACACACACACACACACACACACACACACACACACACACACACACACACACACACACAGTTCCAAAAACTTTTTTAATTGCACATTTTAATATGTGGGTTTGCACCCAAAATGTTTTTGTTTTTTAAATGGCACATATGAATATGTTTGTTTAATGCACTTTAAATGTTATGTGGCTGTATAAGCAATTGTGTTTTCAAATTAAAATTGATGACAAATTACTATTTCCCTTTGCAGTTTGACTGGCCCATTTTACCTGAAACTGCTCATGCAAAAAAAGTTGGCACAGCTGATGTTTCAAGAACTGTAGGGCCTAAATAATTTTATTTTATTAAATAATTTCAACACAAAATGATAAAAAAACAGTCATTATTAATCATAAAAACACATGGAAAGGGCATATATGGTGTATTATTGTCCCAAACGATTTACCGAAAAGTGGCCCAATTTAGCTGATATCACCCCTATATTATAATTGCCTAAACCTAAACAAGGCATTATTGATATTGTATAAGCTTGTATTTTGGCAGAATATGGGTGAAATGCTGTAATTTTGTAAACTATAGCTCTCCACAGAAATGTTGGAGATTGTGCGAATAGGTGAAATGAAGTGAACCTAGTGCACATTGCTTTGTAGAAATGCAAAAGCAATGCTTTATACTCAATGCATATACAGAGAAGGAGTTTGTGAGAAGCAGCATTCACTGTGAACCGAGGAGCTCTGACGCTGAAAAACACTGTAAGCTGCACACCTGAAACACGGTGCCGCTCTTCACTCTGATAATCGCACTACTAACCTATATTGCGATTTCAGTTTATTGAAATTAATTGTGCAGTCAAGTTGTTGTTTTTTTACTTTACATTCAATTTCATTATTAGCTTTTCATCAACTTTTAAACCTGCTTCGGTTCTCTCACAAAGCCCATTTGGGAAATCCTCTTCTAGTAATTCACATTTATGGAGTGTTTACACATTTTAATCTGTTTTTTTTTTAGTAAAATGATTGAATATAGTATAGCCAGTCAAAATATTTGTCCAAAATAAAGATCGGTATTTTGTTTTGTAGAAATCATCTTATTAAATAACAAAATATATTATTCATACATATGCTTACTCTAAAGCAGGGGTTCCCAACTCTAGCCCTTGATATCCACTTTAAGTCAAGTCAAGTCATCTTCATTTATATAGCGCTTTTTATTTATTTATTTTTTTTATTGTATTTTTTTGCAATTTTTACATTTCACAATGAACAAAATAACAACAAGAAGGGTGCTACAAATACAGATCTTCCATTTGTTTCATACATTTGAGTGAGTTTCATAACAAGTCCATTTCCACCATCGCATTTTACATGTATGTGTCAGGGTTTGAAACACGGAGAGAGATGATGTAAGTGGTAAACACACTTTTATTGAACAATGCAGTTGCGGACACACAGTGGAATGGTAAGTGAGACAGTCTATGGCAAATATGGAGAGTCTTAGCTGAATGATTGATTCCGTGATGTGTATACAGGTGCGGATCCAGGAGAGGGAGTTGAAGAGAAGGAGCCTTGGGGACTGGACTAAGACGAGACGATGGGATCCGAGGAGGAATGCAGGTAAGCTCGGGTAAGTAGCGGGTTAGCATAGGAGAGTGTTCACGGTGGGTCTGTGGTCAGGAAATGACGAGATCAGACAACGGAGGTGAGGTGAATGCTGGGTTAAAAAGGGAACTGATGATGAGTCACAGGTGATGGGAATCAGTAATCAGGGGACTGTGAACGGGTGATTGAAGGAGTGGGAGGAGTCAGTGATGATCTGGGAGGTAATGGAGAGTGATGTGAAGGAGGAATCCTGACAGTACCCCCCCCCTCCCGAAGCGGCTCTTGACGCCTGTGAAGGATGCTGTCGGCGGCGAGGTCTACCCCGACCTCTGGGTGCTGGTCGATTGGGATGTTCCTCGTGAAACTGGGAAAGGAGAGTGGGATCCATTACGTCGTCGCGCAGCACCCAAGAACGTTCCTCCGGCCCGTAATCCTCCCAGTCAATGAGGTACTCGAGACGGGGGCCTCGCCGCCTGGAGTCCAAGATGGAACGGATCCTATAGATGGGCTCATCCTCCACAGGCACCGGAGGAGGAGGAGGTACGTCAATGGCAGGTGTATCTGAAGGAAGAGGAAGGACAGGGTCAACGTAAGGTTTTAACAATGACACATGGAAGGATGGAGAGATGCGATACTGCCTTGGGAGTGTAAGTCTGTAGGTGACCTCGTTCAACTGCCTCTCAATGGGGAAAGGTCCAATGAATCGAGGACTCAGCTTACGACATGGCAACTTGAGACGAATGTCCCTGGTGGACAACCACACCTTCTGCCCAGGCTGATAAGAGGGAGTTGGTAGTCTTCGACGATCAGCCTGGGTCTTGTGTCTCCTTATTGCCTGTTGGAGATGAACGTGAGCTGAGTCCCATACCCCCTCGCTCTGCTGGAACCAGAAGTCGACAGCTGGAACCTCAGATAACTCCCCAGACCAGGGGAACAGAGGAGGTTGGTAACCGAGAATGCATTGGAAGGGAGTAAGACCAGTGGTGCTTTGTCGGAGAGAGTTTTGAGCATACTCAGCCCAGGGAAGGTAACGGTTCCAGCTGTCCTGGTACTGGTGGCAGTAGGTCCTTAGAAAGCGACCGATTTCCTGGATCTTGCGCTCAGTCTGGCCATTGGTCTGAGGATGGTATCCGGAAGAGAGACTGACAGTGACCCCGAGGAGCTGAAAGAAGGCACGCCAAACTCTGGAGATGAATTGGGGACCTCTATCAGAGACGATGTCCTCCGGGATTCCGAAGTTGCGAAAGACTCCCTGGAAGAGGGCTTCGGCGGTTTCCAGAGCAGTCGGCAGTCCTGGTAGAGGGATTAATTTACAGCCCTTAGAGAAACGATCAACGACTACAAGTACCGTGGTGAAACCATCAGATGGAGGAAGGTCGGTCATGAAGTCGATACCGATATGGGACCAAGGACGCTGAGGAATCGGAAGGGGCACCAATTTACCCTCTGGCAGTCTCCTCGGGGTGTTGACAATGGCGCAGACTGAACAACCCTTGACGAACCTTGTTACATCCTCGGAGATGGTTGGCCACCAGTACCGTTGACTGAGAAGCGAGAGGGTACGCTTGCTACCCGGATGTCCAGAGCCCGGTACGGAGTGAGCTGAGTCCAGAAGAGAAGTTCTTAGATGTTCCGGTACAAAGATACTCCCTTCTGGACCTCCCGGCGGAGCAGGATGGAGACGGTTTTCTTGGTGGATCCGATTGTCAATGTCCCACACAATCGGACTGAGAAATAAGGCTGGAGGGAGGATAGGCACAGGTTCACTATCTTCGTGAGGGACTTGATGAATTCTGGAAAGAGCATCAGCTCTACAATTCTTGCTGCCTGGACGATATGACACCTTGAAGTCGAATCGAGTGAAGAAGAGGGCCCAACGGGCTTGTCTCGGATTTAGTCTACGAGCTTCTCGTAGATACTCCAGGTTTCGATGATCCGTGATGACCTCAAACGGATGGTTAGCTCCCTCCAGCCAGTGTCTCCATTCCTCCAGGGCTAACTTAATAGCCAGTAGCTCACGATTCCCGATATCGTAGTTTAACTCCGCCGGGGCAAGCTTTTTGGAGAAGAAGGCACATGGATGAAGTACGGAGAGATCCCCCTGCCGCTGAGACAAAACGGCCCCCACTCCTGAGGATGAAGCATCGACTTCCACGATGAATGGCAGATCAGGATTAGGGTGAGTGAGTATTGGAGCAGAAGAGAAGGCTTCCTTGAGCGACTGAAAGGCCTGTAGAGCCGCAGATGATAAGGACAGAGACTTGGGCCGACCCTTCAGAGCAGTGGTAAGTGGAGAGCTGAGTTGACTGTAATCTTGAATGAAACGTCGATAGAAGTTGGCGAATCCTAGGAAGCGCTGGAGTTCCTTTACAGTAGATGGTAAGGGCCAGTTTAAAATGGTCTCCACCTTCCTCTGGTCCATCTGGATTCCATCTTGGCTGATGATATAGCCGAGGAATTGAACAGTAGTGATGTTAAACTCGCACTTCTCCAGTTTGAGGAAAAGCTGATGCTCGCGTAGTTTCTGGAGCACTTGAACGACATGATGATGATGTTCAGCCTGGGAAGATGAGTATATAAGTATATCGTCGATGTAGACGATCACGAAGCGATTGAGGAAGGGGCGAAGGATCTCATTCATATACCCCTGGAAAACTGCTGGAGCATTTGACAGTCCGAAGGGCATCACCTGATATTCATAGTGACCGGAGGGAGTCACGAAGGCGGTCTTCCATTCATCGCCGTGGCGGATACGGATGAGGTTATAGGCGCTTCGAAGGTCTAACTTGGAAAAGATTTGGGCGCCTCGGAGCTGTTCCAGAGCAGCCGGGACCAGAGGAAGAGGATACCGAAACTTCACTGTCTGAGAGTTAAGCTGACGGTAATCGATGCACGGCCGCAAGCCTCCGTCCTTCTTGGCCACGAAGAAGAAGCTCGAAGCGGCAGGGGAGATGGATGGTCGAATGAACTCTTGCTGTAATGCCTCTTCTACGTACTCCTCCATGGCCTTCTGTTCCGGGATGGACAAAGGATAGATACGGCCCTTAGGTAGAGTTGGACCGGGTAGCAAGTCGATTGCGCAGTCCCATGGTCGATGTGGTGGTAATTTGGTGGCCAGCGCCTTACTAAATACGTCCTGGAACGCCCGGTACTCCACTGGAATTTCATACTGACGTTGAGTCTCAGGGCTCTCCACCGAAGTGGAATGCAGTGACACTTCGGAGACATCAGACGAGGATGGAGGGATAATATCCGAAGAAACTTCTGAGGAAGGACTCTCTATTTCAGCGGATGACGGAGAAGGGGTAATCTTGGTGATAGTGACTAGACAGGCAGAATGACAGTCCGAACCCCATTGGAGTATTTCACCGGTCTTCCAGTGGAGATGGGGTTGATGTTGTATTAACCACGGGCGTCCCAGGATGATTTCGGCTGTAGACTCCTCCAGCACCATAAAAGAGATCTCCTCAGTGTGTAAGCATCCAATCTGCAGAGTTAACATGGGAGAACTGTAACGGATTCGACCCCTTCCTAGCGGTTTACCTTGGATGGTATGAATAGCGAGATCGTACTCAAGTCGTTTCTTTTTCAGATTCATCTTCTGGAGACATTGGGAGGAGATGAAGTTTCCCGCGGAACCGGAGTCAATGAGGGCTTGTACTGGGAAACAGAATTTAGGGGTTATTAGATGGACTTGAGTTTTGATAAGATGTTCAACGCTAGGAGGATGGTAGATTGAGCTTACCGCAAGGCGCGGAGGTCGAATGGGGCAGCTGTTGAGTAGATGTTTGTCAGAAGCACAATATAGACAGAGATGGGCTTGTATTCTTCGTTGTCGTTCAGAACGGGTTAGTCGAGAAGAATCAATTTCCATAGGAATAGGTGCTGGAGGAGTAAGATGAGAAGGTTGGGACGCCGGGGGCGAAGGATGTGCAGTGGGTATATTGACGTCACAAGCAGTTAGTAGTTGAGAGACTCTGATAGTTTTCTGAATGAGCGCTTCTATGCCCATGACGTCATCGTAAACCACGACCAGCTGACGGATCTTCGGAGTTAATCCTTGACGATATGCAGTAATTAAAGCGGGTTCGTTCCACCCACTAGCAGCAGCGAGGGTTCTGAATCGAAGGGAATATTCAGTCACCGAAGAACGGCCTTGTTTTAGATGGAACAGCTGATGGTGGATAGAGAGGGAAGCCACGGACTGTCCAAACACATCCCTAAAGTGTTGAATAAAATCCTTGCAAACATGAATGGTCGGAGAATTGGAATTCCAAAGAGATTGAGCCCACTGGAGGGCGGAACCGGTGAGTAATGAGATGATGAAAGCCACGCGGGCGGCGTCATTATGGAATTGTTGTTCATTCATAGTGAAATATAACGATACCTGGAGGAGGAACCCACTGCAATCCTCCGCCTCGCCGGAGTAAGGCGCTGGTTTGGCCATGGGACTGGAAGAGGCAGTGAACGAAGCAGCGGGTGAATGCGGAAGTGGATCCGGGGATGGACTGGTTGAAGCAGACGCTGATGCGGTGGGCACTGGGTGAGGAACAGCGTCTCGTGTATCCGATTGCATGTTGTTGGTCTGATCTTCTGTCAGGGTTTGAAACACGGAGAGAGATGATGTAAGTGGTAAACACACTTTTATTGAACAATGCAGTTGCGGACACACAGTGGAATGGTAAGTGAGACAGTCTATGGCAAATATGGAGAGTCTTAGCTGAATGATTGATTCCGTGATGTGTATACAGGTGCGGATCCAGGAGAGGGAGTTGAAGAGAAGGAGCCTTGGGGACTGGACTGAGACGAGACGATGGGATCCGAGGAGGAATGCAGGTAAGCTCGGGTAAGTAGCGGGTTAGCATAGGAGAGTGTTCACGGTGGGTCTGTGGTCAGGAAATGACGAGATCAGACAACGGAGGTGAGGTGAATGCTGGGTTAAAAAGGGAACTGGTGATGAGTCACAGGTGATGGGAATCAGTAATCAGGGGACTGTGAACGGGTGATTGAAGGAGTGGGAGGAGTCAGTGATGATCTGGGAGGTAATGGAGAGTGATGTGAAGGAGGAATCCTGACAGTATGTGCTTCCAGTCTCAGGTCATGGGTCATTTTTTCCATTGCAAATATTTCCTCCATGATATTCCTCCATTGGTCTAGACTCAAAGGTTCACTTTTCAACCAATTCCTCGTTATAACTTTCTTACTTGATATCAGCATCACTTTAATTAGATAAATGTCCTCCCTTTTAACAACATCTTTAGTTAACAGGCCTAAATACAGAGTCTGTGGGTCATTCGGTATTTTGTAACCCAAAATTTTTTCCATTTCTGTTACAATAGATTCCCAGTAGGGGTGAATTTTTTTACAAGACCAAAATACATGTGAATGATTGACATTGACATCCCCGCAGAGTCTCCAACACTGTTGGGAGGTTTTTAACTGTTTACTTTTAATGAGGGGTGTAATAAAGTATCTCACCAAGTTCTTCCAGCCAAATTCTCTCCATTGTCTGGAACTAGTAGAAGTTTGTTGTAAAAGACAGATCGAATGCCAATCATTCTCTGACAATTTAAGCTCCAGTTCTACTTCCCATTTCTGTTTTATGTATAGTGAGTCAAACCTATTGCAATTTTGTAAACATTTGTACAGCCTGGATACAGTTTTCGAGGGTAAATGTCTGTATGCCCCTGCGATCATATCTATTAATTCACTACCCTCTTGAGAGAGGTGATTTTCAATGTCTGTATTATAAAAATGTCTTAGTTGGAAATACCTAAATAAATCAGAGTTTTCCAGGTCAAATTCCCTCTTCAAGTTTTCAAAAGATTTAAACTTTTTCCCCTCTGTTAATGTACACACTGCAGTGATTCCCTTGTCAGTCCATCTTGTAAATGTGCTATCCATCTGACCACTTCTGAATTTTGGAGAGTACAATGGCCAGATCAACAATTTACAATCCCCCTCCATTTTATATTTTTTCAGTATATCCCACCAGATCTTAATTGTTGTATCTACTATAGGATTTGGTTCTATAGGTTGGTTAGATGTTTTCTCACCCAACCTCGTTTGTGGTTGGAATGTTCCGTAGTTAAGCTCAATGTGTTTCCATTTGGAGTAATATTCTGACGAGCACCAATAAATTATATATCTCAACTGGGCAGCTAAGAAATATTCTTTAAAATTTGGAAGGGCAAGTCCTCCTCTTTTTTTCTCTAGTTGTAGAGTTTTGAGCTTAACCCTTGGTCTTGCCCCGTTCCAAATAAATCTACTCACTTGTTTATCCCATTTATCAAATTGAGTTTTTGGTATACAGATTGGCAGTGAATTGAATAAGTACAGCAATCTAGGCAACACATTCATTTTTATCACCTCTATCCTTGAGCTTAAATCCATTACTAGTGTTGCCCATTTTGTCAGGTCTTTTTGTATAACTTCATTAATCTTATTATAATTAGCCTCATATAAAGTGTTTAGTTCTCTAGTCAGATAGACCCCTAAATATTTTATTTTTCCTGAATCCCATTTTAACTTGTAAGCTCGTCTGACTGAGTCTGCTGGTCTGTATTTTATGCAAAGAACTTGGGTTTTTGAAATGTTTAACTTATACCCGGATTTCCCTCCAAAATCTTTTAATAACGTTAAAAGTTTAGGAAACGTATAATCCGGATTGCTGAGGTATATGATAATATCATCTGCAAAGAGACCTAACTTATGTTCATCCTTAGCAATTGTGATTCCTTTAAGTTCTTTACTTTGTCTTATATACTGAGCCAATGGCTCTATAAACAAGGCAAATAGGGAAGGGCTCAGACAACATCCCTGTCTTGTCCCTCTGAAGAGCTCGAATCCTTCTGTTAGGTCGCCATTTATTTTAATTCTAGCCACTGGTTTATCGTATAGGGCCTGTATACATTTAATGATAGTTTTATCAAAACCCATTATTTTCAAAACTGCAAAAAGAAAATTCCAGCTGACTCTATCAAAAGCCTTTTCCGCATCAAGACTTACTAAGGCTGTAGGAGTGCTCTGTTTATTGACTTCATTAATTATATGTAATGTGCGCCGAATGTTATCCTGCGTTTGGCGACCTTTTATAAAGCCCGTCTGGTCCTCGTCTATCAGGTCTGGGAGGAAAGTTTCTAATCTTCTAGCGATTATAGACGTGAATAATTTATAATCAACATTCAAAATGGAAATTGGACGATAAGACTCACATAATTCTTTATTTTTACCTTCCTTAGGTATAACTGTTATCATGGCCTCTTTCCATGAGGGAGGACATTTTGCATGCTTGAGTGTCCAATTGAAAGATTCCAACAATAGAGGGGCAAGGTCTTCTTTATAAACTTTGTACCATTCATTAGGGTAGCCATCTGTCCCTGGGCTTTTTTTACTTTTCAATCTATTGATAGCTTTATCAAGCTCTTTTTTAGTAATGGGTGAATTTAATGATCCATTTTGAATAGTTCCTATGGAGGGGAGATCTAATTCAGCTAAATAATCTTCAATTTCTTTTTTATCTACTTGTTCTGAGTAACTATACAGAGATTTATAATATTTATAAAATATATTTTTGATTTCCTCAGGTTCATATTTTATGTCCTTACTTTCTGGATCTCGAATTTTATTAATTGAGTTCCTTATTTGCTGTGATCTTAATCTTTTTGCTAATAGTTTGGTTGCTTTGGGACCAGATTCATAAAATATTTGTTCCCTTTCGAAGGGAACTCGACAATACGTCATCGACGCTTTGGGGAACGCCTCAGGCGTGACAGGTGTCTGAAATCACAATCAAATCACGGCAATCACATTGACCGGCGACAGCCCGTGAATCATTACGTGAATGATTAACGTGCGACCTGGAAGTATATAAGGGCGCCTTGCAAACATGACAAATCATCTTTTCGTCTTCAGGGACTGTTTTGTCTGTAACCGCTTTTGAAAATCAGGTATTTATGAAATGCACTGAGAAGGCTGAGTGTTTTCAACTGTGCTTTTTCTGTCTGGGAAGGAAGAGCGCGCACAGGCAGTTCTTGAGGGAACTGCCTGTACAATTGCGAGCGTTTTTCTTTGAGAACGCTCCGATCTCGTCTGACTCTCTCCTTGAGAGAAGAGGGCTCAGCGTCTGGGTGTAAAAAAAAAAAAAAAAAAGAAAGGGATCCCAGATGAAGCCCGGCGATCGCCTTGAGAGGGGTATAATCCTCTCAGGCGATGCGGCGGCTGACGAGATTAAGCAGTGAGTGCTTTTCCGGACAAACAGGAGATGGCTGATGAGGGTGGTGATAATCAACCTTCTCAGCCACCCTGCCCCGTGTATGCTGAACTGGTGGTTTTATGGTAACGTTGGGGGAAAAATCGCTCACTATGAGAGCGTTTTTTCCCCAGTCATAAAACCACTAGCTCAGGTGAGCCTTTCATTTCTTCCCGATCTCATACTGAGATCGAGAGGACATGGAAGAACCCATACTCTGCCCGTGTCCACCGACATCAGCGGGCTAGTCTCACTGATGTTGAGGTGATAGGAGAGCATGGGTATGTGTCGATGCCGCCCATTGACGAGACGTTTGCAACTATCTCGTGTCTGGACAGGCGTCTACACTGAGAGCTCAAACCCTGCCAGTTGAATGGCAGAGCATACACGCCAGCGGGTCAGGCCGGTGCTACCCTGCACATCATGGCGGTGTTGCAGGTACACCAGGCCAATCTGCTGGGGGATCTCGTCCAGGGGGTGGGGCCCCTGAGGCGGTTACTGAGCTGTGCCACGGAGTGAACCTGGCCGACATCGGGTAGAAGAGAGAAAGTCTTTCTCCTCGATTCGCTGCTTTCGCCCTCTGAGCTTTTTGGCACCTCTGTGTAGGCGGTGGCTGGAAAGTTCAGAGAGGCAAGGGCGCGCTCAGCTGTATTAGGACAAATACATACCGCTGAGATCCGTATCCACACCCAGACAGACGGGAGGGCCTGGCCCATCATGGTCCGGGGACCTTAGACAGGGCCAGAGAGCCAGTGTCGCCTCTCGTGCGCCTCCTCCGTGGAGGAGTAGATCGCAGTAGAGGTGCAACTCCCGCAAGAAGAGGGATCTGAGGGAGGTGATCCAGCACGATTGCACACAGCATCGGCATGGATCACCTCCCCCTGAGGGCGTGAGTATATCTTAGCCCTCTCCTCTCTTCCCCGACTCCCCAGACGCTTTCTACATCAGGCCTGAGGCTGGGCTCATGGTTAGAACAATGTTCTGTTGGCCTGCCTCTGCTTGGTTAGGAGAGTGCCTCTTTCAGGCATGTAAAGGTGGTAGACCCCATGTTCATAAAGAACTGTCTGGTAAGTCTTCACTTCGCACGCCGCAGGTGAGCTGAGTGGTCTTCTTTAAGAGTAATTTTGTGTGCAACTAACACATAAATTTATCTCTCTACAGACCTCGTTCCCTGTATAGAGCTATGGGGTCATGTAAGGTACATTTTTGGATTATTAGGGCCCTGAAGTCCCCCTTTAGGTGGCTAGAACGACTATCTTAGCCCTCGGGCTGTTAGCCACCTCAGGGTAGGGTAGTTGGTCTCCCTCCCATAGGATTTTCATCTTGGAGTATAGACTGACGCTAGTGCTTCAGATAGATCTTATGTCCGGTCCATGGGACCGTCTGACTTCCTTCCTGAGTACATCGCCCCCTTGAGCTCTGTTTGGGTTTTCAGTGGGCTGAGCGATTCTGCAGCCAGTTGTATGAAATAATAACTATTTTTCTAGTGAGGCTGTGGCTCCTCCGAGCCCTCAGGTAGATCTATGCTTGCAGGCTGCCCCTCACCAGGGCCGCCTCTGTAGCATGGCCTAGGTGTGCCAGGGATAGTGGAGGCGCTCTGCTTAAGCATTTCTGCCTCTGAACCTTCACTGTGTGAATATAGGTTCCTAGCATCCCTGTATGACAGCCTCCTCCAATGGGAGTCGTTAGGCCAAGGCCCGCCCCCTTCTCTGCATTCTGGGGCGACAAGAGTAATGCAGCGTGGTGCAGAGGCATGGTTTACAAAGATCCTGGGTTAGGCCTCAAATAGGCCTCCCCGGTACAATGTGTCTTTATTGAGCAGGGTTAGGCCGCCTTTCGCCTCACGAAGAGGCTGGGTCTGTCTGCCCGACCCTGCCGTGCAGAACTAGCATACGGATATGGGCTGCCAGTATAGGCTTTACTCACCTCGCTGAGCTACTGCTCGAGCGTCGGGTTGTAGGTGGTTGGCTCCCACATGCTGGGGTTATCAGGTAATAGGCCTCACCAGGCCTCCCTGAAGGTGAGTTCCCTCATACTGTGGTTATCAGGTTGCAGGCCTCACCAGGCCTTCCTGGTTATGAGTCTCCACATGTCAGGTTACAGGCCTCACCCGGCCTTCCTGAATGTGGGCTCCCACATATTGTGGTCGCTAGGTTACAGGCCTCACCAGGCCTTCCTGGTCATGAGAGCTCCCACATACTGTGGTTATCAGGTTACAGGCCTCACCAGGCCTTCCTGGTCATGAGAGCTCCCACATACTGGGGTTATCAGGTGACAGGCCTCACCAGGCCTTCCTGGTTATGAGCTCCCACATACTGATGAGCTCCCACATACTGTGGTTATCAGGTTACAGGCCTCATCAGGCCTTCCTGAATATGAGCTCCCACATACTGTGGTTATCAGGTAGTAGGCCTCGCCAGGCCTTCCTGTGAGTGGTTCCCCAACGATGCTGGGTTCTGGAAGCTAGTGGCCGCTTGCTATCAGTTCAGCTGGCCTTATTAGGCCGCTGCTAAAAGCGAGCTTGTGCCCTGGCTCAACTAAAGTGTTCGTCCTCTGCTACTGGTTCCCTCCCGGAACTTCTTACTCTGCCTACAGCCTGGTTTCCTACCAGTCGGTCCATTGCTCCCCTCACTGAGGGTCACTATGAGTGTTTGGACTCCTGAGTCTGGTCAGACGGTCGTAGGCCTCTCGTGAGGCCTCCCAGTTAGATCAGCCCCTAGGCCTTCACAGGCCTCCTCAGTGTTTCAAACACTGGGTAGATCCGTGGATCGAGTAGAGAAACTCCCCTCTCTAGCAAGGGTTGTAAAGCACTATGCTGAGTCATACTCTCCGGGATATCCCGTCTCTGAGATCCGGGCTGAGGGTTCACTGCCAGCTTCGCAGTCCCTCGGGTTGGATGCCTTACCTAAGGCAAATGTCCAGAGGCTCTGTCCCCAGACAGACAGGAATTTGGCCAGACTGAAGTGTCCGACGTAGTGACACCAGGTCAGGCCGTCCTGGTGGCATTTCGGGTGGTGTATTCCCCCGTATAGTGACTGGCTGGGGTTCCCTCGGGTTCCCTAGCCACATTCCCTAGAAGGGACCCTTCTAATTTGAAGTTGTGGTCCTAGGCCTTTGAGCAGGTCCAGGTAGGCCTTCGGATTAACATATTTTGGAGTTCCTCCTGTTAGGCTTATAGCTTGGGCTATGACCGTAGGGAATGCTGTCACTGACAGCCCAGTGTGACCTGAGGGTGAGTGGTTCTTGCATTTCATTTGAATTTGCTGGTTCTGACAGTTGTCACTGCCTCCTGGCATGCACTCCCCTCAGCATGGCAGAGTGAGTATTTCGTTCCCCAAAGCGTCGATGACATATTGTCGAGTTCCCTTCGAAAGGGAACGTCTCAGGTTACAACTGTAACCTATGTTCCCTGAGAACAGGGAACGAGACAATACGTCTCCCTGCCATGCCTCGGGGCCTGCCTACCAAACAGTCCCTTCAGACGAAGGATGATTTGTCATGTTTGCAAGGCGCCCTTATATACTTCCAGGTCGCACGTTAATCATTCACGTAATGATTCACGGGCTGTCGCCGGTCAATGTGATTGCCGTGATTTGATTGTGATTTCAGACACCTGTCACGCCTGAGGCGTTCCCCAAAGCGTCGATGACGTATTGTCTCGTTCCCTGTTCTCAGGGAACATAGGTTACAGTTGTAACCTGAGACGTTTTGTGAATCTCAGTTTCTTTTCTGTCTCCTCATTTGCCATGTCTGATAATTGTTTTCTAATTCCATTTATCATTCCAGCCAATTTATCACTCTTATCTGTATGCTGTTGTTTTTCTAGTTTTCTTATATTTTGTTCTAATTCCGCTTGTAGTAGCTTTTTCTTCTTTTTAATGTGAGCTAGCCTTGATATCAGGTTTCCTCTCATCACTGCTTTTATAGTGTCCCATAATATTGTTGGCTCTATTTGTTCTTCCTTATTTTTAGCTATACAGTCTTGAATCTCTTTTTTGATTTCTTGCACCGCGATTTCATTATTAAGAATACTAACATTCATTTTCCATGATGTTGTTTTGTTTGGTCTCTCAATATGTATAGTTAATTATATCGCATTGTGATCTGACACATCTGCTATTCTGGTTTCACAGTCTATTACCCGATGTCTATCTGTAGTATTCATCAAAAAGTAGTCAATCCTAGAATGTACCTTATGAGCAGCAGAATAATGCGTATAGTCTCTCTCTAATGGATGCATAACTCTCCAAACATCACTCAGACCTGCCTCTTTTATTAGAATATTAAGGTGCTTAGATTTGATGTGTTTATATCTTTTAGTACTTGTTGTGTCTTTAGTGTAATTCAAAATTGTGTTCCAATCACCTCCACATATCAAAATCCCCTCATTCATTATTGTTATTTTGTCAAACAATAAGTTGAAGAATGTTTTGTCTTCCTCAGGGGGTGCATATACATTGACTAATGTGACAAGAATATTATCTATCCTCCCTTTTACAATCACATATCTACCATGTTTATCGGAACATTCATCTGTCAATTCAAAATTAACTGTGTTTGAGATTAAGGTAATAACTCCTCTCCTTCTACTATTCTTGTACGAACTATAAAAGGAATTTATGTAACCAAGCTTTTTAAATTTCTCATGTTCTTCATTTGACATATGAGTTTCTTGTACGAATATCACTTGCATTTTATCCCTTTTTAATTTCGTTATCACCCTACTCCTCTTTATCGGGTTACCCAGACCATTTACATTTATTGTCTCAATTTTCAGTTTACATGGCCCACTCAGTAAATTATTTCTGTAGACCCCACAATTGAACAAGAACTATTAACGAAAACAAAAGAGTTTAAAAAATAAAATGAACAAAAACAAAGATACAGGTAATACCTGTGACTCCAACTCGAAGGGAAAAATGTCTCTCCCAACTGGGCCCCGTCGGTAGGCCTAGGGTAGTGTCTCCCGTAAGGGGAGGGCCCTATGTAAGGTTTGGAAACTAATTCCATCCTAAGTGTCCAACGTCCTAACTCCTTCTCTGGTGCCTCTCCATCTGTCCTATGAATTACAAAGGCCTTCCTGTGTCAATAATGCAGACGCTCCTCATCCTTCATTTTTTCCCGCTTCTCTGAAACTCCATCAATTTCTCTTTTGCCCTCTGTGCAGTAGGGACTCTGTGCTCTCGCCGGGAACGCGCCTCCCGCTGCCATCCAGATGAACTCTGTAGTCGAGTCTCCATAGCGACTTCTTCCGTAACCGCTGTCGGCACCTCCACTTCCAAGCCCCGCTTCCGCAACTCCGCCCCAGCTTCGTGCGCGCTGCTGTATGTTCCTACGCCACTCTCCCAATGAATTCGTATGCTCGTGTAAGGTGTCTGGAAACGAACACCTTTTTCCTTCAGCGCTTTCTTAATCCCTTGATATGCCATGCGTTTTTGGACGATCTCAGTTGCATAGTCGTGGTCAAAATAAATGTTTCTCCCATTTGACTGAATGCGTCCTTTTTTCCACGCTTCTTTGAGGATTAGCTCTTTAGTAGTATATTCTTGGAAATTTACTATAATTTGTCTCGGGATATTATTAGGTCGGGGCCTGGCTGCGAAGACTCTGTGGGCTCGTTGAATTTTAAGATCCAAGTCCGCTGGCAATGGTAACTCACGCTTGAGGAAATCTGTCACGAATTGCGTCACCGACTTCCCTTCCTCTCCTTCTCCTACCCCGAAAAGGCGAATGTTGTTCCTTCGCGATCTGGATTCGAGATCGGTCAGTTTGTTTTGGATACTCCTCTGTCGCTTAATGCTTTCAGTCAGCGCTTCAGTCAAATCCAGTGTCATGTCCTCAACACGTCCCACTCGATTCTCCGCTTCTTCCATTCTTTCAGTCAGGCCTCTCATTTCCTCCGTCAGGTTGTCGAGTTTATTACCCATCTCCTGGCGCAGGACATTGATGTCCTTCCTTAGTTTGTCATTGTCCTCCTTCAGTTCGGATTTAAGCGTTGCTATTGCTTCCAGTATAGCGCTCTAGGTTTTGTTAGTTCCGCCCGGGCTCGTGCTTGTTTGCTCGGTTGCGTTGCTAGCTTTTGCCGCGGTTGTTGATTTGTCTCCTTTAGGCATTTTGCGTCTTTTTGGCCTTTAATGTTTTGAACCCCCACTCAAATGATTAACTTTATCTATTAATGAATAATATATCGTCGAGTTTTGGTGGGTATTTTTCCATCAATCTCGGAGAGCGGTCACCAACACGTCTGTCTCGTTACGCCATCACCGGAAGTCTATATATAGCGCTTTTAACAATGTAGATTGTTTCAAAGCGGCTTTACAGTAGTAAACGGATAATTTGAGGTAACAGAGATTGTTTTGTATTTATAGCGGTTCTTGAATAAAGATATTTTCCAGCTAAAGTTAGTTTTGATTGATTCACTTCCGTCGCAAGGATCATTAGTTATTAAATTAGAGGCCAAGATGACTATTAGACGAGGCTGAATCCAGCTTCTTATTCGCAGCTTCTTATTGAGTGCCGAATTTATGACGTCACTTTGTAGGCCAAAACGCGGAAGTGAGTTAGCATTTTAGCACTTCCGGTTCCCTCGCCCTAAAGTCTATGGGTTTTTTGAATGGGTTTTTGCAAAATCGCCTGAAATAAGGACTGTGGTTAACAAGGCCTCTAAATATTTTCACGTTTTGATCTATGACATAAAACACACCAGTTATAACCTGCTTGTGATTTTTTTAAACTTTATTGTGACTTAAAAACGGTGGTTGCTAACAAGTTGCTAAAAGGGACTACATCCTTTGGCGGGGACTTTAGACGTCATCATGACAAACAGGAAATCTCTCACTACTAACAAAGAACGTATATTGACTAAATAGTATGGTAAAAGTATATAGTTCTTCTATACTCTTTGCAACTAACCCGCGTTTCAGCCTCACGTTCTTTATTTCTGTGGAGAGACTGTTCGACAATGGTGTTTTGTTTTGTCCCGAGATGCAACCACAAGTCGTTGAATGAAAGATGCTCGTTTTTTTCTGGCGAATTAGCAAATGGTATGCAAACATACAATCAAACATAATACAGTGAAAGGTAATCTTTATTATTAAAGTTTATTTGGGGCACAATGATCCGGCATAATAATCTTAATCACAAAGAAAATAATATTAAGGTTTATATAAACTAACAAAATAATAAACGAATAAATAAGACATTAACAAAAGATAAAGAAATCTCAGAGAGGCACGCATAAACAAAATTATTTTCTAACATTTTTGGAAAAAACGAATTGGCAATATTTCTCATGAAAAAGTGGATAAGTTCATACCATAGGGTTCATACCATAGACAGTATATTAACGGGTTCATACACAGCGCAGATCATAATGAACGCTTGATGATGACGTTGATCCGCGACCATGGTCAGAGTGGTGTGCTGTAGTCCGTTTATAGCCTACCGTTAGCATTTTATATCTGACGGCTTTATTTAGGCTTCAAAATGTATACATTTTGGATTAACTTGTAAAGATTATCTTGATAGACAAAACGTGAAAGGGTCACAACTCTTTGTTGAACACAGATCTTATTTTTGGTGATTTTCCAAAGGTCTATGGGGAAAATGCATAGCTTTTCGATCGAGGGAACCCATGCGCCGCTAACTTCCGGGTTGGCCTACAAAGTGACGTCATAACTTCGGCACTCTATTGACGCAATCCGTTCCACCTTAAATGACGCGAACTTCCGCGTTTGCTGGCTTCTTATTGACGCTCAACTCGGTTTGCGATTTTTCTCTTTTTCGCATTTTTTTACGGAATTGTGTCACTTTTGTGTCTATTTTCAGAACAAAAGAATAATGTATACTTTCTGATATCTCATAAAATCCTACTGTGATTTTGTAACAGAAATCTGCATTTATCCTGCTTCTGTGCTTGAATATAATCATGCACAATTTCAGATATTTATACTGTAGAATTTTGAAATTATGGACCCATGAAATGGGCGAAAAATTACCCATTACCCATTGGGGGGATGTATATCTCAGCTGCCTTTGAGGGTGCGTTAAAAGTTGCACTGGGGCCTTATACCCATTGTGCTTGACTGTCACATAAACAAATTTAGACATTTTGACTGTAGCATTGTGAAGATAGTAGAGCTACTACTCTAACGAAATCCAAATGTTAAGCATTTTTTACTGTAGAATTATTATTGTATGAATTTTTGAATGACACATTTCACAATGTAAAATAATCCGCCTATTGCATTTTCTGCACAATTCACAACGCTGTTTCTCGGCAACCTCATAGGGTGCGTTAAATTGGACATTATATAGTAGTGCTACTACTATAACGAAATCCAAATTTTAAGACGTTTTTACTGTAGATTTATTTTTGTATGAATTTTTAAACTTGGCACTTTACACAATGTACAATAATCCGCCTAATGTATTTTCTGCCCATTTCGCGGCGCTGTTTCTCAGCTGCCTCAGAGGGTGCGTTAAATTGGACATGATCCCACTATAGAAGATATACTACTCTAACGAAACCCAAATTTTAAGCAGTTTTTACTGTGGAATAATTTTTTTATGAAGCTTTAAACTTGGCACTTTACACAGTGCACAATGAGCCGCCTAATGTATTTTCTGCCCATTTCGCGGCGCTGTTTCTCAGCCGCTTCAGAGGTTGCATTAAATTGGACACTGTCCCATTATAATAGTGCTGCGACTCTAAACGAAATCCAAATTTTAAGAAGTTTTTACTGTGGAATTTTTTTTGTACACCTACACCGTGTTATCCTCTTTTTAAAATGTGCACCCTATTGACTTGAATGGGGTCTAATTTTAAACCTTTTATTTATCTTATCATCCTTGATGTGTCACACAAGTGCCCAGCCATGTTGAGTGATTCCTTCAGAGTCAGAGTGAACACGAGTGAATCTGACTGACTTTCACATCTACTGCAGTCAGATTCACCGTGTTCACTCTGAAGGAATCACTCAACATGGCTGGGCACTTGTATGACACATCAAGGATGATAAGAGAAATAAAAGCAGGTTTAAAATTAGACCCCATTCAAGTCAATAGGGTGCGAATTTTTAAAAGAGGATAACACGGTGTAGGCAACACTGATTTTTGTCGTTGTTCTCTGTATTGACAGCACTCCAAATTTACTAAAAATTGAGCTCAATGTTAAAATTGACCGGAGTTCTCCTGTAATAAACCATACTATGTATAAAAAATCAGATGAGCCCAGAATATGAATAATTACGCTGAGAATATTTACACACACAATTTTTGTATTGTATAAAATAATGTTAAATTATTTATTTATATTTTATTGCAAATTTTAAAAAGAGGATAACACTGTGTAGGCAACACCGATTTTTGTCGTTGTTCTCTGTATTGACAGCACTCCAAATTTACAAAAAAAAATTAGCTCAATGTTAAAATTGACTGGAGTTCTCCTTTAAAAAAAATTTATTACAAGTTTTTGAAATTTGTATGTTTAATTATGCAAATTAGGCAATTGACCAGTGAAAAAAACCCCGATGTTTTTGTCTGCCGTGTCTCGCCTTAAAGGTTTATTGTACGTATCCTAGAGACAAAGACGAATTAATGATATTAAGAAGAGGATCTATGACATTTGGAAGTGTCACGAGCAGGGGGGACTATCCGCCACTGACTCTTCCCCCTCCCCAAGGGAGCACCACGTATCCCAACCGACAAGGACCAGAACAAGAAAAGGAGTAGTATAAAACAATGAAGTTTCCTTTATTTAATATATTTAAGAGCAAATCAATTAAAAGGACTATAGAAAAGCGGATTGCTAGGGCTGTTGGTCCTGCAGCCAGATGAGGACTTGAAGTCTGCCGGAGGGCTGTACACTTGGGCAGACCCAACAACGACTTTCCAGGCTCAAGCGGAATGGAGCGTAACGATGGCGGGGCGATTAGGCTGGGTACCTCAACGACTCTCCAGGCTCTGACAACACAGGGTAATAATGCACAGATTATATGCAAAGCCAATGTAACGTGTAGACGTGTGTGTGTGTGTGTGTGTGTTCACACACAACCCGGTGGTTGGAGCGTGACAGTGGTGGGACGGCTTGTTTTGATACCCAGCGGCTCACTATACGCAGGCGGTTGATGTAACACAGCGTTGGAGCAGTAGGACTTGATATAGCAGCGGCTCTCTGAGCACAGGTGGTGAACCCTGCCGACTGCGCCACAATGTGGCGGCGGGGGTGGGGGGGGGGGGGTTGACTTAAACTATGTTACTATAGGGGGTTTACTATATTTCACACTCCGACTACGCCACCTTGGGAATTTCACCCAAAGAATTAACATTCGCTCCTACAAAAAGGCATACACAGGTTCGAATCACCAACATGAATCAGAGACATGGTTCGACATATCAAAAATATACTTTATTGACAATTATTAAAAGAGAAATCTCATAAAATGGTTATGGAACACTCAATAGACTACTAGGGGTTTAAGGCAACATCAGGGCCAGGAACGAGGCTTACCAAGAGGCAGAAAGTCAAGCCACGCACAAATGGAAATCACTGCATTTCAAGGTGCGCGTGCACACACACACACACACACACACACACACACACACACACACACACACACACACACACACACACACACACACACACACACACACACACGTGTTAGTACTAAGCACAGCACACGGTGAGGAAGATACCACCACCTAAAGCCAGTCCTCTGCCCCCGGTGCTCAAGTCCTGCCAACACAGAAGAATGTACATAAAATGCAATCACTGTAAGGCCGGGTTGCATATACTCATTCCACTTTGGTCAAAGAAAAATAAAGAAAAATAAATGTTGCCACTAATAAATAAAAAATAAAGTAAATAACCAAGTTTTAAAGCAAAACAGATGGCAACAAAATACCAAAAAATTATGCTTCAAAAAGAAAATAAAGAAAACGTACTCGGTTACTAACGTAACCTCGGTTCTCTCTAGAAGAGGGAACGAGTACTGCGTCGAAGAACGCTACGGGAAAGATATTTCTTTGTCGAGATTGAAGCCTAAAATTAATCCTTAATTTTGTAATATTGTAAAACGCTTTTCTGAAGCATACAACCTAGGCGGAGCAATACAGCTCACCCATTGGCTGCTCTGCCAGAAAAGCACAGCCTATGCGAGGCCAGAGACGCTGACCAATGAGGACGCTTCGCGCCCTTCTGCGTCACCTCCCGCCCAAACAGGCGTGGCCTAGGCCTATAAATACGAGCATAGCTGTCTAACACGCCGATTTTCGTCAATGAAGCGACGCAGCGTGGGCACGCACGGCCATGAGACGCAGTACTCGTTCCCTCTTCTAGAGAGAACCGAGGTTACGTTAGTAACCGAGTACGTTCTCTTACGTAGAGTTCTCTCGTACTGCGTCGAAGAACGCTACGGGAACCCTATGTAAACCGCCGTGCGTGCTCTTGGACCGACACAGACACCTAAGGGCGCGCGCGCCCTGGTACACAAGTGCCTACCCCAAGAAGTATAGGGAGAGCGGCTAAAATAGCATCATCCCTTTATAGTAGTGCCTCTTAAGGCATAATAGCATATATATGTAAATATAGATATATATGAGGGGTAATAGCATGCTCATGGGACACATTGTCAGTGAGTGATGCTTAAACATTGAAGTGACCTGGGCCGCAGCGCGGGGCAGGAACACTTATACATATTAAACATTGAAGTGACCTGGGCCGCAGCGCGGGGCAGGAACACTTATACATATTAACATTGAAGTGACCTGGGCCGCAGCGCGGGGCAGGAGCACTTATACATAGTCTTCTAGACCGAGAGCAGTTTAGCCTGCAACGCAGGAACCTCTAGGTTATAGAACCTAATAAATGTAGACGGGGAGGCCCAGCCTGCCGCCATACAGATATCTTGTAACGAGATTCCGCTATACCAAGCCCATGAAGAGGCCATGCCTCTCGTGGAATGTGCTCTGATGCCCAAAGGGCATTCCAAACCTCTAGATGCGTAGGCTAGCGCAATGGCGTCCACTACCCATCGAGACAGACTCTGTTTCGTCGCGGCTCGCCCCTTGGAGCGTCCGCTGAACGAAACAAAGAGCTGCTCCGTCTGTCGAAAAACAGCGGAGCGGGACACGTAAGCTCTTAATGCCCTGACCGGGCAAAGGGAGCTATTTCCGTCCTCTGAGGCCGGCAGGGCCGACAGGGAGATGACCTGAGCCCTGAACGGTGTGTTGAGGGACTTAGACACGTACCCATGCTTCGGTTTCAATACGACTACAGAGTCGTTTGGCCCGAACTCCATACAAGAAGCTCTCACTGAGAGCGCTTGCAAGTCTCCCACACGCTTCACTGAAGCGAGAGCCAAAAGAAACACGGTCTTGAAAGACAGGTGTTTCATGTCAACTGAGTGAATAGGCTCGAAAGGGGCCCCTTTCATAGCGTTCAACACTGTAGAAAGGTCCCAAACGGGGACTGAAGGAGGCCTTGGAGGGTTTAACCTCCTGGCGCCTCTAAGGAAGCGGACCACCAGGTCGTTCCTGCCTAGTGAACGGCCAAGCGTTGGATTAACGAACGCTGATATGGCAGCCACATAGACTTTGAGCGTGGATGGGGTTCTTCCCTTATCCAATAGCTCTTGCAAGAAGGAGAGAATCTCCGGTTCTCCACACTGAAGTGGTGACAGACCTTGATCTGAACACCTTCCAGAGAACACCGACCATTTGGAAGCGTAGAGTCGTCTAGTAGACGGAGCCCTAGCTTGTTCGATCGTGTCTAACACTCCTCTTGGGAGGTTAGCGGGTACCCGTTTATGGCCCATACGTGTAGGGACCAAAGCTCGTGGTGAGGATGCAGAATCGAGCCCTTGGCCTGTGAGAGGAGGTCTCTCCTCACTGGAATCGGCCACGGGGCAGTACTTTTCAGTCGCATCAAAGCTGGGAACCAGGTCTGATTCGTCCAGTATGGAGCAACTAGTAGTACTGAGCATCCGCTCTCCTTGATACGCTCCAGCACTTGAGGCAGGAGTGAGACAGGAGGAAAAGCATAGAGCGGACGGCGGGGCCAGACTCTGGCCAGCGCGTTCGTGCTCTTCGAAAAGAATTCTGGGCAGTGAGCGTTTTCCTGGTTTGCAAACAGGTCTATTTCCGCTCTGCCGAACGTTTTCCACAGCAGACGCACTGTCTGTGTGTGTAGGGACCACTCTCCCGTAGGAACGTTGTTCCGTGAGAGTCTGTCCGGGCCTACGTTCAAGTGGCCTGGCACGTGCATTGCTCTTAACGAGCGCAGGTTGTGCTGGGCCCACACCAGTATGCGTTCCGCTAACCTGAATAGGTTTCGGGATCTCACGCCACCCTGGCGGTTTATGTAGGCTACTACCGACATGTTGTCCGAGCGGACCAGGACGTGGTGTCCTTTTATCCGGGGACAGAAGCGCCTCAGCGCAAAGTCCACCGCCATCATTTCCAGGCAGTTTATGTGCGGTAGTTTGGCCCGCTCTGCCCACTGGCCAAAGAGCGGTCTGCCGTCGAGCAGTGCTCCCCAGCCTGAGGTGGACGCGTCCGTGGACACCACCTTCAGGCTCGAGGAAGTCCCCAGGCTTACACCTGACCGGTACCAGTCTGACGCTCTCCATGGTGTCAGGGCTGAAATGCATTCCTGAGTGACCTTGAGGCGATAACGACCGTGTAACCATGCTCGGCGCGGTACGCGCGTTCTCAACCAGAACTGTAGTGGGCGCATGCGCAGCAGGCCCAACTGCAGCACTGTTGAGGCTGAGGCCATGAGGCCCAGCATTTTCTGAAATCTCCTGAGTGGCACTATGTGGCCGCTGCGGAAGGATTTCGCCATTTGCAGGGTATTTCGCCTGCGCTGTGATGACAGCCGTGCTGTCATAGACAGTGAGTTCAGATCCAGTCCTAAAAAGGAGATCCTTTGACTGGGAAACAGTGAACTTTTCTCCCAATTGACTCTCAGACCTAAGCACTCGAGGTGATCGAGTATTAGTGTCTTGTGGTGAGCGAGTTCTGACGGCGATTGAGCCAGAATTAGCCAATCGTCCAAATAGTTCAGAATTCGAACGCCTCGGAGTCTCAGGGGTGCCAGCGCCGCGTCCATGCACACTGTAAATGTACGAGGTGCTAGAGACAGGCCGAATGGCAGGACTGTGTACTGATATGCCCGGCCCTCGAAGGCGAATCTCAAAAATCGCCTGTGACGTGACGCAATTTGTATGTGAAATACGCGTCTTTCAGATCTATCGCCATAAACCAGTCTCCTCGGCGAATTTGCGCGAGGATTCTTCTGGTCGTGAGCATTCTGAACTTTCGCTTTGTCAGCGCTTTGTTCAGATGCCTGAGATCTAAAATGGGTCTGAGACCCCCGTCTTTTTTCGGTACCAGAAAATATCTGCTGTACAGACCCCCTTCGCTCTGAGATAAAGGCTCTATGGCCCCTTTGCTCAATAGCTTCGCTATTTCGGCTCGAAGTAGATGTGCTACTTCTGTTTTCACCGTGGTTTCGACTTTCTCCGTGAAACGGGGAGGGCGTCGATGAAACTGTAGCGAATAGCCTCTTTTTATAGTCTCTAGCACCCATTCTGAGACCCCGGGAAGTCTTTCCTATGCATCTGCACGTGTGACTAGGGGTTGAATGTAATCTGGGCCCTGGTCGCGAAATGGCGGCGACACGAGAGCAACCGTGTGCTGTGACATGGACGCCGTGGCGTGTGAGGCGGGGGGCATGTTTAACACAGTATGCATCCCGCGCGCGCTCGGCTCTCTGTGTCGAGAGAGAGCGCGCGGGACGAGTCCCGTAGGGCTCGTTATGCTTGTGAATAAACGTGGGCGCTTGGTGGCGGGCACATTTATAACACCGGGGACACTGTGTTTGTGTACTGACTGACCGTTCGTTAGTTTCGTTTATACAGAAACCGCGGAACGTGCAGTGTGTAGTGGTTGTGGGCACTTGGCAGTGGGCACGCTCACTACATGTAAAGCACAATCGATCTGAGTCGATTTTAAGTGTGCAAACCCTGTGTTGAACGGGGCTGCCCGTAGGGCTCGTATATTTGTGAATAAATGTGGGCGCGTGGTAGCGGGCACATTTATAACACCGGGAATACTGTGTTTGTGAACTGACTGATCGTCCGTTGGTTTCGTTTTTACAGAAAAACCGCGGAACGTGCAGTGTGTAGTGGTTGTGGGCACTGGACAGTGGGCACGCTCACTACATGTAAAATATAATCGACCTGAGTCGATTTTATGTGTGCAGACCCTGTGTTGTATGGGGCTGTGCTTGCACGGGTTGAAAAACCGGGCTCTGGTCGCGAAATGGCGGCGACACGAGAGCAGTCGTGTGCTGTAACATGGCGTGATGCGGGGGCGCGCTTATCGAGCGGGCAGCCCGCGCGCGCGCTCAGCTCTCTCAGCTGAGAGAGAGAGAGCACGCGGTCTCCGTAGAAACCATGTTGACATGTAGCTTGTAGTGATTGTGGGCACTTGAAAGCGGGCACGCTCACTACATATAATGCACAATCGACATTGAGTCGATTTTATGTGTGCAAGCCCTGTATTGTGTGGGGCTGTGCTTGTGTGTATGAATGGGCACTGGGTCGTGGGCATACAGTTACACACATTACATCATCGGCTGTGGCCGGGACACCGTGTAGCACAGAGAGTACTGTCTATCAGAACCGACTGACCGTGCATTCGTTTCGTTTTTACAGAAACCACGGGACATGCAGTGTGTAGTGATTGTGGGCACTGAAAAGCGGGCACGTTCACTAACTTACATGTATTGCACAATCGACACGAATCGATTTTATGTGTGCAAGCCCTGTATTGTGTAGGGCTGTGCTTGTGTGTACGAATGGGCACTAGGTCGTGGGCATTACGGATACACACATTACACCATCGGCCGTGGCCGGGACACCAGAAAATACATTTTCAGATTTACCTGGGGCGTCGTGTGCAGGCAAACGAGCATTGATGCCGATTTGGTGACTGCAAAATACACTGGCACGGTCGCGTATGTTGGGACTGTGCGAGCGAGACATTTTAGTGAAATCCGGCCGCGGCGGGATTTTAACACTGTAGCTTTCCTCGAAGCAGAAGTGCGCATCCTGGCTGAAAACGGGGCTTTCCGGGACTCCGCGATTTCTTCGTGAATTCAGGAAGAAAAAGGCGCGGGTCGTGAGGACGGTAACGTACGTCCCTCTGCAGAAAAACAGCCATCCAGCCGGTAAGCGCATCGATGCTGGTCTTTCTCCGTCGACGCTCAAGAGCGGCGGGGGAGGGGAGATCCTCGGAGCTCGCCCATCCCTCGCTACCCGAAGCGAGGAGAGAACAGCAGTCGTCCTCCACAGACGCGGCTTCACCCTCGTTCATGACGGACGCGGCGGCACTCAGCGGCCCTTGTCCGTCGGTCAGAGAGTCCAGCGAAGCGGGCGGAGAAGCTGGCGGCAGCAGCGGCGAGCACCTCGTGGTGGAGGGAGGTTCCGGGATCCGCTGAGCACGGCGCTTTTCACGGCGCGGCACTGCAGCGGGCGGAAAGATGCAGCTTCAGTAAAGAACGCCAGGCGAGTCCGCAGAGTCACCGTAGGCATCAAATCACAGTGATGGCAGCCGCCATCGACGAGAGCTGAAGCTGCGTGATCATCACCCAGGCAGGAAACACAAGCACGTGGTCCCCGTCGCTGAGCGGGGCTCTACACGAGCCACAGGAGGTGCGAGACATCTTGAAAAAGACGCTCGGCTCTTTTAGTGGTGGAAAAACTGTGTGTCGCTACGGCGAACACACACACAAAACACACACACATAATGTAAAGGATATTCCACGCCGGAGAAGCGCAGCAGGGAACGGCGGCTGAAGGCGGCGATGACCAGCGGCTTCAGGTAAGAGGCGCGTCCTGCTGAGGTGCTTGTTCCAAACGGCTGTGGCGGCTCGAATCCAATCCAGCGATGCGTGCAGCTTCGTTGAATTTAAGAAAATCGGCGTGTTAGACAGCTATGCTCGTATTTATAGGCCTAGGCCACGCCTGTTTGGGCGGGAGGTGACGCAGAAGGGCGCGAAGCGTCCTCATTGGTCAGCGTCTCTGGCCTCGCATAGGCTGTGCTTTTCTGGCAGAGCAGCCAATGGGTGAGCTGTATTGCTCCGCCTAGGTTGTATGCTTCAGAAAAGCGTTTTACAATATTACAAAATTAAGGATTAATTTTAGGCTTCAATCTCGACAAAGAAATATCTTTCCCGTAGCGTTCTTCGACGCAGTACGAGAGAACTCTACGTAAGAGAACATTTTATACAAAATGACATATCAAATAAACAAATCTAATGCAATGGAAAAAAGCAAATAAAATAAAACTAAAGAAAACCACAAAGGAAAATGATCAGAAAAGAAGACAATAGACAATACAGATATTTAGGAACGATCCTAAGTCAAAGAGTTCGCCACAAAACAATAAATTGAAACCAAAAACAAAATGAAAACCCAAATTATTTTGGAAACAGAACAACACTGCAGCCGTGAATGAACGCGAAGCACCCGGACTGAAATGCAGGTATGGGCCTTCACAAACCGATCGTCGAGAAAATTATTCAATGCTTTATCAAGAGACAGTGAAACCGTAGCTTTCTCTGGCAAGGGACAGCGCAGAGAGACAACAGTAATACAACTACTGCGTCAGGCTCTCTACAGCGACTCCAGGGTCCACGTTCAGTGTGTGCAAACAGTGATAACACTGTGCCAGTCTTGTACAGCGGAGGACAGAACCACGTTCTCCAACACAGATCAGTGTCTCGGCTCGGGTGATCGCATACGGTTCTCAGGACGTGACGACAGAAGCGCGTTAACGACGCAGTTCCCATAAAGTGACGCATCACAGTCGGCCCATTCTTTTATAGCCCAAAGAGCGCAGATAATAGGCTGGAATGCAAATAATGACGAAACCAAATCACCCATACCGCCACACATGCATACCTGATTTTTCCAGACTAGAAAAACCCCTGTACCAGCTGTTGTCATCACCTCCTGAGGAAACATCACCTGTGGGGAAAAGAGTAAGAGGAAAATGTATCAGCAGACGACCAAAGGTGGTCTTCCATCAACCATACTGATTGTGGTTTCTCATTGACAAACTGACCACCCCACCAATATTGGGCTATCCAGATCTCACCCAACCGTTCATTCTGCACAAGAGGGTAACAGTAAATTGGTGGTGATTGGTTATGTTTCCAGAACGCTAACTACGCCTGATAAGAATTACCACCTTCACTCAGGGAAGTTAGAATTCTTAGCATTAAAATGGGCAATATGTGAACGTTTTAGGGACTACCTGTACCATGCTCCACATTTTACAGTATATACTGATAATAATCCTTTGACTTATGTTCTCTCCACCACCAAGCTCAACTCCACAGGCCATATATGGGTGGCTCAGCTGGCAGATTTCAACTTCTCCATAAAGTACCGTCCTGGCAAGAGCAACACGGACGCTGATGGTCTGTCCCGGATGCCAGTAGACATTGATCAATGCATGGAGCAGTGCACTGGAGGAGTGAGTCAGGATGTCATAAGTGCTTCTGTCACAGGGTGACAAATAATCCCCGGAACTGATTCCACAAGAGAAGTGTTCCCGCCGGGGCACTTTCAGTGTAACACTGTCCCCGGGCCGGTGTGTGTGTCTGTTGTCATGACAACTAAACGGCAGATTGGCAACAGGTGCGGGGACTTCACTTGGAGTGCCTGATTGAGGTGGCGCCAGTGTTTGGAGAGGATAAAACACAAGGGGAAGAGAAGGCTGGGTGTTCTCTCTCCGTGTTGGCTTGTTGTTTCTTTGTCTTCCCCCGTCGATCTGGTGTGGTTCTCTCCCGTTGGGAAATGTTTGTAGAGTGTTGCAGCTGAAGGATCATCGTGAAAGAAGAGGAGTGTTGCTTGTGGGACCCGAGGGCAGTTTTGAAGAGTGGAATTTGTCGCCTGGACTGGAAAAGAGTGAGATGAGTGATTGACAAATTGAATCTCATAAACGCATGTTTTCTACACTAAATTGGATACTGGTTTGGAGTGCTCGGATCACGTTGTATACATCGCACTGAGTGAAATATACTGATTCCTTGTCGATCTCTTGCCTCCTCCTTGGCCATTGGAAACGGCGAAGCGAAGCCCGCTTGTAGTGGTGAAGAAATTATTCACAACATCTGTCCCAACTCTGACGATCATCGGCTCTTCAGATCGAGACCTCTGGGTGAGTGTTGGCCTTATTTTGCACTTGAAGAGTGGATTTGTAGTGCTGGAATTGACGTTTCCCATCACGTTGCATGTTTGGAGTGGACTGTCGTGTGTGTGTGGAAGATTTATCTTTTATCGCTGTGCACTCCCCATGTGCCATGCTGGTCTACCGTTCATCATAAGAGCCTAGTAAGATCGATTGTAGTCACCTGTTGGATGTCAGAAGGAAAAGCCTCCGTGTGCTCACTACACAAGAACTGTTTATTTCTGCTTGAAGTTTTTATGCTGTCTGTCCCAGTGAAAGCCCCGCTCAGCTTGTGACTCTGTCCCCGGCAGCACCCGTGAGAACTGTTTATCTCTGCTTGAAGTTTTTATGCTGTCTGTTCCAGTGAAAGCCCCGCTCAGCCTGTGACTCTGTCCCCGGCGGCACACGTGAGAACTGTTTATCTCTGCTTGAAGTTTTTATGCTGTCTGTCCCAGTGAAAGCCCTGCTCAGTTGGTGACTCCGTCTCCTGCCACCCATGTGAGAGCTGTTCACCTCCATTTGAAGTATTGATTCCGTCTGTTCCAGTGAAGGCCCGCTCAGCTTGTGACTCTGTCCCTGCAACACACGTGAGAACGGTTTACCTCTGCTTGAAGTGTTATGCTGTCTGCCCCAGTGAAAGCCCCGCTTAGCTGGTGACTCTGTCTCCTGCCACCCATGTGAGAGCTGTTCACCTCTATTTTAAGTGTTGATTCCGTCTGTTCCAGTGAAGGCCCGCTCAGCTTGTGACTCTGTCCCTGCAGCACACGTGAGAACGGTTTACCTTTGCTTGAAGTGTTATGCTGTCTGCCCCAGCGAAAGCCCCGCTCAGCTTGCGACTTGAGTCTGTTGCAGCCCTGAAACCCACCTGTATGGTGTGAAGTGCCCGCCCTTTACAACCCACGTGAGAACCGTACATCTCTGCTGGAGGTTCTGATCCGGCCTGTTCAAAAAGAGTTCTGCTCCGCCGACGACCCTGAGGTTGCTGTGGCCCGGAGGCCCTTGTGTGGTGTCCGTCCTTTACCACTGTGAGTCTGGCACCAGCGCCAGAAGGAAGTGAGCCCCGACCGTCTACTCCCCTGGGATACCCATCTGTTCGTCCTTTACCACTGTGAGTCTGGCACCAGCGCCAGAAGGAAGTGAGCTCCGACCGTCTACTCACCTGGGATACCCACCTGTTCGTCACTCACCACTGTGAGTCTGGCACCAGCGCCAGAAGGAAGTGAGCCCTGTCCTACCTACTCACCTGCGATACCTACCTGTCCATAACTTACCACGGTGTTGCCTTGGATTCCTGGGAAGAGGAAGGAAGAGGATTTTAGATAGGATTTTCAAATTGCTTTTAGACATTAAATAAAGTTGTTATTCTTTTATTCCTGTCTCCTGCCTCCTCCTTTGACGCGCTCCTCAGGGTGATCCTGGTCCAGGGGTGGGTGCAGTCTGGCTTGGCCCACCTCGACCTGTGACCCTTCTATTCAGGGAGTGTTGGTGGGTGAAAACACCCCGCTTGCATGGGTTACTGCAACTCAAGTACAAACCCTCCAGATGGTGAGTGATGCTGCTGCTTTTACGTCAGACAAACCACTCACACTGAAGCAGATCTTAGAAAGTCAGAGGAAAGACCCTGTAATCGGTCGAGTTTTGAAGTATAAAGTCAATAATCAGAGACCATCAAGACAAGTATCCAAAACTGAGCAGACAGATGTGAAAATGCTTCTGAGACAGTGGCAAAAATTGTACATCACTGAGCATGGCATACTTTAATATCAGAAGAACAAACATCAGTTGAGAGTGAGGATGATGACTCTATACCTTTGAATTCTTATCCAAGAACAGAACGCCGTCGTCCAAAGATTCTGACTCATGACTCACTGTGTCAGCCATCTGTGGTGGAAGTTGTGATAGACCAAATGTGAGTTGAGAGTCTGCAGTCCAAAGACGTGGCGACCATGGACAATGTTGGTTACCAGCTAAACTTACACTGATTAGCCACACGTAATTAGGACTTGTGTTGAAACAAATGTTTACATGGACAATGATAGATGTGGGGGGGGGGAAAACAACAAATAAATATATTTTTCAACTGCTTAACATAGGAAACTAAGGACATTGTTGACTTACTAGTAGACTAAAGATTTGTCTGGCCGAAATGGGGAGTCTATTACAAAATAATGTTGTTACATCTCTGTAGTGCGGGTGTGTTTTCTATGTTTCTCTCCCCGTTTCTCTTGTTTACTTTCATTTTGCAGGCACCCGTGATTGGTCCAACCGCCTGTCACTCATCATCAGCGCTGATGTCATCAATCATTCCTGTCGTCAATGGGAAGAGACCACCTCCGTCAAAAAAAGAACACCAGACGTTCTCCAGCCTGCGCGGCTTTTTGTGTTGACATCATTATACAAACTATCTGCCGTTTTGTTATAACCATTATGTCTATGTTGTTGCCTTGATTTGAGTGTATGGGTACATTCTTATGGTCTTCGTTTCTTTACGTTTTTGTGTAAACATGAGATACAGTGTTCTCATTGTTACTAGTCCTGAAAGTGGTGGACAGGTAAGAATGTCACGTGACATACATTGCAACATGTAGCGTTTTGGATTGTCTAGTACAGTAGGTTAGGGGCGAGTGCCACTCCATGTACTTTTGTTTACGGTAGTCAGGATAGCTTTGTTAGGGCGTCACGGACACTGAAGAGATTTGTTTTGCTTCCTCATTTTCTTAGTTAGGATTAGAGGTTATTTAAAAGTTAGATTTTGTTTTATTACTGTATTTTCTTTGGCGACGCCCACGGCCCCTCTTTCTCTTTATTGTCTATAGGCTATTGACCCTACAGTAAGACTGTATTCACTGTATATGTATTATCATACATGTTGTCTTCCTTCAATCTTGCCTAAAACCTTATTTCTTGTTTCGAATAAAGGTATTGGCTTTTTGCACAGTGACTTGGATTGGTGGTTTTAGTTCAGCAGATTGACTATTATATATTCCTCTTTAATGCAAATTTCAAAATGTCGGACCCCTGAATTCCTGGACTATCAGGGGTTGTAGCAAATGTGTATAAGCGAGATAAGTGTTTACTGTTGGAAATATAATATAATTGTGCGACAATGGACAGTGCAACCAATGGTTAATTTGACCTATTGTATTTCAAGTGTTTGAAATGTAAGTCATCACTACAATTATAAGGTGTTTGCTGCAAAAGTTATTGATTATCAATTATAGTCAAATCTTAAATGTAAGGCAAGGCAAGTTTATTTATATAGCACATTTCATACACAATGGTAATTCAAAGTGCTTTACATAGAATAAATTAAAATAATCAAAAGAAATAAGAATAATTAAAACAGTTTAGAATAAAAAAATAAAATACAGTACAAACAGTCGGACGAACAGTGGCACAGTGCTCATTCATTAAATGCAAAGGTAAACAGATGTGTTTTGAGTCTGAATGTGAATGTGACTACTGTAGGAGCACATCTGATCTCTTCTGGAAGCTGGTTCCAGCTACGGCTGGCATAATAGCTAAACTCGCCGTGCTTAAGAGTGAACTCTTGGTATTTCTAGCTGATGTGATCCTAATGATCTGAGTGATCTGTTGGGTTTATATTCAGTGAGCATATCTGCAATGTATTGAGGTCCTAGGCCATTAAATGGTTTATAAACCAGCAATAATACTTTAAAATCAATCCTAAATGTAAATGGGAGCCAGTGTAAAGATCTGAGGACTGGTGTGATATGTTCATATTTTCTGGTTCTGCTCAGAATCCTGGCAGCAGCATTCTGTATGAGCTGCAACTGTCTTATGGTCTTTTTGGGAAGGCCAGTGAGGAGTCCATTACAATAATCCACCCTGCTGGTCATGAAAGCATGCACAAGTTTCTCTAAGTCTTGACTGGAAACAAAGCATCTAATTCTTGCCATATTTTTCAGATGATAGTATGCTGATTTAGTTATTGTTTTGACATGACTACTGAAGCTAAGGTCTGACTCTATACACCAAGATTCCTGACTTGATTTTTTTGTTATATGACCTCTAGAGTGAAGGTATGCATTCACCTTGAGAACTTCATCTTTGTTTCCAAATGCAATGACTTCAGTTATGTCTTTGTTTAACTGAAAAAAGTTTTGGCACATCCAACTGTTTACTTCATCAATGCATTGGAACAGGGAGTCAATGGGGCTGTAATCATTAGGCGATAGGGCTAAGTAGATCTGCGTGTCGTCTGCATAGCTGTGGTAAGCAATTTGGTTCTTTCTCATTATTTGGCTCATTGGGAGAATGCACAGGTTGAATAGGAGTGGCGCAAGTATTGAGCCTTGAGGGACTCTGCATGTCATGGATGTCCACTCAGAGACTTATGGTCACCTATACTCACATAATAACCTCTTGCTTCTAAGTATGACCTGAACCATTTTAGGACTATCCCAGAAAGCCCTACCCAGTTTTCCAGCCTGTCAAGAAGTATGTTGTGATCGACAGTGTCAAATGCAGCACTGAGCTCGAGTAGTACCAGCACTGATAATTTGCCTGTATCAGTATTTAAGCGAATATCATTTATTATCTGTATGAGCGCTGTCTCTGTGCTGTGTTATGCGATCGGAAACCAGATTGAAAATTGTCAAAGTATCCATTTGAGCTTAAGAAATTGTTCAGTTGATTGAAGACAACTTTTTCAATGACCTTGCCTATGAAAGGAAGATATGAGATCGGTCTATAGTTGCTTAATATAGTCTTATCCAGATTCCTCTAGTTTTCAGGAAGTATGGAAAACTACCAGAGAGAAGCGAGGCATTTACCACTTCTAGGAGATCTGCTTCTAAGCTGTTTAACACACTTTTGAAGAAAGATGTGGGAAGAACGTCAAGGGCGCAAGTTGATGTTTTAAGGTGTTGTACGGCTTCTTCCAAAATGTTGCCAAAATTTTGTTTAAGTTGCTGTTTATAATATTTGAGAAGAAAGTCTGTCTAGCTTTGTGTAACGGTCACCAGCTGGAGTGCCCTTGAGAGCCACCTGAGAGCACTCCACATCAAGACTATTATCATTCACTCACAGACTACATCTCCCATCATTCTCTGCCCGGACTCATCATCACACTCACCTGTACCTCATTCACTGATTGCATTTCACCTGTGTCTCATCCTGTTAGTCTGTCTATTTATACCTTGTTCATTCATTTACTCACCGCGAAGTCTTGTCTAGTGTTTCACTGCAATTCCGAGCGTTTCCCCTGGTTTCTTGTCTTTTGGTTTTTGGATATCATCTCTGGTCCCTGGATTACTCTCTTGCCTCTGGTCCCTGGATTACTCTCTTGCCTCTGGTCCCTGCCTGTTTTGTTTCTTTGTTTGACTGCCTATCTGTGTATGACCCTTGCCTGTATATTGGATTACGCCTCTGGATTGTCCCATACAATAAAGCTGCGTCTGGATCTCAAACCTAGTCTCGGAGCAGTTCATAACACTTTGCTTAGGTCCATATTGAAAGCATGGATTGTGTCTTTGTAGATGTTATAATGGACTACAAGTTTTGTCTTCCGCCACATGCGCTCTTGTTTTTCTGCATTGTCTTTTCATATTTTGCACTGCTGTTGAGTTTCTCCAAGGTGCTTTTTGTCTACCACTCTTCCTGACTTTCATATGAGCAATATCATCAATTACACTATTAACTTTTGAGTTAAAAGAATCAAGGAGAAAATCAACAGAGTCAGCAGATATGCTTGGTGTTAAAGATATAGCCTTCATAAATAGTACACTAGTGTTCTCATTTAAGATGAGAATCTTGACAGAGATAGACACAGATCTAGCTTCAATGGCAGGAGAGATCAATATATCAAAGAAAATACAGAAATGATCAGACAGTGCTACATCCTTAATAACAATCGATGAAATGTTTAGAGCCTTACTGATAAGTAAATCCAAAGAGTGTGTCCACAATTGTGTGTGGGTCCATGTACATGCTGAGTCAGATCAAAAATTTTTTAAACAGTTTTGATTTATTTTGCCATATTGGTTTCTGCATTATCCATGTGAATGTTAAAATCTCCAGCAATAGCAAAACAGTCAAACTCTGAGGAAATTGTTGATAACAGTTATGTAAAGTCCTCAGCAAAGGCTGAAGAGTATTTTGGAGGTTGAAAGATGGGTAATTGTCAAATTATATTTGCTTACATTGATAGACATCTTTAAAAAGAGCAGCTACTCCCCCACCTCTCCTACCCGTTCTGCAGACACTCATAAAAGTAAAGTTAGGAGGGGATACTGTAGCTGTCTTCTAGCCTAGTTTAATTTAGAAATATAAAATCCAGGTTGTATGTGGTTAAGTCGTTGACTAGAAGTGATTTATTTTTAAGTGAGCAGATGTTTAAAAGTGCTAACTTAACAGTCTTACTTTTTGTCCCCACAGCAATCTTAGTTTGGCGTGTAATAGGCACCAGATTAGATGGGTTTGCTGTACGGCTTTTTAAGGCCTTAGACTTTCTATCATGTAATCGAACAGCAATAGAAAAAGATACAGGCACACTGGGTTCCCGCTTGTTCTGTAAACATTTGAGAAAGTTACGGTTATCATAGCGGGGACCCGACACATATCACTGAGAGTTGGTATCAGTTGTTTTTGGTTCACCTCGAGCAGGAGGAGTGTGTGAGCCCTGTCGTTGTGAGCCCTGTCGTCGTGGCAGAGGCCGAAGAGCTCTCGCGGGAGGAGGGGGAGGGCGAGCTGGGCCCGCAGGCTTTGGTGGTTGTGGGACCTGCTGTTTTTTGGTTGATATCTGGGGGCTTGCAAAATAGTGGGATAGTTTGGTTCCAGCACACGCCAGTTTTTCCATTTTCTCTGAGAAGCACAGAAGTGGAGATGCTGGAGAGAGGGATAACGTGTCTGGTGTTATCGGAGGCTGTAATATGCTGTCCTGGTTTCCCTGGCTGTTTTCCAGGAAGTCGTTCTTGGGTGCTGAATCTTGGAGCAGTTCTAGTATGTTGCAGTCTGTTTGTGGTGAGCTCTGTGGGCAGGGCTCAGCTGAGATTGTGTCCGTGAGCAGAGGTTGTTGTGGCTGAGTGGTGTTATCATTGTCCTTGTGTGACGTGTCAACCGCATGTCCATTCAGGTGCTGAAGTGAAGTCCTGTGGTCATTCATACTGTATCCAGGTGTGTGTGTGCCATTCAGGTTAAGTGGATTGGTACAAACTGCAGAAGGATGATTAAGGGAGAAGTAGATATTGTCTTTTAGCACTGTTGAAACAAGTTTGTTTGGGTGGAAATAGTTGCCTCTGACTCCAGAAAAGATTGAAGTTCACTCCTTTTATATTGCAGTTTTTTTGGAGCCATGTATTAAGCCCAAGCAACCGTGAAAACCTGTTTGTTCCTCTTGCTGGGAGTGGTCCACTGATGAATGTTTGAACTTTGTCTTTTAAGTGTTTCAAAAAGTTAATTGAAATCATTTTTAAGGAGTTCTGACTGCTCTTTATGAATATAATTTTTCCCCACATGAATGATGAGTCGATTTGCAGTCTTATGTTTCATCAGAATGTTCTCAAGTTCCCTTTCGTAGGGAACTCCCACTGCGTCGTTGAAAACGACTCTTTGGGGACGCTCCCTAAGCGTACGCCTCTGAAGTATGAATGAAACTAATCCAATCCTGATTGGTGTTGCGTCGTGACGTAACATGTGACGGCATTACCGGATGCATAAAAGTGTCGCCGGCGCACACACACATTAGCTTTTCGCTCTTCAGCAAGCGCTCTCTGTTGTTGTCTGTCTTATTTGGTGTTGTCTGTCTGATCCAGTCACTGTATTATGGCGAGTGAGCAATTCATTAGATGTGTGCACCCCTGCCCAAAATATATTACGAGTGGGGACACACATCAGTTGTGTGTGAATTGTTTGGGAGTGTAACACACACACGGGCAGCTCTCGAGGGTGCTGTCTGTGATCTCTGTGAAACACTCCCTATCAGTACTGCGCTCGCGTTCCCCGTGGTTCAGGTCCCGCGTCCGTTGAGGCGGCGCGGTGACTCAGATCGCGGGGTTCGCAAAGGGATCTTGCAGACGAGGATGAGACTGCTGCGGCACCTTCTCATTCTTCATCTGAAGGTTCTAAGGCTCTCGTTCATGGTGCAGAAGCCCGCGCTGCGGCTTCTTCTGCCCGTAACGAGACCTCGATGTTTGAACTATCTGCTTCCGAGGGAGTGGATGTGTTCAGCATCGAGGCGGCCGGATGAGCGTGAGTTAAATTCACAAGCTCGCGTTGCCCGCGGTTCGGGTCCCGCGTCCGTTGAGGCGGCGCGGCGACTCAGATCGCGGGGTTCGCAATAGGATCTTGCAGATGAGAATGAGACTGCTGCGGCATTTACTCATTCCCTATTTTAAGGTTCTGTGGCTCCCTTTCATGGTGCAGAAGCCCGCGCTGCGGCTTCTTCTGCCCGTGATGAGAACCTGATGTTTGAACTATCTGCTTCTGAGGGAGTGGGTGTGTTCAGCATCGAGGCGGATGAACGTGAATTAGACTCGCCACCTCACGTTCTCCGTTGTTCAGGTCCGCGACTCAGATCGTGGGGTTCGTAAATAAAATAAATAATAAAATATGAGTTTTCCTAATGAGAGTGAGACTGCTGCGGCACTTTCTCATTCTTTATTTGAATGGTTCTAAGCCCGCGATGCGGCTTCTTCTGGCCGTGACAAGCACCCGATGTTTAAAATAAAAAATCTGCAACATCGAGGCTTAATAGCGTGTTGTGATTCATGCTGTGGCCAGATGAAAAATCAACTGGCCACATGTTAGACAGGAAGCGCTTAATAAATAACTAAGAAAGGATATGAGCACTTCCTGCAGCAACAATCACAACATCAGCGCCAGAGCTTACCATTTTTATTTATTTATTTATTTTTTCTGACTTGCATAATGAGTTATCTAAGTCATGGGATAAACCCCACTCCTTCCTCTAGAGCCCCTCCCTCGGGAGTTTGGCAACAGAGAAATCTATTTAGCTCTTTTGATCAGAAGGATGACCTGAGGGCTGTCCTTCAGGCAAGAGGGCTTCAGGAAAGAGGTTCTACCTGAAAGAGGTTCTACCTGAAATAAAAATTAGACCCTTTCCCTCCCACCCACCCGTTGTAGAGCAACTGAGGTTGTTCTCACAGCGGAGCCCTCAGGAAAACTATGTGGTTGCCCGCCGTCCAAGACGCTTCGGGCCACATCAGTTTCCAGCGAACGCATACCATTGTGTTCGCTCCAAAAAGCTTGAAAAAGGGCATTGACTATGGTTACAAAATCGGTCTCGACTAATCCCTGCCGGTCATCTGCTTCAGGGGGTCGAGAACAATGCTCAAAGAATACCCGAAACCAGCCTCGAGGGCTGGTTCCCGTAATAGATTTTGTTGAAGCGTGTCAAACGCTTACCCAACATATCTGCATGGGTCCTGCGTATAAGCAGGATTGGGTGGTGGAACAAAAAGTATACTCTTTACTGGTCAGAGAGGCCATATGATGGGTTCCTCCTCCAGACAGGGAGTCCGGATTTCTCAGCCGGTACTTTATAGTTCCAAAGAAGGATGGAGGGTTCCTGCCGATTTTAGATCTGAGTCACTTAAATCGTTCTCTGAGGAGCTTCAGGTTCAAGATGCTCATCGTAAATCAAATCAGGTCCGAGGACTGGTTTATCACGATAGGTCTAAAAGACGCATACTTCCGTGCTCCATCCTTCCAATACACAGGAGGTTCCTGAGGTGCGCTTTCGGGGGCGACGCGTACCAAATTTGGGTTCTTCCGTTTGGCCTAGCACTCTCCCCTCGCAAAAGCTCCAAGTGTATGGATGCAGCTCTGGTCCTACTGAGGCTTCAGGCCATCCTTACACTTAATTTAATCGACGACTGGCCCATTCTGGCTCAATCTCGAGCAATGGCAGTTCGGCATCGAGATGTCGTCCTTGGCCGTATTCCGAGCTTGGGGGTGAGACTCAACACGAAAAGCGTGTTGGTACCAGCTCAGAAAACTACGTTTCTGGGCGTGGTATGGAACTCAGATACGATGTGGGCACATATGTCTCCCGCGTGTATCGAGTCCATCCCGGCCATGGCATCTGGGATAAAGCTAGGCCAGGCCATCACTGTAAAGCAATTTCTAAGACTGCTGGGCCTCATGGCAGCTGTGTCCAACATAATACCTTTTGGACCTTCTACACATGAGGCCCCTTCAGTGGTGGCTGATAGCCAAGGGGATTTCCCCAAGGGTAAATCTGTTCCGAACAATCAGGGTTACGCACCGATGCCTTCGTTTCCCTAATTAATATGGAAGAAACCTTGGTTCCTGTCCCAAGGGCCAGTGTTAGCAGCGTCATGTCGCCGGAAAACCGTTTCGACAGGCGCCTCCTTCACTGGCGCGGGCGCGGTCATGGATGGCCGCTTTGCCAGGGGTCTGTGGCAGAACCATCAACATTTTTGGCATATATTTTGCCTTGAGATGTTGGCTGTGTTCAGGGCTCTGAGGAGCTTCCTCCCAGACATCAATTTATCTGAACCGACAAGGGGGACTCAGATCGCGCCCTCTATCCAGACTGGCGCATCAGATTAATCTATGGTCCCAGGGGAAATTATTATCTATTAGAGCAATATATGTCCCAAAGGTTCAGAATCAGGGAGCAGACATCCTGTCGAGGCAGGGGCTGAGGCCCGGGGAATGGAGACTTCACCCAGATGTGTTGAAGTTGATATGGCAGAGTGGAAGTGCCATATCAATGGAAGTGGATCTTCCACTTCCATTGCCATATCAATGGAAGTGGACCAATGGAAGTGGATCTGTTTGCGTCTCGAGAGACGTTCCACTGTCCACTTTGGTTCTCCCTCACTCATCCAGCCCCACTGGGGTTGGATGCCATGGTACAGGCCTGGCCGAGGCTTCGCCTGTACGCTTTTCCCCCGATCGCTCTGCTCCCGGGAGTCCTGGAGAGGGTCCGTCAGGAGGGTATCAGTCTTCTTCTGATAGCCCCGTTGTGGCCGGCCCGAGTATGGTTTTCAGACATAATTTCACTTCAGATAGTTCCGCCATGGCAGATTCCTCTGAGGAGGGATCTGTTATCTCAGGCGGAGGGCACAATATTCCACCCTCGCCCGGAGCTGTGGAAATTGTGGGTCTGGCCCCTGAGGGGGTCCAGTACCTAGATGCCGGTCTATCAGCTGGGGTGGTCAAAACCTTAGATCCAGTTAACTGCCCAGTGGCTTCAGTTCTGGAGTTTCTTCAATATCGTTTCTCTGCGGGTCTCTTCCCGTCCACACTTAAGGTGTACGTGGCTGCCATTGCGGCGGTCCATGCACCACCGAGTGATGGGCCTTTGGGGAGGCACCAGCTGGTCATACTATTTCTCCATGGTACATGGAGGATGAGACCGACTGTCAGGTCAAGGGTTCCTTCCTGGGACCTGGCGGTGGTTCTCGAAGGGCTATCCCTGGCTCCCTTCGAACCCCTCCAGTCGGCTTCGCCTAGGACCTCACGTTCAAGATAGCCTTTCTCTCAGCTATTTCTTAAAATATTAAGAGAGTGGGAGATCTCCAAGCCCTGGCACTAACGCCAGCTTGCTTGGGGTTTTGCCCCCGGCAGAGTTAAGGCCATCCTGCACCCGAGACCCAGCTATGTGCCTTAAGTGCATTCTAACATGGCTAGGTCCATGGTCCTGCGAGCATTTCATCCTCCACCTCATGTGTCGGCAGAAGAAGAGAGGTTCCTTTGCTCTGCCAGTCAGAGTATTTACCTTGAGAGGTCCTCTTCTTCGAGGAGGTCGGACCTACTGTTAGTGTGTTTTGGGTCACCTAATAAGGGGCTCCCGGCATCCAAACAAACCATAAGTACTGTAGGCCTACAAGGTGCGCAATTTGCCTTCACCTTTGGCCGTAAGGGCTCATTTTAACAGAGGCATGGCGTCCTCTAGGGCCCTCCGTTCGGGAGTGCCCCTCCAGGAGATCTGTGAGGCAGCCGGTTGGGCTACCCTGCACACTTTCATCAGGTTTTATTGTCTTCACCTCCTTAGTGCGTCTGGCGCACGAGTGCTCTCGTCCTAGCTTAAGTGCCTGAGATCAGCTTCACTCTAGGACAGGCTTTTTCGGTGCGTGGCCTAGTGGGTATTCGTTCCCCAAAGAGTCGTTTTCAACGACGCAGTGCGAGTTCCCTACGAAAGGGAACGTCTCGGGTTACGACTGTAACCCTTGTTCCCTGAGGAGGGAACGAGACACTGCGTCGTCTTGCCACGCCCCTTAACGCCTGGGAGCGGCTTGCTTCATCGCGAGGCTAATGTGTGTGTGCGCCGGCGACACTTTTATGCATCCGGTAATGCCGTCACATGTTACGTCACGACGCAACACCAATCAGGATTGGATTAGTTTCATTCATACTTCAGAGGCGTACGCTTAGGGAGCGTCCCCAAAGAGTCGTTTTCAACGATGCAGTGTCTCGTTCCCTCCTCAGGGAACAAGGGTTACAGTCATAACCCGAGACGTTCCCTGCTTACATCAGAAGCTGTTGCTTGTGGAAGGCAGCACGTAGTTATATCCCTGCTACTAATGTTTCTGATTATGGAGTCACCCACTATCAGAGTCCTGGGCTCGGCTGCACTCTGAGCTGAGTGCCGCTGTCAGCTCGACCTTGAGCGCCAGTTAGCATCAGTGTTAGCTACTGGCTGATTCAGGCCCTGTTTACACGAGAACGCTCGCGGGTGAAAACGTAAAAATGTTTTGTCGGATGTGCCTTTCGTTTACACGGCGACGGCGTTTTTGGGGCTTAAAAACGCAAAAAAGTGAAACCACCCTCCATAGTGGAAATCTTAAAAATGCTCCACCATCGTGTTCCGATTTTTACCAAAGGGTAAAAACACAAAAGTCTGCTAGGCAGTGAAGGCATCGCGTACGCGTTTACGTCACAGGCATGCACCAGTACAGGAAAATAATAAAACATTATCAAACTAAAATATAGCATTAATTTCATTGACAAAAAAATAAATAAATTCTGAGCGACACGCGAAGAGCACCGAGGGTTGAAGCAGCAGCTTTACCGTATTAAACATGAAAAACTGTGTCAGCAGCTCTTTCACTTTCAGTGCTTCACATTGCCACCTAGCTGCCTGGAGTGCATACTACATCGAATTTTTACACACTTTTGCGTCACCATATGCATGCAGATTTCCCCCTCATAACGCTCGTCTAAACACAGAATAAAAAGTGATAACGCAACGGCACTTTTGCGTTTTCTCTTCAGATCGTTTCCGTGTAAACATAGCCTGAGTCTGTGTTCGATCACATTCATCACGTTTGGGGATTCCTCATTTACATTTATTAGTACTTCAAATCTGTTTTCAAGATGTATAGGCGGTGGTAGGAGACCAGTGTTTGCAATCCTTGTCAGAGCCGTATCTGGGGTAGAGGATGCTACTGCCGCAATATGTGATACTCGTGACAATCTGATGTCTCGAGATTCTTTGGGTCTCACTCCCTGTTTGTGCCATCGGTTTGTAAGTCGATCTACACTCAGTATGGCCTGTCGAGGAGCACTAAATTCATGGGACTCACCGGCTGTATGCTGAGGGTGTCCATGATGGAGCTCTGTTGTGTGTTTCGTCTGGTTTGGTGGTCCCGCAAGTAACTTTGTTTCAAGAACTGCAATCCTTTGTAAAAGTCTGTGGCAGTTACTGCAGCAAGTAGATTCCAGAAGAGGCATTTTCTCTTATCCTTATGAGGCAGTTGTGTTGTAAGCTTTCAGTTCCCCGGAATGTAAGCTTTCAGTGGGAGGCTGGTCGAATAAAATAATTTAGCTTTTTTGTAGTAATCCAAGCGTTTGAGCACTGTGCTGATTTGTTGAAGTTAAAAGTAGGTGATAAAAGGAGATAAAATATAAAAATATAAAAGCGATAGAGAAAAGCGCGGAGCAGTAAGCAAGAGCGTCCGAACAGTAGCTGAGCAGGAAGTCATTTAAATGTAGAAAACATTTAACATTTATTAGGGGAGAGTGTATCGGAATGAGTATTGCACTCCATGAATGTCATATATAATGTGTAGTGTTAAATATAGTGACAAATGTTGCAGTCTCATAGTGCACCAGCAGGTGGTGGTGATGTTGTATGGTTTTGGTTATGGAACCGAGATCTTGTGAAGTCTCCCGTGAGTTTGAGAGCGAGACTTCCCCGTGAGTGATGGTGTGTAATAACCACAAGAGCTGCAACTAAAACGATTAACTCCGGTTTTGCAGAATAAAAACACTTTAAATGTGCAACCCCCTTTGTGAATTCTTCATTCCACACTGGGAAGTGTTACATACACTTGTTTATTTAGCTCTTTGGAGCGAAGAGGCCATTTGTTGGTTTTCACAGCCAAACCATTCTAAAGCAACGACACAGGTATGCAACAGGTTGGGGTTATTGGAACTAAGAGTGTGTGTGGGCCCACATTACTTATTTGTTGTCTAATTTGTCCATTTCATACCAAGTGATTTTGCATTTTGATTTCTGATTGGAATTTCTGATCTAAGAGGTTCAAAAGGTGATTTTGTTTGAAAGACAATACAGACATTTGAAAATTTCCTTTCATTCTTTTATTTTTGATTTACAATATTTTATTATTTCATATGTCTTTATGTTTAATAAAAATGACTTGTTTAATTTATAAGAACTTACACTCTAAAAAATGCTGGGTTGTTTTAACCCAATTTTGGGTTAAATACAGCCATTTGGGTTGGTCCATATTTGACCCAACATTGGGTTAAAACAACCCAGCATTTTTTAGAGTGTACCTTTTTGTGATTTTATATTAACAGTTTATCAGAAAGGTAATCATCTAATCTTCATTTATGTAATATGATTAGAGGGGGAAAAGGGAAGGAAGTAAATTAGTTAAGTCGAGAGACTTATTTCATGTGCTGAAATAAGACGTGAGGCTTGTTCGACTTCATACAGCTCTACTTGAAGCATGCCGGTTAGAAATGTTGTCCGACTGTCCGGGGGGAGAGCTCCGAGCTCAGAAATTGGGCCCGAACCCAGAGTACTCCCCCCGTATCTCTGGTTAGGAAGATAACCAGGCAAGTGTGAGGAGATGGGCTGGTGGAGGGATGCTGAAAACTGTCTAGGAATATGGGTGAGTCGACTGCGTATATTTATAGGCTTTACTCATGCTGATTGAGTGGACCTGTTGATTACAGATTGCTGACAGCTGGTTGCGTCGACTTTGATCATTAGAGCATATTCCTCCCGAACCTTGTTAATAAAACATAATTTTGAGAGCAGCCGGAGAACTCAGCCAGCTTATTCTCACACCTTTAGTTCCAATAAAGCTCAAAAATCAGTTTTTTTTATAACAGTAAGTCGCGATGTTGTATTGTGTCATGTTTATCAAAATAAAACGGATTTAAAAAAGTCGACTCCACTTCATTGATAGTAGCTATAGGCTTATGTTGAACTTTATTCTTGTTCAAACAGATGCTGTATGAAGCAGTACATAAAGTATTGAATGAAAATGTCTCTAAAGCATCTGTGTATTTGGCAAATATTGCATTTATTTAAATTCAGCTGTGGTAAAGTATGCAAACACCACGTGAGCAGTCACTACGGGAAACAGAAAGTGTGCGACTTCACATCTCCGTTTGCAGCACCTCCCCGCCTGCATGCGGCAACTCTCGCCGATCGGTTACATCCAGCCGCAGGCGATGTCGAACACACCTAAAATGGACCCCTGTGGGTCATGTGGCCACTTTTTTTTGCACTTGTACTGATTATTATTTGAGTTAATCTCCCCTGAGATAGGTTTGACCAATGGGTGTCTCATTTTATTAAAAATAAACTAAAATAGACTATGTTGCCTGGACCGTACTGTGTTTTCTGGATACTACTACCACAGCTTTTTTTAATGCAGCAGAAAATAAGCAGTGTGAAAGCTGCAAATGCGCCTGCTGATGCAGCTCTTATGCTGCTCTGCTCATGTGCTGTGGACATAGGGTGTATTTTAGGATGCAAGTTAATGTTGGTGTGAAGTTGAAAGTTTTGAAGTCGGAAATAAGGTTGTATCTTGGCAATGCTTTTGCATCAGTGCCATCCTGATAAATCTGCTCAAAACTTTCCATGGCTCATATAAATTTGAATGTTGAATGACTTCATGGGCACCGTTTTTGTATGAAGCCATCTCTGAAACTGGTTCAATCAATTGCCTAATCCCGTTCTTAGAACTGTGGGACATCACAGGCAACAAAGAATGGGGGACAACCAAAATGGTTGTAACACCTTTTGATGCAATATCTGTAACTCATATTGCAAAAAGGATTGAACAAATACATAATAATGGGCTTAAAAAACAAAAAAACATGTATGTGTTAGTTACTTTCACAAACGTATCAAATACCTTATACTTACCTATATTGCCCCATTATTATTGTTATTTTAGAAATACATTTTAGAATGTTTAAATAATTGTGGTCTGATAAATCTTTTATATCTGCACACAATAACATTCTATGTGGTTAAACTGAAGTGTTACAACTGAGCCCGTTATAACCAACCCTGGGCTCCACATACTTTACTGTACATAAATAATTAGATGTAGTGATGCATGCGACAGACAACCATAGTGTATTTGCAGAATAAAAAAATAAAATAAAAAATAATTAATAAATAAATAAATAAAATAAAATAAATATAATATATATATATATATATATATATATATATATATATATATATATATATATATATATATATACATATTATATTGTCATTCTTGCCACATTTTCCAAGTAATTCACTTTTGGTTTAGTTTAGTCAGAAGGTGGCAGTGCTGGCCACAGTATGAGATATCAGGGCTTAGTTTCCCTTTCATCGTCTGCTAGAAGCTTCAATGCTCTCCAACTCCACAAAGCCAAAAAAAAAAAAACAAGCAAACATAAACAGACATTACATTGTGTCATTGTGTAGTAGGCTTCAGCTCATGTTCTCTCAAGGACACCTTATACTTAGCACATTTCTCCAGTTATCCAGCAATTGCACTGGCTTCCGGTAAAATATAGAGTTTAATTCAAAATCTTGCTACTCACTTAAGGCACTTCATAATCTTGCACCACAATACCTTACTCAACTTCTCCATGTTTACACTCCTTCATGTGCACTCAGATCTTCATCTTCAATTTATTTTGTGGTACCTCGGATTCGACTTACTACCATGGGTGCCAGATCTTTTAGTTATGCTGCCCCCTGCCTATAGAACTCTCTACCTCCTGATGTTCGCAATAGCGAGTGCTTGCTGACTTTTAAAACGCGTCTTAAGACATATCTTTTTATACAGGATTTTTTATAACATGTTTTATTGAGACATAACTGCACTTTAAATGTATATGCTCTTTGTTTGTTACGTGTTTGTTTTATGTAGTGACCTGTATATTGCTTGTGAGGTGACCCTGGTGTTCTGAAAGGCGCCATGAAATAAAATGCATTATTATTATTATTATTGAATAGACTTAAATCTACCATCATTGTAAACAGTTGCCTATTTAGATCAAGTAGCTTCTAAAGCACACCTCCATGTGAAACTTAACAAATTCAGAAATGTAATTTTACATAGAAAATACATTAGGGGTCCTTGAGGATGTAATGTTCCTGAAAGTATAGTAGATCACTTACTAAAAAAGCATGTTCAAATTAATTAGGAAAATAACATTTTCTTATCAAAGTTATAAATGTTGTGTTGCAATAAAATGATGCAAGTTAAAGGCAATTTAACTTGACAGTTATTACTTGACAGTAATTAGCCTACTTGACAGTTACAAGTGTTACATAGCCCACTGAATCATTCTCAAACTGACAACTATGTTCAGAGAAAAATGTCAGAAGACTTATTTCATTACATTACAAGTTTATAAGCAAATTACTGTTTTAATGTACAGTACAGCACAGTAGCAAAAGTAATGCACAAATACAAAAAAAAGAATGGATTTGTAACAAGATTGTGAAAAGGATTTTGTTCTATATGTAGCCTACACTAGTTCAGGTTGGTGCGTGTTCGCACTGGTGTGTCGGTCAGGACACCTAGAGGCAGGATTCAGTTTCCAGAATTGAATGGAGTTAGAAATGACAGCACAGTCAGACCACAGGCCACATTTATTGCTCAAAAGTCGCAGATAGACATTTACATAAATGGTCTGTATAACAAAGAACACTTTACACGAGACACTAATCACAATAACGTTTCACCATTTGCAAGAAACAATCATATTCTTAAAGTATATAACATGTACTAAAATAAACATTATTGTAGTACTATTTCCACTAGGCGGTGCATGAAGTGGTGCACGAAAGTAGGTGAAAGGTCCTTATACTTTGCTTCGTTATTAAATGGCACGGTAAATGTGACCAACGATATGTAATTAACAATTATTACCTACAAACATCACTTAAAACTACTGAATGAAAAATTAAACATAAGGCGGCAATACAGAAGATGACCTTGTAGGTCATAGACTGTAAAAAAGGGCTTAGTTACACGCGAATTGCTAACGATTATACTCTGCTCGTGCGAGTAAACAAGCTAACAAAACCAATAGTCTCAAAATCACTTGACTAACACAAAAGGCTTGTTTGAAATAAGCAAAATCTGCGCAGAACCGATCACCGGTGATCACCGCGAGATGCATGCTGGTTAGAAAAGTGTCCGAGTGCGGTCCGTCTGGCTCTAATGTCATGCTGACGTATGTCAAAAAACTCTCGTGTCGGAGTCAGTTGCTCTGACTGCGCTGATCAAAAGCACGATGGGAATTGACTTGCTGACGACACAGCTTAATGCTCATTGGTTTAAACAACCCTATTGTTCTCTTTTAAAATGTTTGAATTTAAAACTCTGATTTCGTGTTTTTATGTGTATAAATTATCTATGATTCCCAAACTCTCTGACAGTGTGATCTCTAAATGGGTTATTTGAATGTTGTCATATTTATAAAACATTTTTTTATAAAACATATGTAATTAAAGTAAAAATTATTGCTAAACACCTCTTTGGTATGTAATTAAATTACAAGAACATTGAGTGTCTTTTTCATTATATTTATTTTCTTATAAAAGAAACAGAACTTAAATTACATCCGGTTCATTAGCAACACCCGGCAACACCGTGCACGAGCGTGAATCCTGTGATATCCGCCTTTGATCTCGTTGGTGTCTGATCCACTACGAGAATAGAGAACTGTCTGTCTTGCCTGCCCTTTTTTCACTCCTCCCATCACTGCAGTCGCCTAATCTCGCATACATTTCAGGCGAGGCAAGGCACATCTCAAACAGGCCTAATCAATCAGGGGCTAGTTGCATAAACATAGTCACGAAGTTAAGACTATGTCTTTAGAAGTAGTCTGGCCAACTAACAATCAGTAAGGGCTAATCAATCAGTCTTACTTTCGCATTAAAATTAGACCATTAACTGCCTTAAAAAAGGTTATGACCAATCATAAAAAAAAGACTAACTTGTAAGACTAGTCTAAGCAGTTTATGCAACCCTATCTTTAAAAAAAATATGACTAACTTGTAAGACTAGTCTAAGCAGTTAAATCGGTCAAAGGGCTTCACTTTAAGCTTTCATTTTATGATGAGGGGTTTTTGTTAAGAAAGGGAAATTGCCAAAGTGTTTAAAAGCTAGCAAAAGCTACGAGAAGGGAAGAATGATGATTTAATTTCATACAGTAAGGCAGCAGTGAACTTGCTTATTAATGCAGGAAGTTTGTCCAACATTAAAAAAATAAAGATGTGTGGGAACTGGTCTCAACAAAGTCAAGCATGTATATGGGGTCGCAAGGGGGGTCATTAAATTACGTGCCTGGCCCTCACAGTGAAGTTCAGTGGCAGTATAAAGTTATTATAGAGGGATGTGAGTATACTGAAGATGTGGGGGAGTTGTGCTTTGTCAATGGTGACATGAATTCACACTGTAATACAACGGTTTGATACAACAAGCAAAAGTTTCTCGTTTACTGCATTGAGCATTTTTTCAAAATTACATTGACTCTATACATTATCCCAAGTGAAAAACCTGCAGTAAGCATTTCACCTGACCTTAGCTCTATTTAGACCTGGGATTTTGTAGAGACAAGTTGAGCAACACTCCCCAACAAACATCGGGGCATACAAGAATGTCATCCTCCAGTAGTTAAACTGGATATATGTGACAATTTGTCATGAACTTGTACAGTCAGTGCTAAGTAGGGTCAGAGCAAAATACATAAAGGGATACTTCACGGATTAGCATTAAGCTTTTTATCAGTAGAAAACCTGTCCCCCTGAGAAGAGAGATTTATGTATACTATTTTTTAGGGGTGTGCATTGGCACTGCCCTCACAATTGGATTCGATTACGATTCACCAGGTAACGATTCAATTCGATTCTACGATGCATTGCGATGCATCAAAATTTTACTGCACACAACAAGGCACATTTTTCATCAGTCATGATACAAGCAGTCATATATTGAACAACAGATTTTATTGGCTGCTATGTGTGTATTATCACTCACCTGTATCTTTGACATAAATGTCATTAAACAAAATAAAATTGAATGGTACAGGGTATTGTATATGGCATTTTCAAACCTGAAAAAGAAAACATAAATCACTGCTTTCAAGGGCTGTAATCTCCCAGTCTATTAGTCGATTATTGGTCGATACGTTCTGGCTTGACCAAAATTCTGATTTTTTTGCCGTGTTCATTTCATCAGTTTTGCCGCGTTCATTTCATCAGTTTTGCCGCGTTCATTTCATCAGTTTTGCCGCGTTCATTTCATTAGGTGGAAAGCACTAATTGCTAATAGGGGTGTTTTCAGAGCACCCCTGTTTCACAGGTAACAGTCTGTCTTCAGAACACCCCCCTTGTTTTCACTTCTTTTGGATTAGCCCAACCCACCGGAGAAGAGAGACAGATTGAGCAAAGTAGGCTACTAGAAGGTTTGCTGAATATTATTTATTTAATTGAGAGCGTTTAATTCATAGTCAGTCCTCCTCTACCATGTCAACAAAGACATCGGCAGTGTAGCAGCATTTTTTTTTTTTAGAAGACGGGAAATAATTATTGGAGCCCAATGCGCAGTGCCCACTGTTTGTATTAGTTTTGAGCCTATGCTTTATTTTTCAGTTATGCACTTTATTTCGTTTTTGCTCTTGATCTGGTTTGTTTAATAAAAAATTTTTTTAAATTAAAATGGACGTGCCTTTTGTGTTTAAGAGTAACAGCTTTATGTTAATAGTATTCGTGTCTCAGCCGCGAAGCTGCGCTCCTGTGTTAAGCCTCATCTTGTCTAGCTTCCCCATTAACTTCGTAGAATCCGCCCAGATGTCCGCTTTTCCAAGCTTTGGGTGCGTTTTTAATTACCCGTCTATCGCGGTCATCTCCCTCCGCCTCAGCCGTCTTGATTGTTGTTGTTGTTATGCCCACGGACGTAATCGAAACTTCACAACTTTATTGTCCAACTCAAGGCCAGAAAATAAACAGTGTCATAATCGATTATGGCACTTTGCCGCATCGATGCTGAATCGTGCAATCGATTATTGTTGACACCACTACTATTTTTTGTCTAGAAAAAATCTTCCTATGCATCACAGGTTAATTTTGAGTTACAAAACGCCCTGCCTCTTGTTGCATTTCAATATATATACAGAAACCTCTTTTCAAATGTGAACATGAGTTCACAGTCAAATTTGCATTAATCACCGTCCCAGACTTACTGGGGACAGAAGCTGATGGGGGCACACCCACAGCAGTTAACAATATATCTCTAAACTCTCCACACCTTATAACCTTTTTGGTTTACTTCTGTGGGAATGAGACCTTTGAACCAGTCAAGACATTTTAAATGATATCAAACGTGTAATACTGTATGATAATTGTTCAAATTAAACCAGATAGATGTTTTGGGTGAATTCAGGTAGGGATGGGTGAAGCCAGAGGGAATGATGTGTAAATTGGGAGGTGATCCACTCAAGTGTGATCATATCTTGAATGGGGATGGTAATATAACAAGAGAGTTCAAATGTTAATTTTCTCAGAGAGTAGCCCTCTCTTCCAGTTCTTCCAGTTTGCCCAGTCTTACAGTTTCCCCTCTTGACGGCGTGGGTCAAATTCAGTCCCTGCGGAGTCACTGTTAGACATTTGTTGTAGTCTTTGAGATGTAGCTCAAAAATTGTCTTGGCAATGTTCGCATCTGTAGAAGCTTTCAGAGGGCTGTGTTCACCTGTAGAACACCCTGTCTCACCAGGTGTATGTAGCTTGGTTTCAGCAGGATGAATGCGTTCAGGTTTTCTTCCTGTGGTCCAGCGCAGAATGTGAGGAAAGTTCATAGTCATTCTGGACCTTTGTGACTTGTTCAGTTGACGTTTCATTCCTTCATGGAGAAACTTCTGCGGCACCTTTCCCATGACGATAATCTGTCCCCTCTTGACCAATCCTGTCACCTTCAGCGGTGCGGTTGTCTGGGCAGACCTCAATGGATGAAGGGGTTACTTGGTCCTAAACTGCTTTGTGTTAGACACCTGAAAAGCATATTAAATGTCCCCTTCACAATTGAGCATTGTGTGTGTGTGTGTGTGTGCGTGCATGCGTGCGTGCGTGCCTAGCTTACGCAACGGGAACCCAATGTAAAATGCTGTGCGTGCTGAGAATGGTCCACAACATAGTCCCAAGGGCATGTGCCCGGGGCTCATATGATAGGTGGGTAATGACAAGGCCGACGAGAAGTGGGCCTTAGAGCAAAATAGAAGGTGACACAGTCACCCAATGAATGAATAGGTGCTTAACACAGTGTAACAGTCAGGGTAGACCTTAGCCGGCCTGAACTGCAGAATGACAGCTGAACTGAGCACAGTCCACTCTGTATAGGAATGCCAAGGCATGGCACACAGTCTGGTCGGAACCGAGTCGGGCAGAACTGCAGATACCTTGTTTAGACTGACAACAATCTAGCCTGTAGGACGGGAACTTCTAGGTTGTAAAAAATGTAGGCCCAGCCTGCCGCCATACAAATATCTTGAAGTGAGACCCACCTGGAAGAGGTCATGCCTCTGGTGGAATGAGCTCTAACGCCCAAAGGGCAATGAAGGCCTTTGGATGTATAAGCCAGCGCGATAGCTATCAACTATCAACTATCAACTATCCACCTGGAAAGTTTTGAGGTAACCAGACCTTTAGCGCAGCCACCAAAAGAAATGAAGAACTGTTCTGACTGTCTGAAGGCAGCAGAACTTTCAACGTAAACTCTCAACACCCTGACCAGGCAGAGAAGATTCACGTCAGTGGGAGAGCTGACAGGGAAATAACTTGCGCTCTGAAAGGAGTGGCCAGCACCTTGGGGACATAACCATGTCTTGGTTTGAGGATGACTTTGGAGTCATTAGGCCCAAACTTAAGGTACGTCGCACTCACAGAGAGCGCGTGTAGGTCACCCACCCGTTTGACTGAGGCGAGAACCATCAGGAAAACGGTTTTGAGTGAGAGATACTTTAGTCCCACAGATTGTAGTGGTTCAAAAGGGTCACCTTTCATGGCCTCTAGGACCGTGGAAAGGTCCCAGACGGGTCGATGAGGGTTCAACCTCCTAGCTCCTTTAACCCTCTGGGGACGGCAAACGTGCCGGCGCGTTTTGCTTGTTTTTTTTTTACATGGCAGCAAAATAGATTTAAAATACTTTTGACAAAAATACTTTTGGTCATACAGACTTAAGAAATATGAAAAAATAAGCTGTTAAATGTCTACTTTTTTATGTGTCCACTTACAATCAAAATAAAACATTGTGCTTTTGTAAAATAAAGAAAATAAACAGGGTGTGCTTTCTGCCTCTCCATCTCCGTGAACTTTTTTTCTAGTGCATGTCTGTAAACAATAAACAAAACTCAGCGAATACTATTCACCCAGGCATGAGCAATATATCTTTATAATCATTTAAGTATGTACTTTAAAATGATCTAATTCAAAACTAAAACAAATATTCTCTGTTTATGTAATCTATATAAAAAGTTCTCATTTCAGCTCGTTATAGCTTGTTGTCTTTTAATGTGACCACGCCCACGGAGAGCGCGCGCTATTCAAACGCAAATTATCTGAGGCAATACATGCAAACATGCAAACCGGCCACATCAGCTCGATAAAACACATCAAGTTTAATCAGATGAATTTACTGTGTCATCTTGCGAGGCTGTGAGGAGGAATAATCCTGGGAAACTTACCTCAGAAGTGCTGATTTCACTTCGAGGAGCAATGGATCCATTTGAGGATTAGTAGTAAGTTTTCTTTTTTCTTATATGCTGTGTTGTAATCGCGATATGGAATAGTATCTGTAAACCGCAAAAAGACTGTGATATGAATCGTGTTTCTGTGTGTGATGAATGAACGGCACATATGCACGCTGTTGCTATAGTATAGTGACTAGTTTTGGATAGACTATAAAGTTTTTACTGTAAAATAGACATCAAATAAGCTTTTTTTAGCCAGTTTCTGCTCATATGTTATGTTTTGTCAAAAATAAACTCATAAACTATAGATAGTGTTTGTTCCAATGTAATGTTAGGCTATATCAAACTAATGAATCCTTAACTTTGAAATATGTATGATACTTTAAAAAAAGAAAGATTACACTTGAAATATTGTTAAAGTTGTAATTGTTGTTGATTTACATACAAACATGTACATGCATATTGCTCACATATTATGGTAGCCTTGTTTGTGATAAATAGAGTGTAATTACACCTTTGCATTAATATGTTTATTAATATGTTAAAAACACCTTGGTCCCCAGAGGGTTAAGGAAGCGGACGATAAGGTCGCTCCTTCCCAGTGGCTGGCCATGCGTTGGTTTTACAAACGCTACGTATGGCCGACATGTACACTTTGAGCGTGGAGGGGGACCTGCCCTCATCCGACAGCTATTGTAGAAAGGAGAGAACCTCCGTCACCCCACAGTATTGTGGATCCATGTTTCGAAGGGGGTTTAAGAAGGGGAGAAAATACCCCAAAGCGTTCTCGACCGCTTTCATCTCCAGACAGTTGATGTGCAAGCAATTCTCTCGGCCTGACCACAGGCCACAAACCTGAGTTGGAGGCATCTGTCGAGACTATTTTCAGCTTCGAGATCCCACCCAGATCGGCACCTGACTGATACCAGTCGGTCACTGTCCAAGGCTCCAGAGCAGTAACACAGTAACTCAGCCATTGCTGAAGTGGATGAGGTGTGAAGCAAGCCCAGCCGCAGTACCGCTGAGGCTGAGGCCATGAGATCTAGCGTCCTCTAAAAACATTTGAGAGGAATGACACTGCCAGCTTTGAATGACTCCGCTAGGCACTGTGACGTAAGCTGTCATGGACACCGAGTCCAGATCTGTACCCAGAAAAGAGATCCTCTGGCTGGGAGACAGTGAACTCTTGGCCCAGTTAAATTCGAGACCCAAGCCTTCTAGATGGCTGAGTAGTAAAGCCTTGTCCGTCATCAAGCCTTGTCCGTCATCAGTTCCGCCTCTGACTGCGCTAGAATTAGCCAGTCGTACAAATAGTTCTACCAGAAAGACTCGGGAGAATAAATACTGTGACAATTAACATTTATTAAGAGCTCAGCAAGCAATCAAGTTATTTGGCGTAGGCCCCGCCCGTAGCTTGCAATCCTAGGGTTCGGACTCTGCATATCCTGCCTGAAGATGAAGGCAGGGGCGCAGCTGACCACCTGCGAAGTAAGGGAAGGGGCCATCTGGTGGGGTGGATGGAGGAGAAAGACATATTGGTTTTATGTGGAGGATGGAGGGAAGGACCCGTCTTGGTGGTGTTAGGGAATATGAAGGGAAGGTCCCATCTTGGAGGTGGTGGGGAGGGTGGAGGTGAATGAAGCGAACTGCGAACTCAGACGTGTGTAAGTACCAACCTTTTATACCAAAAGTATTAGGATATGATTGGATAGATGAGAACTTCATTTCAGTACTCGCATACCCCGTTGTCTCAGGGAAGCGAGCGTCGCGTCCATACACTTCGTAAATGTACGAGGTGCTAAAGACAGGCCGAACGGAAGAACGGTGTACTGATAAGCCTGACCCTCGAAGGCGAATCTTAAGAAAAGCCTGTGACGTATGGCGTTATTTTCCTGTCAAATGTCGAGAGCGCATTATTGTAGCGCGAAAGTACATTAATATAATGCGCGAGCGCGAATCTCTCTACTCGCGCACGAAATATGATGCGCGAGCGCGAATCTCTCTGCTCGCGCGCGGAATATAATGTACCGAGCGCGAATCCCGCGCGCGCGCTCTCAGATACACGCTGCTCTTGTAAGAATGATCTCTGGGCTCGCTCAGAGAATATGCCTGCACTTAAAACCTGTTCAGTGCCATCGCGAATCTCTCCTCTTCGCTTAAAGTAAGTGTGTATGTGCTTAGACTGTGACCCGTGCGTTCGCGCATGCCTAAGTACTCTTCTCTTCCATTTCTTTCTCTTTGCTCTTGGCATAAACGCTGTCAAAACGGCAACAACTAATCATAAATAGGCTTCAACGGCTGACCAATGAAAACGCGACATCGTACATGGAATCTTATTGGTTGATATTGAACCGCACATGGAATAAGTTCAATCAAGACAAGCCGAGATGGATCCGCCGAATCGACGAGTTTTATTTGTTTTGATGTTAAATATGTCAAATGTATCTTAGAAATGTAGGGAAGAGGGCGATTGGATTATTTTACATATAAATGATCTAGACTGTCAACCACATTGTTCACACTACAGGTGCCATGCCCATTGAAAGTGAGATTTTTGAGCCAAATAGATTTGAAAGCCGATTCCAAAAGGCAAAAATAATATTTTACGTCTGATAATTAACACATTGTCTCGTGCAATCACACCAGTTAATAACCATTAAGTACGTAGCGAGATCAACTGCTAAATTCAAATCTGAACAAATATTTGGGGGGAATCTAAGATAAGACTCTAAAGGTATTTGAAGATACCTTTTCTAGACGTGTTGCCCGAACTATACCTTATTGTTGCTTAAAGGGAAAAATTTAAATTAAACCCAAAATTAAAATGATTAAAGTCATAATTTACTCCCACTCAAGTAGTTTCAAACCAGTATGAATTTCTTTGATCTGTTGAACACAAAGGAATATATTTATACATATAGGCTACATATAAGAATGTAAGTAGCCTAACTAACGTAAGTACCCCACCACCACGTAGCTACTAGTAGAATAGAAAAAAATATGTGTATGAAATATGACAAGAGTTGAGCGCTCTGGTTCAGTGCAAAAGCACATTTGAATTTAGCAGTGAATCTTTGCATAATTTATTCTTTGCCATAATCCTAATTGAACACTGGGTGTGTTAGCCTACAGCTTCAGAATTATATTCGTATATATCACAGTGATAAGGTATCCTATAGCTAAGAGTGGTCCAGACCAACCTTACTAACGAATGTTAGTAAAATGTTATAAAGTTATACTTAAATAAGAACGTTTTGGGGAAACACGTATTAACGTTAGATATAGCTTTAGCTAAGGTATAATTTAAAGAAGGTTTCGGGAAATCCAGCCCTGTAACATTTCCTTTCAGATAATTTTAGAGTCTGGAGTACCAATTTTTACAAAACATATTGTGCAGATAGACAGTCTAGGTCATTCATTTATATGTAAAATAATCCAATCGCCCTCTTCCCAGATATTTCTAAGATACATGTGACATATTTAACATTAAAACAAATAAAACTCGTCGATTCGGCGGATCCATCTCGGCTTGTCTTGATTGAACTTATTCCATGTGCGGTTCAATATCAACCAATAAGATTCCATGTACGATGTCGCGTTTTCATTGGTCAGCCGTTGAAGCCTATTTATGATTAGTTGTTGCCGTTTTGACAGCGTTTATGCCAAAAGCAAAGAGAAAGAAATGGAAGAGAAGAGTACTTAGGCATGCGCGAACGCACGGGTCACAGTCTAAGCACATACACGCTTGATTTACTTTAAGCGAAGAGGAGAGATTCGCGATGGCACTGAACAGGTTTTAAGTGCAGGCATATTCTCTGAGCGAGCCCAGAGATCATTCTTACAAGAGCAGCGTGTATCTGAGAGCGCGCGCGCGGGATTCGCGCTCGGTACATTATATTCCGCGCGCGAGCAGAGATATTCGCGCTCGCGCATCATATTTTGTGCGCGAGCAGAGAGATTCGCGCTCGCGCATTATATTAATGGACTTTCGCGCTACAATAATGCGCTCTCGACATTTGACAGGAAAATAACGCCATAGTGACGAGGCACTATTTGTATCTGAAAATATGCATCCCTCAGATCCACTGAAATAAACCAGTCCCTCAGGTGAATTTGCGCAAGGATTTGTCTGGTCGTGAGCATTCTGAACGCTCGCTTCATAAGAGCTTTGTTCTAGGATGGGTCTAAGACCGCCATCCTTCTTGGGCACTAGAAAGTACCGGCTGTAGAAGCCCGCTTCTCTCTGTGGCAGAGGAACGGTTTCCATGGCCCCTTTTCTCAGCAGATTCGCTATCTCGGCGCGAAGTAGGTGTGCTACTTCGCTTTTCACCGTAGTTTCGACCACGGCTCGAAAGCGCGGGGGTCTGCGAGCGAACTGCAGCGAGTAGCCTCGCTTTATGATGTTCAGCACCCATTCTGACACGCCCGGGATAACTTCCCATGCTTTCGAAAGTATGGCTAGGGGTAGAATGGAATTTGGGCTCTGGTCGCTGCGTATTAGGGACCCGGAGACCCGAGTGGGCTGATACATTGACACTGAGGTTACAGTGTTTATATGAGGCAGCGCGCTGACAGCAGCGGCCGGTCTGTTTACATATAACACACCTGTCGCGGGGACAGGGAGGTGTTTTATTGAAGGAAGCCCTATATGTGTGTGTGACACAGGGCTCACAGTGCTTAGTGAGCGCTGAGAAGCGGGCACACTTTTTAGACTTAAAACACTCGGGGAGTTTATAGATGAGAGCCCTAGATGAGTGTGTGACACTGAACGGGCAGTGTTTATGAGTAGGGGTGAGCACTGAATAGCGGGCACATTTCCTACATTTAAAACACAAGCGGCTATAGCCGATTTGATTGATACTGGCCCCGAATGATTGAGTGACACTGAGCGGGCTGTGCTTATGTGTAGGGGTGAACACTGGGAATTAGGCACAATCCCTACATTTATAACAATTTCGGCTTGAGCTGGACAAACAGACATAGTGCTCTTTTTGAGATATATCTGGGTCGCCGTGAAAACGACGTTTGGGTACAGGCGAGCGGGTTGTGAAACGGGCTTGTTGGCTGTGAAATACACTCTTCCAGTCACCTCTGCTGTGGGGACTGCGAGAGCGAAGCACGTGGTCCGGTGGTCCGGCCGCAGCGGGACTTAACCATCTGTGTTTTCCTAAAGTCAGGAAGTACTGGAAGGCTCAGGGTTAAGCGCAGTCTTCGGCCTGGGTGCCCGGGAGGAGACGGCCTGCGGCGGCTCGAAGAGTGCGAGCACTGGTGTGAGTCTCTCGGCTGACGGTGCTGTGAAGCTGGCGGCGGAGGCGGCGGGGGCACTGTGTTCTGGCCAAGCGGCTGCTTCTTAGAGCGGCCTGACGCGGAACTTGAGCGCCGATGATGAAGTGTCGCATGGCCTGCGACGTCTTCTGCACCTCGGTGTAGCGCTCAGCGAAGCCTTTAACGGACGGGCCAAAGAGGCCGGAAGGAAACACTGGCGCGTCGAGGAAGGTGGCTCTGTCTGCATCTTTCATGTCAGACAGTGTGAGCCACAAGTGTCTCTTGGTGACGGTGAGAGACGCCATGTTCCTCCCGATGGCTTGAGTGGCGGACTTGGTGGCTCGCAGAGCTAAGTCTGTGCCGCTTCTCAGATCCGTGAAACTTTCCGGATCCAGGCCCGCCTCGTCCATAGAACGGAGAAGGTTGGCCTGGTAAATCTGAAGCACCGCCATCGAGTGAAGCGCTGAAGCGGCCTAACCGGTGGCTGCGTAAGCGCGACCAATGAGGGCCGAAGTAGTCCGGCAGGCTTTAGACGGCAAAGCAAAGGCAAAGTTGCGTTGCTACAGCTTCCTCGATGGGAGGAATGCAGAGGTAGCCTTTGTCTTTCGCGTCGTCCACAGTGGAGAGCGTCGAAGAGACAGAGGTCCTCAGCCTGGCCGAAAATGGAGCCTTCCAGCACTTCGAAAGTTCCTCGTGAAGTTCGGGGAGGAACAGAGCGGCCTCGCATGGGGCTTTGGGCGGCGCCCAGGGAGCCGGGCGCTGGCCATCCGTAAGCGAGGCGGGAAACTCAGCGTGCGATGCACGAGGGGATTCCACTGGCGTGCTCTCGCGAACGGAATTGCATTCCGCCGGTCTCTGCGAGGGGCGCTTCTTACGGCGCGGCCCAGACGAGAGAGGCAGAGGCGCGGAATCCACATCAAAGATGGCTAGACGAGCCCGCAGGGTCAACACAGTCATCGAGTCGCATTCCGGGCAGCCGCCCTGGGAAAGTGCGTGGTCCGCGTGGTTTCGTCCCAGGCAGGAAGCGCACATGATGTGGCGGTCCCCGTCGCTGAGAGGGGCTCTACACGAGCCGCACTTGGAAACTCGAGGTATTTGCAACAACACCTCGGCTCTTTTAGAAGGAAGAATGTGAGTGTCTCAGCGGCGAACACACACGGAGTGATATACAACGGATACGGGCGCCGGATGGCGCAGCAGGAATGGCTCGTCCCGCTGCAGTGCCTTTTCAACGATGCAGGTTTCTTCCGAAGATCCAGCGATGTGAGTGAACACTTCGCTGAAGAGATGAAAAATCAAAGTGCACCCTATCGGGGCCTGGCTTATATAGGCATAAGCCTAGGCATTCTGGCGGCATTCTGTCGGGCCTGGCCAATAGGCATTCTGGTGGGCCTTGACGACTGAGCCAGCGCCCTCATTGGTGCTTACGTCACAGGCAGCTTGCCGATAGGTTGCAGCAAGTTGCCGCAGAGCAGCCAATAACCTTAAAGGGATAGTTCACTTTAAAATTAAAATTCTTTCACCATTTACTCACCCTCAAGTTGTTTCAAACCTTTATGAATTTCTTTATTCTGCTGAACACAAAGAAAGATATTTTGAAGGATGTCAGTAACCAAACAGTTGACTGTTCCCATTGACTTCCATAGTATTTTTTTTTCCTACTAAGTCAATGGGAACAGTCAACTGTTTGATTACCGACATTCTTCAAAATATCTTTCTTTGTGTTCAGCAGAAGAAATAAATTAATACAGGTTTGAAACAACTTGAGGGTGAGTAAATGATGACAGAATTTTCATTTTAAAGTGATTTATCCCTTTAATACATTTTAACCAACCAACACACACACACCACACACACACACACACGTGCGCGCCTACCTCCCTAACTACACAGATAAACAGAAGAAAAACAGCTTCAAACTAAATGGCACTCGCCTACGTGTTTCCTCACATAATATAACTGAAATCAGTCACACAAATGGCTGAAACTTTTCAGCAACAAGACGCAGGGGGCAAGAGAGAAAATGGCAAGTCACACTCTGCAACGCTCTACTTTTTGTAAAGCAGTGCTGGCTTTTATTCTGGCCTTATTCAGGAGCCAATCAGTGACGCTGGGATTGTTAGGAAGAAAACTATTGTCTTTTTAGAGCTGTTTTACACCCGAATTCGGTTTGCATCATTGATCATTACTTTCCTGATATCACTGTAAAGCTGTTTTGAAACAATCTGTATTGTATAAAGCACTATACAAATAAAGGTGACTTGACTTGACTTAGTAATGACCTGTAAACATGAACAAACAATTGTGTTTTTAACTAAATTATTAAATGCTGTATACCCTTATTGTTACGTCCCAGGATGTATGCATTTGTGTTTTCTAATTATGGTGTATGTGTAATTCTCTGTTGTACACCCTTATGAAAAATAAGTTTATGTGCTATTAGTATACTTCTTTAAAACTAAAAATAAGAAAGTATACTTTCAGTCTACTTTTTATGTTCTTCTCAGAAATATACTTCAAATTGCACTTAAGTATACTTGATTTATACTGACAGAAAAGTCTAAGTATATTTGTCCTATACTTGTTGATCGAGATATACTTAAAAGTAGGCTATAATTAAGTATTCTTGGCTTGTACTTGTGTTTACTATTTTGATTGAGTAGCTTATTAAATAATTTAATAATTTAAAACATAATATTACACACTGTCTTATAAACTAACGTGTTCAAGTTTATAACAAGCTTTCAGGTGGAATAGCTTATAGAGTAAATAAAATGTGGAACTGAACCTGATCTTGTACATAGCGATAATAATAATATGTTTATTCAAGTGTTCTATTAGTATACTTCTTTTCAACTAAAAATAAGAAAACATATTTTCAGTCTACTTTTTATATACTTCTCAAAAATACACTTTATGTACTTCTCAGAAATATACTTAAAATGAGACATCCTACTTGACTTATACTGAGAGAAAAGTCCAAGTATATTTGGCCTGTACTTGTACTCAATCTTTTGATTGAGATATACTTAAAAGTATAATTAAGTATTCAAAGTATACTTGGCTTGTAGTTGTGTTAAAGGAGAATTCCGGGCAATTTTTAAGTTAATCTTGATCGTTATACCTTTGTGAGTACTGTCTATAGAAAGAAAAAAATGAACCGGATTGGTGCTTGCAACACGGAGCTGCTACCGCTAATGCCCAGAGCTCCCACTCAGCTAAAACGGCAGTTATGGAGCCATATTCATTGTAACGGCATTGGGTCATACCTGAACATTAGCTCAAATGATATATAGGGAATTTTAATAACTAATCATGAATATGATTAATATATTGCATTTTACAGTTTCATTAAATTATCGAAAATTGAAAATAGATAGATTATATGAGGCTGCAACGCATTCTCATCATTGGGCGTCATATACTGACGCTTTTGACATTTCGTCTACATCCAACGCACATGGCACCCTTTAGCGTCAATATGACACGCACAGAGCTTTGTTCGGTTATGGTTGGGTTTAGGTCTGGGGTAGGGTTAGGGTTAGACCGCTAGGAGGCGTCTTCTGGCCCATATCTATCTGCGTCTCATATTGACGCTAAAGGGTGCCATGTGCGTTAGATGTAGACGATTTGTCAAAAGCGTCAGTATATGACGCCTTGGGATGAGATCGGGCTGGAATATATGAATAATCAATCACAACGAATTATAATTCCTCATTCATATATCAATATTCTTATTTCAGATCGATTATGAGATAATCCTTAAGGGAAATTAATGTAATTATCAAATAGGTGTTTGTCCAGCAAACGACCATATGATTAACCTATCAATTTCTCAATAAAGTTATCCCTTCTTATAAACTCCAATAAATATTAACTTTCCGGTTTATAAAATTAAACTACTCAATGTAGTAAATAATAAGAGCTGCTAGCTCTTGGATCGCAAATCTCATTGACTTGTAATTATGAACCTTCAAACAGAAACAGTCATGGATATAATGGTTTTAATAAATGCAAAACTACAGAATATACGGACTACACAAAATACACTGATTATATGTCTATGTACATAACTTACAGTTAAACAATACAAGACAAAACGGATAACAGATGAGAGAGGGAGATTTGGAGAGAGAGAGAGAGAAAGAGAGTGAGAGAGAGAATGAGAGAGAGATCACAGAATGATCTCTGTAGCAAAATCACAGACCTTTTGAGAGCCAACAACGAATCAAACCTTAGAACATTAAAACTCGTTGGAGTTATACTTGCATAGTTCGTAAGTGTGTGTGTTTCTGAGACCAGGGAAGCGCGTGTTCTTGTGCTGAGGCGCGTTCTCTCGCGTTTCCGGAGCGCGCTGGTCGCGGGAGATTTGAAGGCCTCTTGGAAGTGAAGTTACCGAAGGAATAATTCAGGCTAAGTTCGTTTCACTCTTAGGTGGAAGCGAACAAAGGAGAATTTGAAAATGAAAACAAAAGACTAAGATAAAGAAAATAAAAGAAGACGCAAACTCCTGAGGAGTTCAGGACCGGAGACTTCACATGACGAAGCCGGGATGAAGGGCAGACGAGAGCGGAAGAGCGAGCAGACAGGGAAGTTCCGTCTTTTGAGGGAATCCTGTCCCCGCCCCGTTTTTCGGGAAGGGCAAATCATCTGCCGAGATTTGCAAGCGGGAAGATTCCTTTGTTTGCTTGGAACATCCTTCTGGCTTGAGTTACAAAAGTGTTTGACTTAAACCTTTCGGCTCCAGAAATATGAAATGTGTAAAAAATTGTACATTACTGCATTCTGCTATCGGAATTCGACTCCGTTAGATTTAGAGGATTACAGAGATATCAAACACGTCATATTAAGATTATAGGAATACAAAGTTACATTATTATGCATTAGTATAGGCATTTGCAGTTCGATCAATGTTACACTAGGACATATATATGCTTTCCTATGGTTTATAAACACATCTTAACACAAAAGGGGATATATTTAGTACATTTAAGGTTGAGTTTATGGTAGAAGTCCTTTTCTGGAGTCGGTTTCTGGGTGAACTCGCGTTATACTTATTTTTCGTAAGGGCAATGTGTGCTGCTTTATTGAGTGTAGGAGCAAGAGGGAGATGGGTGTCATTTTCTTTTGTTCTCATTTTCTCCTGGGTAGTTTCCATACTAGTAAGGAAATAAGAGTTATGTTATTTATTTTGTCTTTTCCCCCATGCAGGTTATTTAGACTTCAGGTAGTTATATTTTGTTTGTTGTTTTGGCCTTACCCACTCCTGAAGAAAACGCTTCTCTTTTTAAGTTGGAGTTGTGTTTAGAGCTTTTTGCACCATATACTTCATCACTTGTTTATTAAAAAAAAAAAATATATATATATATATATATATATATATATATATTTGTGTGTAGCGTTTTATAAAAAAAATTTCAAAAGTATATCTAGTTGCACTGAGATGCAATACTGGTGTCCATGAGTTGTTAAGTTTGTTTTCAGCATTATTTACTTGACCCGAGAATCAGTTTTACAGTGTTATTTGTATTTTAAAAAAGTGTGTGTGTGTGTGTGTGGGGGGGGGGGGGTAGAATGTTTAAGAGGAATGTTTTTGTCCATAGGAGATAACTCAAACCTTCCTTACCCTCAAATGTTTTGGCCTAAGCCAAATCTTACAAACAAAAAACACAAAAAAAACACACATCTGCCTTCTTTTTTTTCTTCTTTTTTTATAGGGGGGGGGGGGGGGGGGGTTAGGATGTTTAAGAGGAATGTTTTTGTCCCATAGGAGATAACTCAAACCTTCCTTACGCCTCAAATGTTTTGGCCTAAGCCAAATCTAAAAAAAAAAAAAACACATCTGCCTTCTTTTTTTCTTCTTTTTTTATAGAGGTGATAACAGTTATCCATAGGTTGTGATGTGATTATTAAAAGATTGTGAGAAGACAAAATGTCCTTTTTCTTTTATTGTTGTACAGTAAGAAAAATAAAACCATGAAATACAAGAGTGCTTAAAGTTCTTCTGGGGTGATCTCCTAGTCTTAAGAATATCTGCTACATTTAACAAAGAGACATATCATTTCATAATTTTATTCAAAATCAAGTAAGAAAAAATATGCATTCTTTAATCAGAGCATTCCTTCTTCAAAACCACAACATTCCTTGATTTAACAGGAACTACTTATTGGCACACAGTAAAACCATCCACTCATGTAGCCTACCTAATCTTTAGATCAAGTCTGCAAAACAACAAGCAGATTATGTGATTTAAACTTAGGTTGCTATTATAAAACAAACATTTTACAAAACTACAAACACAGTTCTCTACATTAGACACATTATTCAAAACGAACAGCTATTTTGTTTCATTTGGGAAACACTGCCATTTAAATGCCACAATCATCTCCCAATTACCTACACCCAATGATCATGTGTGAAAACCCTTATACATAAATTGTTCATCAAAACTCAGAACTCACACACACACACACACACTGAATATGCAAAAGTAAGAAAGTCAACTTTATTTCTAAAGTGCTTTAAATGATAAAGTATTCAAAGTTGTCAAAATTATTGTTAATTATAAGGATCATTAAGGACGATCCCTAAATAATATATTTTCAGATGTTTTCAGACTGTTAGAATTAATGCTCTTAATGTTTGATGTATAATGTATCAATATAATGTATATATCATTTATTTCAAATCTTTAGCTACTAAATAAGCATAAATGCTGTAAGCAGCTTACCAGAAAATGTGTACATAAAGCCTTCAGTGGAAGCTAAAGGTGACAGTAGTGAGGAGAAACATTTTAGAAAAATACCAAAAACTTTTTACAGGAGTTTATATTTCGATATTATGTCCTATTGCTGAAAATGACAGCATGCATTTTGTATTTGTTTATTTGGAATAATCATGAGTAGTGATTTTTTTTCTTACCAGGCATATTGATATATTTAATCAATTTCAAATTAAGTTTGACAACTTAATTTGACAACATTTTGTAAAATCTTGCCTCACATTTTCAACGCACCTCCTTATACCCTCCTTGGCCCTATGGACCCCAGTTGGAAAACTCATTGTTTACTAGTGATGAATTTAACAGGTGCTGCCTGCATGCTCCCTAAATCCACATTCCACATTCCTTTGTAAATGTAAAGAGAAGCGATAACACTTTACGATAAGGTCTCATTAGTTAATGTATTAACTAACTTGAACTAAAAGTGAGCAATGCATTTCTTACATTTATTAATCTTTGTTAATGTTAGTAAATAAAAATACAGTTGTTGATTGAGATTAATAAATGCTGCAGAATAATTGTTTACTGTTAGTTTGTGTTAGCTAATGTACTAATGTTAACAAATTAAACCTTATTGTAAAGTGCTACCAGAGACATTAGGCTGATTTTTAAGTCTTTGTAATCTTACAGACATTACAACAATTTTACAGTAACATTACAGTCATGAGAAGCAGCTGCCATTTTCTTTATACCTTCACTTTTGTTTTAGTGAAATGGTGGCTGTGCTGACCTCAGTATGAAAATTAGGGCTTAGTATCAACTGCATCTGCTGATAGTGGAACCTTCATAGATTAGGACTAAAAAAATACAAAAAAGACAAATAGAGAAGTCAAATCTTCAATGATATAACGAACAAATAAACAACGTTGTTTTGATCTGTGCCTTAAAGCAAAAATGAACTGTAGGCCTACCTCGTAGTCTGATTCCAGATCATTTTCAGCAGTATTTCCTGATTCATAACCTATTAAAAATAAAAAATAAACATTTTATATTGTTAATTGATAAGAACATTAGTGTAGTCTCTATTACCATACTTTCTTGCACAAGATAGAGCCCTTCACATGTCATTCACAAGGCCAGAAATTGGGTCAAAATAAACTATGTGGATTATCCACTTCGGTGACCATTCACATGAGCAGCCGTGTGTGTGTGTGTGTGTGTGTGTGTGTGTGTGTGTGTGTGTGTGTGTGTGTGTGTGTGTGTGTGTGTGTGTGTGTGTGTGTGTGTGTGTGTGTGTGTGTGTGAGAGAGAGAGAGAGAGAGAGAGAGAGAGAGAGAGAGAGAGAGAGAGAGACTCAGATTAACCATGAACGTGCACGGGAAAGTGGAAAAGTGAAACAGAAATTATCCACAGGGAGAATCTAAGCTGCAACCGATTGTTAAAACAGAAACAAAAACCAAATTTTTTTCAGAGAGAGGATGTTTAACCCAACACCATTGTTGATATAAAATCACATGCATTTGTGTAACATACTTAGAACAGGATGGGCAGAGGGTCGTCTGTCGTCTGTGAATAAATCCAGTGCAAAATTATATATCACTATGACTACTCAAACCCATATTGTAGAATAACCTTTAATTAGAGAAGCAGTTTTGAGATATTGAGCTTTAAAGTTTTTGCATTCCAAGCGACTTTTCTAAATAAAAAGTCCCAAAATGTACACAACATTTAAAAAAAATCACAGCCTAATATAAATAAGTTGTCACAGAATAAGAATGTGAATAACTCAATTTTGACAAAAGAAATTCAAAATATAATTCCAAGAAGTCATAATCAAATCATGATAAGGAAGTATGTATGTCTGTGCTATCTACGGTCTTTCAGTAACACAAGATTTCCCCTTAGACAAGATCTGCTGAGGCCTCTTGTTTCTAAACTTAAGCATTGCCACATTTCCCCTTTTGGCTGCAAATCCATTTAAAAAGTCTGTTTCACAGAGATCCTTCCTCAGACATAACAATCACTGAAAATACAAGTAAGCAACAGTTCAGTTTTCTTTAGGACAAATGTTAAAAGTATACTCACGTTGAACTTTTTTTTTCCGGAATATCAACAGAGCACACAGAAGACCAACAATAAGTGATCCGATGACCATCACACCAGCGACAATGTGTGTTGTAGATGTTTCAGAAGATCCCTTGATAGAAGAAACTGAAGAAACAATATACATATAATTATTGACAACAGCACATATTCTCCATGACAATGTTGTTAAAAAATGTATACTGTACTACACAATTGTCTTCATGACAATGCACAGATTTAGAAATTTGCTGACTCAAAGTAACCTGAGATATCTGATATGTGGCAATATCAATGCTTTATTGTACTACTCTAAATTGCATTACTAAGAAAAAATTATACTAGTAAAATGCCATAATATGGCCAGCTCCCTAAAAATGTTGCTTTGTCTCAAAACATGCCCAGTGTCTTCAGAATCCATGATATGATTACGTAAACAGTCCTGACACAGTGCTACTGTTAACCCTGAGTTGACATAATGTCTAGAGATCAAATCAAATCTATTCAGCAGATCATATTTTTACACAAACTTCTAACTATGTTAAATAAGCACTCATATAAGAGATGGTAAGAAATGAAGCTTAATTACTTCTAGCAGATGTGATCTGTAATGTGCTTTCTCCAACTTGCATATATTTGCTGTTCAAGACAATGCACCTAAATGGCCCCAGGTCCAAGTTAATAGACTTGAAAGTCAGTTTGCTAGATAAGGCCACAGATTTTAAACCGTCAATGTCCTTGGAGGCTTTTGTCAGTTCTGAATTTATGGTCCAATTCGTTCCAGAATGGTCAAACCAATGGATGAAGCCTGCTGGGTAGCCATCAGTGGCATTGCAGTAAAGGTTGACGGGCCCTCCGTCTGTGACATTGATAGGCCATGTGCTTGAGTTTAGATTCTTGTAAGTGGCTTTATTGAGGGGAAGAAACATTCGATAAGTGTCAAGAAAGCAGAAAGTATTATAATAACCACTTTTAAAACAAAATGGCTAAGAATTTCAGAATTTTATTTTATTTGATGTGACTGAATAATTTCAATCTCACCTGTGATAGTGATTCTTAATTGCACCGTTGTTTCACCTCTGTCTGTTATAACACGGTACAGATAATCACCCTCATCAGAAAACTTAGTGTCAGAGATTTGCAGCGATGGACCCAATGCTAAAAGACTAAGGCGTGGATCTCCTGATTTTTCATCCTCATGTTTGAAAAATATTTGCTTGTTGTCAGTGGCGTTTTTTAAAGTAACTGCTACTATTTGAATTTTTGGGATGTCTTTGAAATTGCAGTTGATCACTGTGGTCTCAGCAACAATTCCAACAGTAGGTAGGCATTCCAATTTCCACAAATCTGTTGAACATGGAAGTACAAACATAAAATGGCATTATGGTATTTTAGTGAAAGCATAACTAGATATTTATAATCAAAGAACAAAGAATGTTCAGAGCTTAGTCTCTACTGGATACAAACATTATTGTGACAATAATGCTAATGTGCAAATCCAATACATCTCTGAATATGAATGCATTGTACCTTGACTGGGCCTCACAGCAGGGATGAAGAGAGAAATGATTACAAGTACCATAACCATCACCGAAGACATGTTTACTCTAAAAGGAAAAGGAAAAAGGGAGAGAGAGAGAGAGAGAGAGAGAGAGAGAGAGAGAGAGAGAGAGAGAGAGAGAGAGAGAGAGAGAGAGAGAGAGAGAGAGAGAGAGAGAGAGAGAGAGAGAGAGAGAGAGAGAGAGAGAGAGAGAGGAGAGAGAGAGAGAGAGAGAGAGAGAGAGAGAGAGAGAGAGAGAGAGAGAGAGAGAGAGAGAGAGAGAGAGAGAGAGAGAGAGAGAGAGAGAGAGAGAGAGAACAACAGAATTATTGTACTTTGTTGCTGTGTACGTGTTGGGAACCTTATCTCTACTATTGTAAAAGTTTAAGCTGGGTTTCAGGAGGCAATACTAAGCAGCATTCAATGTTAGTTCCTTCAAATAAATAAAGCTTAAACACAATATGGTAGCCTACTTAATCAGAAAATGTTTTGCATGTCAACATACATACAACAACATTGATAGGCATAATTAATTGCAATAGAGAGCGGGCACAACCTAACACTTTTTGACTTTCTCAGTTTGTGTAAATTCACTTGGGTTTCAGAGTATTTATTTTTAACCGCATTAATTTCACACAATTCTAGGACAATTATGGGGTTTTGTTTCATTAATACAGTGTATACTTTTTTTGTTTACGTGGTATTGCAGCACATGAGGGGCATGTTAAAACATGAGCATAATGACAGCTAAAAATTTTATCTGATCTAAAAAAATATATATATATATATATTTAGTAAAAAAAAAAGTATATACATACAAGACAAACTAAAATAGTTTGTCAATAAAATACAATTATTAACTTTTTTATATAAAACAATTATTTTTTTTTATAATTAAAAAATAAAGTATTTTTTTAGTTTGACAACAAACACACCACAAAACACAGCTATAGCCTATAGCATTATTCAAAACATAATAATAATAAATAATTTCTGTATATTGACTATTTGCCTTTTTCACAATATAATTGATACAAATATAATAGAATATAGTTTAGTTCTAATGGACTTCTAAAACTCACACACACAAAAACAGAGAACTTTAGTAATAAATGTACTTTTGCTATAGCCTATGGTTAAATAAATGTTCAGTAATATCTTCCAAAGATTTTTTTTTTTTGGCGCAATTTTTTCTCTTGCCTAGATAGTGTTGATATACTAGTGTACTAGTAAATACACTAAGTTTCATCATGCTGCCATCAAGTTTTAATTAATGTGTGTTACAAGTTACAACTAACCCTGCTTTAGGTTGTGCCCTGATCACCCCTAATAATAATAATAATAAGAGTGCTAAAATATTAAGTAACCTAAGCTATGTAAATGTTTATTTATTAATTAACATCCATATCCACATTCAAATTAAGACAACACTCCAACAGAATTTTTCCATCTCCATAAGCAGTCTCCTCTTTCGTATACCACTTAATGAAAAGTTATTGGTATGTGTAAAAATATTAGCTAGACTATGTTTCTAGACCGATCTATTTTAGTTGTGTTAACGCATGCGCAGCTTTTATACAAATTATGTCCGTGTATGAAATAGGCTATATTAAAATAAACTATACCAAATAACCTAGATGATAAGAGCCAGTAGGCTACTCATGATTAATAAACATAAGAGCGGCATCCACATTAATGTGCCCGAATCTTACTGCTTCTGTCTTTTTAGCGCGTCCGTTTTTAAGCGATGTTTGACCTTATGTTTTTAATGTTTACAATACTGAACCGTAGCCTATAGCCTAACATGGTAGTTCAACTTTACGGATATTAAATAATAACACCATCGAATATAGGCAAAAGATTAAACAAAACTTACAGCGTAAATGCTCTTCAAATGGACAAGGAAACGAGAATGCAACCGCATGAAATGAAGGACTGCCTTTTTAATGGAGATATACTTTCACTTTCAGTATGAATGTCACGTCTACGCCTACAAGTAATAGGCTACGAATCGTTTTACAAACCCTTTACTTCTTTTGCAAGCAAGTGAAGCAACTGTTAGTGAACTTTAGTAAACATTAGACTATTATTCAGCATTTAACTACTGAATCTTTATTTGCCGTAAACTGTGGAGCTTTTTGTGACTTGACGCAAAAAAAAAAAAAAAAAAAAAAAAACTTTGCACGAGATTGCAATATTTGCAGACTGGGACTTGGATCTTTTTCTTTTCTTTCTTTTTATATATTTTGTCTGTCTCAATGTTTTTTTTTGTTTTTGTTTTGTTTTGTCTGTCTGTTTCTGTAGAGTGTTTGTGTGTATGTGGTTTAGGGTGTGTGTTGACATGGTGCTCTCATGTTTTTTTCTGCAATATGTACCAACATGGATCTTTTCACTAATCACTGTATTATTATTTTTTTATTTTTTTATAATTATGGTTAAAGGTCTTTACATTATGCACCTGAATATTAGAAGTCTACTCCCCAAAATCGACCAACTACGTGTGTGGTTGACCTAATAATCCAAGTATTATTACATTATCCGAAAGTTGGCTTACCAGCAACATCTCTGACACCGATATTAGTATAGACAACTATAAACTGTTTAGATCGGACAAAGGCTCAAGGGGAGGCGGAGTTAGGGGAGACCAGGGACAGTTGCAACAAGGGATGGTTGCAACATGTCATTTTTATCCAATCAGAAAGAAGCTAGAGTGATGACACTCACACTGCACATGCTCAGTTGGATGCCCCTCCCTTGCAGAGAAACATCAAGGAGATTCCTGAGCTGCTCCAGGATTTATTTTTAAAAAAACTGTTTTTGGGGTATGAAAGTATTTATTTTCTTGAGCTTTGTTTTTGTTAAAATGCTGTAATTGTTTTTTGTGATTCAGTTCAAACTTATATGGTTTAAATGAGTGATATGTTAACTTTAAGCTAATATGGTTAACATGTTTCAATGCCACCTTGCTAGCACATGAGGTTTTATCATGGCTGACAGGTAAGGGGACAGTTGCAACAGTTATTGCAACTGTCCCCGTACAATGCATAAATATAAAAACAGACCACATAGCAGTATTTTTAACATTTTAAAAGTTCTTTCATAATTTGTACAACTGTGACTCTGACTGAATCCAGAGTATTATATTATTGTTGATATTACAGTTTTGACAGTTGTTAAAATGAGAGTTATTGCTGTAAAGTTATCGTTAAAGTAGATGCAAGATGCAGTTATATTGTTGACATTACATTGTTAACCTTTGTTTTGCTAAAATGAAAAATGATAATAAAAAATGTAGTTTAAAAAAAATGTTTTACATGACAATAGGCTAAATAAAAGTGAATTGCCTCACAAATCGTTCCATTCTTCTTATTTTACTAAAAGCCTACTGTATTTGATATCAATTTGAATATTTTACATCTGCACATAAGGCCTATTCATCTAGAAAAATCTATAATTGTCATTAATCAAAGCTGATGAATAAATATTTGATAATAATCATTTAGCTAAAACTTACATATATTCCTATTTGTAACATGTTGCAACCATCCCCAAACAGTGTTGCAATTGTCCCCGGGCACGGGGTCAGTTGCAACATCTGACTCCTTACATTCAAATGCAAATTGTGAAAAATGTAGATTCTGGAACAATCTTTAAATGGTTTAGACTAACAGACAGATGTAAGTTTATTGTATAAAAAATTGGTTTGTCTAATCCAAACCGTCTCCGAGTAACAGAGCCAAATGCAAAAAGTGTTGCAACTGTCCCCGGTCTCCCCCTACTTATGTTTGATCAAACTTTAATTCTCAACGTATGGTTCCTAATGAGATTCCTGTATATTTTGAAGGACTGTTCATCAAAATTACTCTTCATGAAAATAAGCAGCTAATTATTGGAAATATTTATAGACCGCCTAACTCTCCCAAATTGGAATCAATTAAAATTATTATTTCTACTGTATCTTCCTTAGTTTCTAATAAGGAAATTATACTTATGGGTGACTTATATTAATTGGCTTCATTCATCAACACTAACTGAAAGAAATATGATTAATAGCTTAAACTTGACTCAACTTATAACTGAGCCCACAAGGCTTACACTTACCTCTAAATCTCTTTTGGATTGGGCCCTAGTTTCTCACCCTGAACGAATAACTAAATCTGGGATTCTACCAGACTGCTTTAGCGATCACCACATGATTTATTGTATTTGGAAAATTGTGAAGCGACGTCTCCCTCCTAAGTTTATCAAGATAAGGCAAACCAAATTATTTAATAGTGACCAATTTATTAATGATTTGCAACAAATTAACTGGTACAGGCTAAATCTAATTCCATTTATTGATGATGCATGGAATTTTCTATAGCCTCTGTATGTTATAAACAAGCATGCTCCTTGGACCACTGTTAAAGTTAAAGGTAGTCATTTACCGTGGGTAAATGGAGACCTTATTAATCTCTTTAAACAGAGGGATAGGGCTTGGTACAAGTTTCGACGTACAAAATACATTGCTGACTGGGAAGAATACAAACGTTTAAGGAACACTTGCACTATACAAACGAGAAACTCCAAATCAAATTATTTCAGAAATTGTCTAACGAATGATTTTAAAAACCCTCGACGATTTTGGAAACAGGTTAATAATGTATTTGGGAAATCTGGGCGGGCTATAACTAATTTGAACCTAAACAATGAAAGTATAGATGATCCAGCTACCATTGCTAATGCTTTTAGTTTGCATTTTCCCCTAGCACCACAAGTACAGACTTCTACTTATCAACTTGATTTGGTTCCTTGTTTTCAGCCAGGCAGTTCTTTCTCATTTACAGAGGTCAGCCCAGCTGATGTGCAAAGGGCCATAAGTGAACTGTCCTCTATCAGTGGTGCTGGTCCAGATGGCATTGAGAATAAGTTTATTAAAATTGGTTCTCATGTACTAGCAGTGCCATTGGCCTCACTTTTCAACTTATCATTCTCTTCTTGTAAATTTCCTTTAGCCTGGAAAAGTGCTAAAGTTATCCCACTTCACAAAGGTGGCGATCCTGAAAATATTAATAATTACAGACCCATCTCAATCATCAATAGTGTTGTAAAAGTTTTTGAGAAAATATTTTTTTTTGCAATTATCAAATTATTTAGCTGACAATAACCTATTATCTCAATGCCAATCTGTATTTAGAAAATATTTTTCTACCACTACAGCACTTACCAATGATGTGTTTTCGAGTTTTGATAATCGTATGTGTACTGGTGCATTATTCTTAGACCTTACCAAAGCTTTTGACTTAGTTGATCATTATTTACTCTTAGATAAATTGTATTCTGTTGGTTTGTCTATTTCTTCTTTGCTTTGGTTCAATTCTTATTTACACAATTGTTGTCAGTGTGTGTCCTTTGGGGGCAGCATTTCTTATTTCACTGGCATTGACAGAGGAATTCCTCAAGGTTCCTCTCTCGGGCCTTTACTATTTTCGATATTTATCAATGATCTTCCGCGTAGCTGCACTGAATGCACTATTCAACTTTATGCTGATGACACGGTTATTTATTGTCACAAACCTAATATTTATGATATCAGCACTACACTACAAAATGGTTTTGATTCAGTCCAGCGGTGGCTATTGTCCAACAAGCTTATACTTAACAAATCCAAATCATATTATATGCTTTTTCAAAAAAAGCCTGAAAATTCATCTGAAAATTCACAAAAAATTACATTTCTTGAACAAACTCCCATAAAACCTACTAGGCAGGTCAAATATCTTGGCCTTTGGCTTGACTCTGATCTTTCTTTTAGCATTCATGTACATAATAACTAATAAGCTCAACTACTCACTTAGAATTCTATACCAATCAATAAACTGTTTTAATCTTCCTGTCAGAAAAATAATTGTTTCCCAACTTTTATTCATCATATAAATACTAAAATACATACTACAGCCTCCTGCCTTCAGTCTCTTAACACTGCCTACAATAGTCTGTGCAGATTTGTCCGCCGCTGCCCCTACAGAACACACCATTGTGAAATGTACCATCAACTGTCCTGGCTGACCCTACCAGATAAGGTGTTTTCATTGGTTACAATTTATTTATAAATGTATTTATATGGATGATCCTTCTTATTTAAAACAATATCTAATTCCATTTAGCTCATTTTATAACTTACGACACAATAACCAAATCTATTTTATCATTCCTCAAATCAATAAAGAAATAGGAAGATATGCATTTCAACATAAAGCACCATTGGAATAACCTTCCAAATTCAATTCGCTTTTTGACTTCCTTTCCAATGTTTAAAAATGCCCTAGCTCAACATCTTCAGAATACGTGCAATTGTTTTTAATTGTTATTCTTTTTTTTCTTTTTTTCTCTGTGCTGGTTTGAGGGCACAGGTCAGGTCAGAGGCTAGAGCATTATTATTATTGGTGGTCACTACTGCACTACTGCTCTACAGTGGTTACCACTGATAGAGTTGATACCCTGAAACGGGATTAAATTAAACCTATTTTAAGCATGGTGCATTAATCCTTTACACTTTTGTGTGCAAATGTGTTTACTGGTGTCTAGATGTACAGTCATGGCCAAAATTGTTGGCACCCCTGGTAAATATGATCAAAACTGGCTGTAAAATATAAATCTGCATTGTTTATCCTTTTGATCTTTCATTCAAAAAATTGCCAAAATTCTAACCTTTCATTGAAGCAAGAGAATTGAAAGTGGGGCTAAATCACATTATGAAATAAATGTTTTTCTCCAAAACACATTGGCCACAATTATTGACACCCTTTTATTAAATACTTTTTGCAACCTCCTTTTGCCAAGATAACAGCTCTGAGTCTTCTCCTATAATGCCTGATGAGTTTGGAGAACACCTGACAAGAGATCAGAGACCATTCCTCCATACAGAATCTCTCCAGATCCTGCAGATTCCCAGATCCATGATGGTGCTTCTTCTCTTCAGTTCAGCCCACTCATTTTCTATAGGGTTCAGGCCAGGGACTGGGATGGCCATTGCAGATCTTGGTTTTGTGCTCAGTGACCCATTTTTGTTTTGATTTTGATATTTGTTTTTGGATCACTGTCCTGTTGGAAGATCCAAACATGGCCTGTTATAAGATTTCTAGCCCCGGCTGTTAGGTTTCGATTTTTTATCTGTTGGTATTTGATCCAATCCATGATGCCATGTATCTGAAAAGCTATTTTTGTGGTTCCTCTGTCCATAGAACCCGTCCCGTTTGAAGTGCCAGTAGTGTCAGGTACTTTTCAAACGTTCTATGGACAGAGGAACCACAAAAATAGCTTTTTTGGCAGCAAACATTTAAGATGGGTTTGGTGCACACAGGGATAAAAAAGTACCCCATGTGTAAAATGAAATACTCTGCTGTATCTTTACTGCTGTGGGCCTAATTTTCTGCCAGAGGTCCTGGACATCTTGTTCAGATACATGGCATCATGGATTGGATCAAATACCAACAGATAAAAAATCGAAACCTAACAGCCGGGGCTAGAAATCTTATAACGGGCCATGTTTGGATCTTCCAACAGGACAGTGATCCAAAAACAAATATCAAAATCAAAACAAAAATGGGTCACTGAGCACAAAACCAAGATCTGCAATGGCCATTCCAGTCCCTGGCCTGAACCCTATAGAAAATGAGTGGGCTGAACTGAAGAGAAGAAGCACCAACATGGATCTGGGAATCTGAAGGATCTGGAGAGATTCTGTATGGAGGAATGGGCTCTGATCTCTTGTCAGGTGTTCTCCAAACTCATCAGGCATTATAGGAGAAGACTCAGAGCTGTTATCTTGGCAAAAGGAGGTTGCAAAAAGTATTTAATAAAAGGGTGCCAATAATTGTGGCCAACGTGTTTTGGAGAAAAACATTTATTTCATAATGTGATTTAGCCCCACTTTCAATTCTCTTGCTTCAATGAAAGGTTAGAATTTTGGCAATTTTTTGAATGAAAGATCAAAAGGATAAACAATGCAGATTTATTTTTTACAGCCAGTTTTGATCATATTTACCAGGGGTGCCAACAATTTTGGCCATGACTGTATGTTTCGGTACATACATACTACATGTATTTATTCTGTTGAGGGATGAGTGAGCAACCTTTGGAGAGTCTTGTATGAGTGAATGTCTTGTTTGTATGAGTTATGTATTATATATTTCTGTACTTACTATTATTGAAAAGTAAGTTGTTGTTAAGTAAGTATTTAACTAAACATTTTTAACTCAACTACTATTTGTTTAGTTTTCTGACGAAATGTGAAATGTCTTAAGTGCATGTTTGGAATCAGCTGTTTGTGACTTTTCGTAATGTCTTTTATCATCCCATGTTCGCTGCAGATTCATGGCTAAGGACTAAAAATTAAAGAAAGGGGTCATGACATGAGAAACCAAATTTGCCTTGATCTTTTGGTATATAAGAGGTCTTTGTACCATTAAAACGTCCTGCAAGTTTCATAGCTTAAGACGTCCTCCCCATTATAAACGAATCATTTATTTAATCAAGCTCTAAATACAGCTCGTTCTGGATCCATGGTAAGAAGTGACGTCACGGTACGAAGTGACGTACCAGCGTTTGCATATGACCGCCTCCGGCACAAGACAACTACGCTTAAAGCGCAAGGCAACTACGCTCACTTCGTATCGTTGTCGCGCCCGCGCGCCGCGCGCCTCACAAGTGTTCAGTCGACGGACAGCGAGTGGGCAGAGTGGGTCTGTGTACAGGGAGATTACGACGCCGCAGATGTGCTGTTCCTGGCTGTGGACAAACAACATCTTTGAATACGCTGCGACAGATCCAGTCGTCAGGGAAAAATGGATGCACTTTATTTTTTGCGGACGTCCCAGTCACGGCAGTGTTAGTTTAAGCGTTTGTTCTATACATTTTAAGGATGACTGTTTTGAGCTTTGCCAGAAAACTGTTGCTCAAAGATAAGTCCGTGCCGTCTATTCTGGGCTCAACAACGACGACGCAAACTGTAAGTAATGTATTTAAAACTTTAAACTACTTTTTAAATACGCTGAAAGATCCAGTCGTCAGGGAAAAATGGATGCACTTTATTTTTTGCGGACGTCCCAGTCACGGCAGTGTTCTATACATTTAAGGATGACTGTTTTGAGGAAAAAATCCCAATATGATGCTTGGCTTTGCCAGAAAACTGTTGCTCAAAGATAAGTCCGTGCCGACTGTTCTGGGCTCAATAACGACGACGCAAACTTACTTTTTACCATGGCTAATATAAACACATTTGTATAAGAGAATCTTGAAAATATGTCGCCTTTCTAGTAGGCCTACATGTGATAGAAAATTAAAAATGTTGCCTTTATCAATGCTGCATCTTCAAAGATGGCCTGTCTGTGCATGCATTTTTGTCCGTGGTACACCCTATCATTTCATTGGAATTAGTTAAATAATGTTAAACTGTTAGCAAATTAAGCTATAGGATAATTATGCAACAATAATCCGTTTTCAAGTGTCTCGGGTTAATTTTTTTTTATTAATTCAAAATAGTTTCACTTTCCATGTGGACACGGGCTGATCCAGTCTTCGTTGTTGTGGTGATGGTTCATTTTCCTCTGATTCCTCCTCTGATTCCGGCTCAAACATAATAAGGTTTTATCATTGCAAGAGCCATCGCTTCGCATGCATCACCCGTTATTAAACAGTTACGCTGAATCCGCAAACGTTCTGGCTGGGGGCGTTAATAATTGATGCATAGGCACTGACGTTAGCCAATCATAACAGTGGGCGTTAACACTGAACTCTTAAAGGGGAAACACCCCCAAAACAGACTGTTTGAATCAGATGATGAGAAACAGGGTGGGAAAAGGTCATAAATCACTACATTTTAAAAGTTTTTTGTAAAAAAAACTATAGTAATACTATAATTGCACCTAAGGGAACATAATAATAAAATAAAAAAACCCATGTCATGACCCCTTTAAAGAAATGCAAATAAATAAAACTAAACATAGAGAACTTCCACATAACTGAACATATAGAATATGTGCACTATGTGTAGACTTTGAGCACATATTATCAATATGTTGACTCTCCCACAAGGAGGAAAAAAACCGTTATGGAACTGTTAAAAATGCCTATATTTCATCAGTTCTTCCACCATTGGGAGCGTCTGATCATAGTGTGCGGCCTGTTTACCAGAGTTTACTTGAAAGCGAGAAGCATCAAGAAAAGTCTGTTAAAGTATGGGACAATGACAGTATAATGACTTTGCAGGGGTATTTTGAATGTACCCAGTGGGAGATTTTTAGTACAGCTGACATTAATGAACAAGTTGAAACAGTCACTGATTATGTACATTTTTAGAAGGACTCTGTTATTTCCACACAGATCTAGGTAAACCCAAATGATAAACCTTGGGTGTCAAAAAATCTGAAGACCCTTAAAAATAAGAAAAGGAAAGCATATAGAAATCAGCACGAGGTTGCTCTGAGAAATACTCAGAGGCAAATTAAAAGACAAATACAAATTTGAATAATTAAAATACAATAATAAAAAAAATAGAGGCATCTTTGACACAAGGTAATCTCCGATATGCTTGGCAGGGGATTAAATATATGACAAATATATCTCATAAGGGAAGATGCAAATCATTCCCTGTGCTTCAAGGATATGAGGAGCTGGAGATGGCAAATCAGCTTAACTCCTATTGTTGACGCTTTGACAGTTGAGTCAGGGATGCAATACCAGGGTTTTCAGTATCACATGATGCCAATTTTTCTGTAGGTTTTCACATTAATGAAATGGAGCTTAGTCAGATTTTTAGAAAGTGCAATCCCCGGAAAAGTCCAGGTCCAGAAAAGATATGTGGAAATGTTTTAAAACGTCTCAGGTTACGACTGTAACCATAGTTCCCTGAGTAGGGAACGAGACGATGCGTCGATGACGCTTTGGGAACGCCCCTGCTTGAATGCGTCTGAAGCACATGTGTCAACTAGTCCAATGGCGAGAATGAGCGTCACGGGCGGGTGACGTCATGACCAGGAAAGGATAAAAGCACATCCGGTTGAGACCGTGATAGCTTCGAAAAAGCCGAAGCAAGTCGATCACAGGGATGTAGGAAGTATGGCAAAGTGACGCATCGTCTTGTTCCCTACTCAGGGAACTATGATTACAGTCGTAAACTGAGACGTTCCCTTTCGAGGGAACTCGCGATGCGTCGATGATGCTTTGGGCACGAGAATGCACGAACGCCATACGGCCAAGAACCTGTCGTGAAAACTGTCACAACGTGAAAACCTTAGACCCAGGGGTATCCATGTTCAAATCATAGATTCTGACAAAAGTAAGCGGTGAAGACCAGCCGGCTGTAACACACACTTCTTGAATTGATACCCCAGAAAAAAATGGCCTTGGAGGCCGCCATACCTCTGGTGGAATGGGCTCGAATAGCCAAGGGTGACGGCTGGCCCAAAACCTCATACGAGGTGGTATGAGAGATAGCCTCGACTATCCACTTGCTAACTGTCTGTTTGGATGCAGGAAGGCCCTTATTAGGGGGACCAAAGCAAACCAGTAATTGGTCAGACTTCCTCCACTGAGCAGATCTGTGGACATACGCATCTAGTGCTCTGACAGGACAAATGAGGTTAGATTTCTCCTGGTCTGAATCCTTAAAGGGAGGAGGACAGAATGCCTGCAGAACGATAGGCCGTGGTAGGTTAGATGGAACCTTAGGTACGTAACCAGGTTTAGGATAGAGAAAAGCTTTAACCATACCAGGAGCAAACTCCAGACATGTGGGAGATACCGACAGGGCCTGGAGGTCTCCTAATCTTTTTAGAGAGGAAATCGCTAGAAGAAACACAGTTTTGTGGGTCAGAAATTTATCTGAAACAGACTCAATGGGCTCAAAGGGAGCAACAGATAGACCTTCTAAAACGAGAGCCAAATCCCAGGATAGAATTCTAGTACGAACTGCAGGCCTCAGCCTCAGGGTGCCACGAAGGAAACGAATAATGAGAGAATCTCTTCCAATAGATAAACCCCCCACAGGGGCATGGTAGGCAGCAATGGCAGCCACATAAACCTTCAGAGTGGAAGGAGATAAGCCTAAAGCAAAACGATCTTGCCGGAACTCAAGTATTGAACCAACAGGACAATTAACTGGATCCCATTGTAATAGATTGCACCAAGAGGTGAAAACTCTCCATTTCAGGGCATATAGTTTCACTGTGGACGGAGCTCTAGAGTTTAGTATGGTCTCTACAACCTCAGTTGAGAGATGAGAGGATAAATAAATACTGAACTGAGATTCCGTGCGTGATATATTTGGCAGTAGCTTCCACGTTGCCTACTAAATCTACTAAATCTACTAAAATGAAACGGATGACCGGCAGGAAAAAAAACGATCTGACTCCTCTTAAACCCTCCTTCTGTGAGTCAGACACTGAGACTAGAACTCGCTGGAGGGCACTGAAGGGAGATGGTCACCATATAATGAGGTGTTATCTATTTCCCCCTGGGAATTCACCATTTATTTAATCAGAATGAAAAGATCGGATGGGTACATATTTATTTTCTCTATAGCTTCTAATCTAGTGGCTCATGTCTCGCGTTTGCCGAAGCAGCTCTTAGAATATGGGTCTGCATAAAGCCCAATTTATAGAGCCACATATTTATTTTCTCAAAAATGAAATACAGCCAAATATCAACCAAACAAGTAAACACGGTCTGGATGAAAAGCTGAATAGTATATTAAGACATCTAACTCCTCAAAGATAAGATGACTACATATTTAATTTTCTCAAAAATGAAATGCAGCCAAATATCAACCAGACAAGTAAACACAGTCTGGATGAAAAAGCTGAATAGTATATTAATACAGACATTTACTCCTCAAAGATCAGATGAGTATACATTTATTTTTTGAGAAAATTAAATGCAGCCAAATATCATCCAGACAAGTAGAAACGGTCTAGGTGAACGGCTGAATATAGTGTATTAATATAGACATCTAAAAGATAAGATGAGTACATATTTAATTTTCTCAAAAATTAAATACAGCCAAATATCAACCAGACAAGTAAACACGGTCTGGAATGGATGACAAAGCTGAATAGTATATTAATACTGACATAATTAGTTTGCACAAAATCATAAGAGAAAGAGAGAAAGGGAAATTCCCGTCTGCTCAATTCCCTTCGCATATTTATACATTGCGGACCCATTATCTGCACGTTGCCTCTGCAAACACGAGATGAGCCACTATTAAGCCCAATTTATACTTCTGCGTCGAACTCACACCATAGCCTCTACACTATAGGCAACGTGTTGGTTTTCATTTATTCTTCTGCGTTGCTGTCCGTGTTGACACGCTTACACATGCAGAGGGAGCATGTGAAACCTGAGGGAGGGGTTCTAGCAGACCAATCACAGTGCTTGCGTCCGCATAGAATTGGCGCGTTGTTACATTTTTGGTGAGGTGCACGTCAGGGTACGCCGAAGGGTGCGCACGCTACACACAGCCTACGACGTAGCTACGGCGGGAGTTCGATGCAGAAGTATAAATTGGGCTTCATGCAGACCCATATTCTAAGAGCTGCTTCTGCAAACGCGAGACATGAGCCACTAGATTAGAAGCTAGCGCAGTCTGTTTTCAGCATAGACAGTATATAAACTGGACACAGCGACCCCATAGGTTTCAACGGAGAAAAGTGAAGTAAATTAGAAGCACTCACTTCCTGATGGCTGGGCGAACTGTGCAGGCTCAAACTGAGCTTGACGACATAGATGTGACGTGAGCAACCTGTCTGACAGCTGTAGGTCTTCTAGTAGCTGTGCTGAGAGAAATCTGAATCATTCGCTTCCGAATCTCGCAGAGACGGAGAGCGTGAGTATTAGCTGTCCATGAGCTAGCAGCAGGAGCAACTTTATCACTCTCTATGGGCTTCTCCCTTGACTTTATCGGACTTTATGCCTCCACGTCCCCCCGATTGCTTGCGAGCTTCTCTGCCTGTCTATTACCCCTTTTCCACCAAGTCTATTACCCCTTTTCCAGAGCTGGTGCTGGTTCGGAGCCAGAGCCTAGTTTCAAATCGGTTCTTTGTTTTTCCACCGCCAAAGCACCAGCTCCGAACCAGTAAAACTGGTTCTTAAGTAGCACCAAATCATTGCAGGGTCTAGAACGGAGCCAAGTAAGAACCGCTTGCGTCAGGGGCTGGGGGCGGGGTTACCGTGACCAACAAGACGAATAGAAACTTGTGACCGCCATTTTTAAATAGCAGCTAGTCGAGCTAATAGCAGCTCGATTATAATATCCGTCTATGTAAGTTACGGCGAGCTGCACGAACGCGTTGGATTCCGATGTATTTTTGCAATCCCATGAGGATCCATAGTATTGCAACGTCCGTTATTGTTGATGGCTTGTTCGAGATGCATCGGAGCGGCGCGGACCGATCAGAGCTCCGGGAGTATTTGGAGAGCATACGACTCCTTGTGCTTTTGATCGCTTTCGCAGTGCTTTAATGTCACGCGGCGATCGGTCTGCGAGAAGCCGAACCATCTCAAACAAGCCTGGTGTGTTTTTGTTTGGCGCTGCCGCGCTAGCGTTGCTGGGCAACATGAGATGTATACACGGTGACGTAAGATATGGCTCTGTTTTGGCTCTCTAGCCTGTGGAAAGGCAAACCGGTTCTTAGAAGAACCGTCAGTAGAACCAACTCCGAACCGACTCTAGCTCTAGCTCTGAACCAGCACCCGGTTCTTGTTGGTGGAAAAGGGGTATAGACGGTAATTTCTCGACTTGTGCGACAGAGTCGCACGGTTATGACGCAATCGTTAGCCTATTTTTACAAAAACTGCTTCTACTGGGTCATAACGTGAGATACAAGGTAATGGAGCCTTTTATACATTTTCGTGTTTCTTTAGAAATAAATAATGGACAAATGGAGTCTTTGGACGCCTCAGATGTAAAGTTATTCGGTGTCAAAGTGACGCCAAAATGAATGGGAGTCAATGGAATGCTAACAGCATGTGATGTTCTGCTACAATGGCGGCTCCCGGGGAGGACGCACGATACTAGCGCAAGTCTTTCTGTGTGTCACAGTGTGTGTCACAGTCAGGACATTATCCGGCAGCGCATTCTTTTTTGTCTTGTCACGCATGAATGGTTTAAAAGCATTTGCATGAAAAAGAGTGGGATCATGTAACACTATAGCCAAAGGATGACAAAAATGAACAGATCACGTTAACAGCCCTAATTTGTTTATTTAATATAAAAACGCAGCATTTTGCGTCATATAATCGCATATCGACATCGTGATTGCGATATGTAACAATAACCAATTTGCAAATAAAAATAATTAGTAAAATATTTAAGTACTACTTCAGTCTTTTTTTGTTTTGTTTAATCCTCTGTTGACCTGTTATGATTAAATGTACAACACAATGAAGTGTTTTTGAGTTCTACCGGTTGAGTATACAAATAGTATAGATAAAAGTTTACTGTAAATTTATTTTGAATTGCAAAAAAAAAATTATAAATGTAAAATACCAATAATGAAGTAAGCTTAATAATTATTCTTTTAAAACATTATTTAAATTCAATTAAAATGTATTTCTATGGCACTTTTCACAATGTTGCATGGTTGCAAAGCAGCTGCTACATATATAGAATTAGAAAAGACAAGATTTGTAATTATGACAAATAATGAAAACTACATACTTCTATACAGGCCACTTCGCGTTTATTTTAGTACACCACTTACTGCGCATATACTGTGACTTTTCTCAGCGATATGCTATTTTGATCCCCATTTAATTGTTAGGGTACTGTAATTGATGGAAAAATCAGTTTGCTTGTAGCAGAATTTGTAACCGTTAGGAAAGAACGGTTACATATTGAAGGGTTGGTCAAAATCCCTTGTCTCTTCAGTCAGTTATATATATATTTCATTCCATATCCTTTTGAATGCTTACATTACTTTTATACAAATCAATAATCAAATATATATATGCATTATCACATAATCATTTCTATATTCTTTTGTGCTTGTGAAATTATATATTTTCTCTAGAGAGCAATGCCATTTCTCTGCCTTTCTTCCTGAGGAGCTATGTTTTGGCTAACTGATAATACGAAGCTCAAGCACTCTTCGGCCTTGGCGATGTTATTTGGTGGTGTTATGTGTGTGTGTGTTTGACTTTCTACGTAGGCATTTGGGACCCAACGCTCAGCCTCATCGACGCTCTCCTCTAACCTGCGAGGTTAACGCTGACCTAAATCTAAGGATTGGCGACAGCTATCCTAACTAATGGCGATAGGCACCTTTTATCTGCTCACATGTGTGAAATTGTTTATGGTTCTATATTCTCTTAGCCAATCAGATGTATGATGATGCGATGCTTCCCTGGTGAAAAAAAAATATGTTAAGTATACTTGAAGCCAGACTAATTATTAGTATACTTCAAGTGTATTAATGATTAGTTAACTTAAAGTGTGCTATTTTGAAACAACTAATTTTGTACTAAGTATATTTTAGTAGTAATTAAGTTGTAGTAAAGCATAACTTTAAATGTATTTAGTGTACTTTTGTGTACTAAATTGGAACAACTTCAAGTATACTTAGTATACTTTAAGTATATGCCTGTGTAGGGACTAGATACATACTTGATTAGTGATATTAAAGTGTACTTTATTTGTGTTACAAGTACATTACAAATTAATTACAAGTGTCTTCGAAACATACAATAAATATACCATAAATATATTAAAAATATATAATAAGTATACTTGCAGCCACACTAATTATAAGTATACTTCAAGTGTGTTAAGGATTAGTTAACTTTAAGTGTGCTATTTTGAAACAACTAATTTTGTACTAAGTATATTTTAGTTGTATTTAAATTGTAGTAAAACATAACTTTAAGTGTATTTAGTGTACTTTTGTGTACTAAATTGGAACAACTTCAAGTATACTTAGTATACTTTAAGTATATGCCTGTGTAGGGACTAGATACATACTTGATTAGTGATATTAAAGTGTACTTTATCTGTGTTACAAGTACATTACAAAATCATTACGAGCAATATACAAGTCTATTATGTTTGAGTAAAAATTATATTCTCCGTAATACCTTTGGCTTAATCCAAATACTACAAATAGCACACTTTGTCTTCAATAACAAATGCACATTAAAAAGTGTATTTAAGCATATATTTATTACAAATGTACTTATAGTGCACTTGTAACCCATTAATAGGATAACACCATAAAATAAAAGGAGGAAAAATATCTACTTAGGGTCTGAGCTCACCAAATACTTATAATCACAACTTAAAGTATATGGAGTCCTGGGTTCGGGGTGTCACACCTTGCATTAATAAAAAAATATATTAAAAAATTATAATGTGTGACTGCACTTATTTAAACTAACTGGTGTCTAAAATCCTAACTAGACAGATAAATAAAAATAAAAATTATTGAACCAAAGGAATGAAATAAAATCAGAAATATGAATTAATGAATAATAATGAAATTAATGAATGAAACAATCAGTTCACTGAACAGTACACTGAAATCTCACTTCGCTGTTCACTTCATAGGCACGCATCACTTTGTACACATCACATGAGATATCTATACCATTCAATCAATGACAATCAAATAAAATGAAAATAAAATAATTAAATTCAACCTTGTAAGTGTGATGAAGTCTGAGTGCAATGCAATTGACTCAGTTCAGTGTGATGGACTCAGTTCAGTTCGTGCGAATATGACTCAGTTCAGTTCATTTGGATAGAAGTGTAATTGACTCAGTTAAATTTGTGTAGATGGAAATGTAATTGACTCAGTTCAATTCAGTTCGTTTGAAGGTGAATGCCTACAGACTTTGCAGGGATGAACGATGAACAAATCGAATCTTTTTCCTCGTGAAAGAGTCGCCAAGATGACTCGATTCTTCCACATAGGAATCCAGCGCGTTTCTGCCTCACTGCGCGAATCCAACACGACCACGGAGCGTTGAAACAAGCCAACTAATGCAATAAAACAGTTCAGACATCAAATCAGAAAAATATTGACGACGATGGATAAGATAAACGATAGCCACACGTGGCTCACATATCTCTCTGTTGTATTGCCCAGTTTATACTCGATTACGAACAGCATTAACCATCCACATTTTCTTATATGAACAAACACAAACTTAAACATTATTTATGAAAATATGAAACAATTGTGACTTACCTAATGCAATAAAACAGTTCAGACATAAAATTAGAAGAATATTGACGACGATGGATAAGATAAACGATAGCCACACATGTGGCTCACATCTCTCTCTGTTCAACGAGCTGGCGCGAATGTGACGTCAGCAGCCATCGACGCAATTCTTTATTAGTTTCGGCCCTCAGCAAAAACAAAATAATAAATGAAATAAATTATAATAAAACATATGTCTGAACATTTCTTGCATTAGGCAAGGAAAAATATAAAATCATACATGAAAATACATGAAAACACAGCCTCAATTAATTGGGTGGGTTACACACTTGTTAGAAATATATTAAAAGTATGCTTGTTTTCAGCATATTTCTTAAAAGTGTAATTAAGCATATATTTATTACCAATGTACTTATAGTGCACTTGTTAGAAATATATTAAAAGTATGCTTGTTTTTAGCATATTTCTTAAAAGTGTAATTAAGCATATATTTATTACCAATGTACTTATAGTGCACGTGTTAGAAATATATTAAAAGTATGCTTGTTTTTAGCATATTTCTTAAAAGTGTATTTAAGCATATATTTATTACCAATGTACTTATAGTGCACTTGTTAGAAATATATTAAAAGTATGCTTGTTTTTAGCATATTTCTTAAAAGTGTAATTAAGCATATATTTATTACCAATGTACTTATAGTGCACTTGTTAGAAATATGTTAAAAGTGTGCTTGCTTTTAAATATATTTTTAGAAAATATACTAAAGTACTATTATTTTAAAGTGTGTTAAAAGTTGTATTATAAAAATAGATAAAAAGCATGATGCTAATATACTTTTAATATATTTAAAGATAGTATATATTTTTTTTGTATATTTGCAATGTACTATTGAAAAAGGGAATATATTTCAAATACAATAAAGTATACTTTTTTTTCACTAGGGTTGCCCTTGCAAAATGGTATAATTGGTGTATTATTTTGTGTAAGGTAGAGTTGGCTTGCGACCTCCTCGTGAAACTTTGACGCTCGCTCTACCAATGAAACTGCAAACTATTCTTCAGTAAATTTTTATCTTTTTGATTGAACCTCACGACTCCTGGTCATCTTTTCTACATATCTGGTCTCGGGTCTTATAACTGTTAACCCCTAACAGTTTTGGTGGAGGATTGGCGGGAAACCATTCTGTGGTGACATCTCTGGCAAATCAGCAAACAAGGTAGAAAGATTTTATTAAGTATTAGGGCTGTCTGATTGGAAGAGATTTTGAAGGGGAACGGGAGAGCTTCACTCCGACGAGGCGAGTGAAGATTATTTATACTACGAGAGTATAAAGGGTCGCTGTTTTGGTTAAAACAGCAAAAGTGAAACGCACTCTGTGGGGGCCCAGTGGGGCAATACTGGTGTGGGACACCACCCCAGCAGAGGGCGTCCCTGGATTAGGTCCAGTGGCACCGCAAAACCTGATCAATCTCTTCCATCTCAGATAGGGGTACCCCGAAGTTAGTGATTCAGGCAGGTAGGGAACAAGATGTTAGTTAGATTAATAAAATAAAATAAAAATAGTAAAATATAGGGTTGTTTGCCAGGGATGCATCAGGAACGGTCCCAAACAAATAAAATATATATAGTGTGACCCAAATTGGCACAGACCAGTATATGTGACTTGGGAAGCGAAACATACTTTGTAGTTTCATTGTGTAGAAGTCTCACTGTTGTTGCTAAACGTATTTTTCCGCCAAATTTATTGTTGTTGCTGCTAAATCTTTTCTCTGTGGTGGTTTTTCATCTGTGACCAATAAGAATGACTGATAAAGAAAATAGTCCTGACCAAATGGAAGAGAGCGAACGCTGTAAACAGCTCTGCTCTGACGGGCTCAAATCAAAGAAATATGCACAGCTCATTAAGAAAATGGTCAGTCAGGGGTTTGATTCTGATTGGAAAATCACACAGCAGTTAGACTGGCTGCAAACAAAAAAGGAAGCTGATAAAGTCAAAATTTTATCCGTGTTTGCCTATTCATGGATTTGTAAGATGGGTGGTATACCAATAACTCCTGAAAAAGCAATCCCTGACATGATTAATGGGTGGTCCAGCTTGATAGGATGACCAAAATTATCGGACGAGAGATAGGATCTGATCTGTGCAGTTTGAGTGAAGGTCTAAAGGCAGTGTGTGATCAGGCTGAGAGAGCTGCGAAATGTGAGACGGTCTCTCGTGCTCCCTCCGCCCCCACCATCTCTTCTCAGACTGTTCAGGCGGCAGCTTTAGCCGGTCAGACTGAGAACCAGTATGATGGACCCTATGCTGAGGCTCGCGGACTGTTGAATGTGGCTGTTGTAACCCCCCCACCGTATAAAATGTCAGTGATTCCAGCTATGCAAGCAAAGCAAACGGAGTTAAAATCGGGGGGTCAGAAATCTTGAACTTTCCCCCATGGAAAACACACTACTAAATGCAGAAATTGTGGTAGGAAGGGCCATGTTGCTAGACACTGCCATAAAAATAAAAATCAGGGAACTGCGAAAAAGGAAGGTCCTAAAAATGATGCTTCCAGCAGCAATAGCCCCAAAAACGCTCCCCACCAGCTGTCTCAGTCTGAGCTTGAAAAGCTGAGACAGCTGATCGGTGACGCATAGGGGTCAGCGGCCTCCGGTTCATGTAATTATGCAGACACCCGCCCATTCATAAACGCGTTGTTAGGAGGCCGGCAATGCGTTGCTTTGATTGACACGGGCGCAACTGTATCAATTACCGATCTCGATCTTGAAATCACTTCTGAAACTTTGTTTATTATGCCTTAAGGTTAATTCTTCCTCAAAGCTGAAAATTCCCTTAGGACATGCCCCTCGACCTCAGGGTCCGTGGACACACCTCCAAATTGATTTCATAGGTCCATTGCCCCCTAGTGGAGGGTTCACATACATTCTAATGATTGTTGATCTTTTCTCCAGATGGGTGGAGACATTTCCACTGAGAAACTGCACCGCAGATGCAACCGCAAAAGTAATGTTGAATGAAATTTTCCCAAGATGGGGCTTACCCTTACAAATTGATTCAGATCAGGGTACACATTTCACGGGAAATGTAATGAAAAATGTCATAAATTGATGGGAGTGAAACAACACTTCCACATCCCGTTTAGGCCTCAGTCTAGCGGCTCCAATGAACGTACAAACAGAACACTTAAAACGTCATTGAGAAAGAGATTGTTGGAGTGGGGGAAGGGGTGGCACGCAGCTGTTCCAATGATTCTTTTAAGTATGAGAGCCAGTCCTAACAAAACAACTCAGATCAGCCCTTGTGAAATAATGACAGGTCATTACATGCCTGCCTTGCCTGAAATAGGTGACAATGTAATGTTGCAAAGAGAGATTGTTTCTCCTCTAGGTCCAAAATTCGATGGACCTTACCAGGTGCTCTTGACAACTAATACATCTGTTTTACTTGACAGAGGGGTTCTGGGTACTGTCTGAAGACATTGGTCACAGGTGAAACCCCTCGATAAAGGTTCCAACCAAATCACCGCATCATAATAACGAACTATCTCTAAAAGGTAATTTATATGTGTGATAGTGTAAAAATTCTGTAACAATGTTTTATCATTACAGATGGCGGAATCCGGCGATATATTGAAGCTGCTAATTCTTTAGGAAGAAGTGCGAAATACCAAACGACTGAAAGTGAGGTGGGCCATCATTCGATTGGCACTCCCTCTCTCGTTTGTGGCTTTGATTATAATAGCCTTATCATTCCTGATGTATTCAGATTTCAATTTGGACCGGTAGACTCCATGCGTTCTCCACTTACTGGGATTGTGAGGAGATTTATAACCGTCCATCATGGGTTCAATACCCATGCCTAAATTCAACTGAGGGTCTAAATTTAATTCCAACCATGTATCAGAACGTTAATGATCGCTGCTATCGCTTGGACGGAAATGAGACGGTGACCTTTTGGCTTGGTCACTCCCCAAATTATCCCGGTAATACCCTCATTATGCAAAAAGGTCGGTGGGATAGAAGTGGAGGCGTGGGTTGGCTCTTCTATGTTTTTGTGTGTTTGTTTCTTCTTCTCATATATTTGCAGGTCTTCTTGACGAACCGCCTGAGCGACAAACTGAGGAGGAACAACATTGATGCCCTGTTGTGAGTGGAAGGTGGGAGAGCCTTGGAATGGGGACTGGAATTTTTAGTTTCCAGCATGTCCGTAAAAAGGCGAAGAGACAATTGTGACCCGACAGGGAACCATTTGTCACCACTCCACCTTCCGTAGTGACCTCACTTGTTAGACCAGACGTGGCGGTATTGGACCCCACATAGGTCTAAAACGGGGGACTGAAGGGTTGGTCAAAATCCCTTGTCTCTTCAGTCAGTTATATATATATTTCATTCCATATCCTTTTGAATGCTTACATTACTTTTATACAAATCAATAATCAAATACATATATGCATTATCACATAATCATTTCTATATTCTTTTGTGCTTGTGAAATTATATATTTTCTCTAGAGAGCAATGCCATTTCTCTGCCTTTCTTCCTGAGGAGCTATGTTTTGGCTAACTGATAATACGAAGCTCAAGCACTCTTCGGCCTTGGCGATGTTATTTGGTGGTGTTATGTGTGTGTGTGTTTGACTTTCTACGTAGGCATTTGGGACCCAACGCTCAGCCTCATCGACGCTCTCCTCTAACCTGCGAGGTTAACGCTGACCTAAATCTAAGGATTGGCAACAGCTATCCTAACTAATGGCGATAGGCACCTTTTATCTGCTCACATGTGTGAAATTGTTTATGGTTCTATATTCTCTTAGCCAATCAGATGTATGATGATGCGATGCTTGCCCTTGCAAAATGGTATAATTGGTGTATTATTTTGTGTAAGGTAGAGTTGGCTTGCGACCTCCTCGTGAAACTTTGACGCTCGCTCTACCAATGAAACTGCAAACTATTCTTCAGTAAATTTTTATCTTTTTGATTGAACCTCACGACTCCTGGTCATCTTTTCTACATATCTGGTCTCGGGTCTTATAACTGTTAACCCCTAACAGTATGTAACCCTCGTTTCCTGAAGGAAGGAACGGAGACGTAGTCGACGTGCACTGAATAGGATCACGCTTAGGGAGCCTGTCATCTTCGAGTACTGTTAAAACGAGCCAATGCACATTGGCGTGCGAGATCTGCATCTCACACTCCGCCCCGCGGCGCGGGTATAAATACGGAATTGGATGCACGCACCAGTTGTTTTTCGCTGAGGAGCCGAGCAGAGCCCGGAATCAGCGGTGGTCCAGCAATGGTGGCGACGGGACTACGTCTCCATTCTCTCCTTCAGGGAATGAGGGTTACATACGTAACCGAGACGTTCCCTTTCAGTCGTTCACGTTCAACGTAGTCGACATCGACTGAATGGGATCACCCTTGAAAACGCCACTAGTGCTGCCACCTTCCAGCGCCTAGACAAAAGCCTCCTGATCCTCCCGCAATTTGAGGCGGTGATGAGAAATGGCTTAGGCCAGGGAAGTCACTGCTGTTCCACAGGACCACTGGAAAAGCGTACCAATCGATGGAAGGAAGGTACGCTGCGGAAGCCACATCCTGCCCGTAGGGAGGTAACGTGGATAATACACATATGGACTGGGTGGATGACCGGGCAGTACAACATATGGAATGTCCAGCCTATAACAGGGGGGAGACTCAACCAGACAGTGACGAGAGAGCAGGCTCTGCCGAGGGAAGACACAGGCTCGCCGCAGGGAGCCGTAACGTGGAAGAATACACATATGGGTACATAGTACTGAGTCAGCACTTTTAAGAGTATTAAATTATATTTTATTATTCGTTGACTCTGGGAATTGGGAAGCAATTTTAGTGCTATTAGATTTGAGTGCGGCATTTGATACAGTTGATCATGACATTCTTTTATCACGCCTTGAAAAGTGTGTGGGCATTCAAGGAAATGCCCTTAGCTGGTTCCAATCTTATCTTAGTAATAGAACCTTTTCAGTAGGTATTGGTCGCGCTGTTTTATCTGTAGCACGTGTTACCTGTGGTGTTCCTCAAGGGTCTATTCTGGCTCCCATTTGATTTTCACTTTACATGCTTCCACTAGGTTCAATTTTTAGGAAGCATGGAGTGCCTTTTCATTTTTATGCAGATGACACCCAAATCTATTTACCTTTGCAACATAATGACAAGCAAGGCCTAGAAACCTTGCTTGCATATTTAGCTGATGTACGATCTTGGATGTCTCTGAATTTCTAGCATTTAAATGAGAGTAAGACTGAAGCAATTGTTTTTGGGCCCTTTGTGGGAAAAGCAAAACCAAATATGAATTGTGGTTATTTAAATTATTATATCAAACCCACTGTGAAAAATTTGGGAGTTATTTTTTATTCATCTCTTAAAGGGATACTTCACCTCTTGAAAGATTAATGTGCATTTAAAATGGGTCATTTATGTAGTAGAAATGTGAAATTATTTTTGAATTTGGAGCCTTCTAGACTGAGAAAAGCCAGAAAATTTATTTTTGGCTCATGTGGATGATGAAAGACAACAACTACCAGAATGCACTTTCTTCGCTGCCCTACGAGGCCACTCCCAAGCCCGCCTACCGGTAAGAGCGCAGTTAAACAACTAGGCTAGGCTACTAGTTCACTTGAAACTTAAAAGACGCCGTTTTATCGTGTTATCGAATGTCCGGAATTGGCCCAAAATGTCCGGGATTCGGCTTTTGCGTTCTACTGTCGCCATTCATTATGTTTTGCTGTGGCGAGCAGGACAAGGCTGAGGGCTGGGGGAGAACGACGCGAGGCCAGTGGCTTGATTGTGCTGTTCTATATGAACATTCTGCATTTATTTGATATAAAAGTTTTACTATAGTGACCCCCTCTGTTCAAAGTTGGGTATTGCATGTAGTATCAATAAAGTCCTTATATGATGACATCACAAATGTGAGCCCAGCAGCAAAGAAGAGCATGCGGTTATGGCTACTATTGCTCCTTAATTTAAGTTGTTTGAAGGCACTTTCGGTATGTAGATGTTGCTACATTATTATTCCTGCATATTTAGTCGTTATATCTTATATTATATCTTATATCCCAGATGTACATTTAGTTTTCTTTGTTTTGTAAATTGCACAATCCTTTCTGGTATAGTTGCTATATGCGATGTAAAAAGCCTTTGTTGTGCTTATGTGAATTATGTAATTGACTGTACATTTAGGATTTCGTATTTTGTATTTTTACAGTTTTACGTTATTCCTTGGGCAGCAGTAAACCTTGGAAACCATTCCTGTGTCTGTTGTCTTTGGGAGGCGTTATCTGACTGCATACTCAAGCAAGGCGTTTGAGATAAAGGGCAGAACAGTGATTACTGATGATTTTAGAAATTACCGATTTTAGTGTCTCTTCATTGGTTGCCAGTGTGTTATAGAGTTTAATTTAAAATGTTTTTTTTTTTGTTTTTTTAAGTCTTTGACTGGTCTAGCACCATCCTATTTGTCAGATCTTGTAAATGTGAAAAAGTCATCAAGATCCTCAGACAGTATTACACTGTCATATCATATCCAAGATCAAGATTGAAGTAGCGAGGTGACCGTGCGTTTTCAGTGGCCGGTCCTAGGATATGGAATAGTCTTCCTTTATCTGTGAGGTCTGCATCTTCTGTACATGAATTTAAATCAAAGTTACAGTCTTATCTTTTTACCCTTGCATTTCATTCATTATAACATTGGTCTCTTTTAACTCAAACCTAGTAATTTATTGCCTTTTATTACTGTGTTTTTTGTTTGTTTGTTTGTTTTATTTATTTTCCTTTGTACAGCACAGTGGTCAACATTTGTTATGTTTATTTGTGCTTTATAAATAAATTAAATTAAATTAAATTAAGAATTGCGCACGTATTCAGTCCGTAGGAGGGGAATGGCACAGCAAGCCGACACTTCAAACCGGGCTTACAGTGACACTGGCTTCATGTGAAGGGAGCCCACAGGAAGCCGTGGTTCGACACATATGCTAATTTTCTAGCAAACGTGATAGGTGTCGCCCAGCCCCCATCTCTACTAAATCTGTCAGCGAAGCACACTGTGTTAACGCCTAGGGGGGAGCAATACTCTCACTTTGGAAGAGCTCACCACCCAGATCAACCTCTGGACCAACCTCTGCTTAGAAACAGTCTTCCCTTGTGCTTGTCCCCGTAACAGACAAGAGCTGGTCTGAGGTCTTAAGGCTTTGCGTTCTGTGTACATATAACCACAATGGAGCAATTATCCCGTCCCTGATAATGTGGTCTGAGGAAAGAGTCAGGAAGGGGCTGTCGAGAGGAGCAAAGTTCGAGAGAACTAGGTCCGGTCGGGCCAATAAGGGGCAACTATCAAGACTTGCTCTATCTCCTCCCTGAACCAGCACAGCTGTGAGCCAGTGTCTTCCCGTGCCGAGTGTTGTCCGCTCAGAGAGGAGTAAAACAACTGGCAGAGGAACGGTCTTCATATGGAGGAAGCCGTTCAGCTGCGTCTACCATATGCCCCAGGAGCCACTGAAAAGTTTCAGTGGGACCCTTTCTCACTTCTGTACAGCATCGACCGAACACACACTTTCCTTAAGAGGCGTGTTGGACGAGTCCATCTCCAAACTAGAAAGGAGATCTTTAGCCAGCGGGGGAGTTTGTTCTTTCCCATTTGACCCGAAGACCCATGTGGCTATGGAGCACTCAAAGGGTAGGACTTTGTACTGATACTTCGACCTTGGAATATAAAAACACAGGATGGCCTGTGCTGCGGAAGGATAGAGATCTGAACTTGCCCACCGGCTTTGTTAGGTCTACCCATCAGAACTTAAATACAAGAGTATAATTAAAGTGTACTTAAGTATACTTGGAATAGTTCCACTTTAGCACAAATAAGTATATTAAATACAACTTTAGTTGAACTTTAGCACTACTTTTGGACAAATAAAATCCATTTAGTATAAAATAGTTGTTATTTAGCAGACTTTAAGTATACCAATTTATAGTGTTGCATCAATACACTTAGTCATACTCAATAAATTGTGATTGAGTATACTATTTTTCACTAGGGAATAGAACAATTATTAAAACTTTAGATTCATAGTTATCATTATAGTTATATTTTACTCCTTGCTTAACTACTGCTGATTATCAAACTTAGTAGATACATTTTGGCTGATTTCTTCATAACATTGTTTACTAAAAGAACATTGTGCTCAAAATAACAACACTTGGGTGGCAGAGAACTGTTGGGCGCAGCTCTCCACCAGTTCGCCAACCAGCCCAACCTGGGAAATTGGGGAATCCAGGAACCAAACCTTGTCCGCATCCGCCATATCAACCAGGCTGAGCCAACGATCTGGGCTACCCTCGTGCATGTCCATGGGTGCCCTGGCCTGATAGACCTGTAGCAGCGGCATGGCATGCAAGAAGAGGCGGATTGCCCATCAGAACGGACGAAAACTCACAGGCCTTAGGGGGGAGACGAGGATCCCCAGTCCAAAAGGCTGAGGCCGCCGGATACAGGTGAACCTGTGTCGCAACAGACCGCTCCACTGGAGGGATAGCCTCGCAACCCTTCACCGCTCCTCCGTCAAGGGTAATGAGGGGAGAAAAAACTATTCGGGCAGTTTCTGGCAGAGAAAGGTGACGTCCACAACCTCGTAAGCTCTCCATGCACTTCGGGAAAGAAAGGCACTGGGGCGGTGAGCTGAGAACCAGTGCAGCCTGCCCCAAGATACCAATCATCCAACCGAGATCGGAACACGGTGGAGGATTCCACTTGAGTCCGACAGCCTCTGTGGCCCGTTTCAGCATACCTGATGTTTCTGGATCTGGCTCGGGCAACGTTACACTCCCAGAGGGAGATAACGCAGCAGACTCATAATTTCCAGAGGTCAGCTCACCTTCCGATGCTGCAATCGGCATCATGTCCTCTGGAGGGGCCCTAAATAAAACGGCTGGTCGGTCCATTACAGAGGGACCAGTGCGCTCAACGGGGGGCTCCACCGGCTGCGATGTGAAAGGGCCCACAGGGATGGTTGCCTCACTATGATCCTCTGATCACCCATCCCACACAGCGCCGTAGCGGGGCGTGGTAACTCCACCTTCACGCATCATAGTCATAGTCTCACAATGAGAACATGAACTATCCGCAAAAGCTGCTTCAACGTGCTGTGTATATATATCCGCTGGGCGGAGTGTGAGATGCAGATCTCGCACGCCAATGTGCATTGGCTCATTTAAACAGTATTCTAAGATGACAGGCTCCGTAAGCGTGATCCCATTCACTTGACGTTGACTACGTCAGACGTGAACGACTGAAAGGGAACACAATGTAACCCCAGTTTTACGTGATTTATCTCTGTGTGGTGGCGCAACTGGTAAATGAGTGCACTTGTGTCGCTGTGAACCGGGTTCGATTCCAGTCCATGATGGTTCCTACAATCGCAAAATGACGCACTGGAGCCCCTGAGCTCCTGGACACGCCCCTACTTGATGACGCACTGGAGCCCCTGACGCTGGCCCCTTCACATCAGTTTGCCGCTCAATCGAGACTGACAGTAGTACTATTAGTTACTGTCAGTAGCCTACTATTAGTTACTACAGCCTACAGTTTGCTAGCTAGCTATGCCTTTGTCACGGAAATGCGTACTACCTGGATGCGATTACGTACAAAACAGATCGGTGTCCTTATTTAAATTTCCGAAAAATGATCACATCAAGAAGAGGTGGATTAATTTTGTGAAGAGCCACCTTGATGGAGAGCTTAAGATCACCGCCAAAACCTGCCTCTGTAATAATCATTTTACACGGGATAGATTTATAAACTTTCGTCGGAGACAACTGGGATTCACTGATAATCCGCTGTTACTGGTGAATGGGGCCGAACCGACTATCTCCCGCCTCTGCCTTCATCCTCCCGTCGCGCCGACAACTGTGCCATCATCGGCAGTGCGTGCCCACCAATGAGTGTAAGTTGCCTTGTATGTGCTTACTGTGTTATAATTATAGTAGGTAGTCCACAGTAACTCCACAGTTGAGCGACTGAAGCTTTCCCGCGAGTGGGCGTGGTTTCAGCGCAGCCTGCAGACACGCCCCCAGCGTTTGAGAGCTGAGACTACTGCTCATTTTTTCAAGATTTTGATAGCTTTTTTTATGTACTTGCCGGCTATTTTTATCATTCAAATTTGGCTGGGTGGCTAATAACAAATTTTTCTGTGGTGTGACAAACTCAGAACAAATACTTAATATTGACTTTACAGGGACTTTAATTACACGAGTATATTTAAAGTAAGTATACTTGAAATAGTTCCACTTTAGCACAAACAAATATATTAAATACAACTTTAGTTGAACTTTAGCACTACTTTTGGAAAACTAAATTAGACTAATTAACTAAAATTAGTTATTTCAATTTAGCAGATTTTAAGTATACAATTCATAGTGTGACATAAATACACTTAGTTATACTTAATAAATTGTGATTAAGTATACAATTTTTTACACTAGGGAATAGAATAATTATTGAAACTTTAGATTCATATAGTTATCTTTTACTCCTGGCTTAACTACTGCTGATTCTCAAACTTAGTAGATACATTTTGGCTGATTTCTCCATAACAATGTTTACTAAAAGAACATTGTGCTCAAAATAACTTCAGCACACAAAGTTGTTGTTTACCTTGATTTCATAATCTCATTGCCCCTTTTGACAGCCTGTAACTATCCAGTTCATCTTCTCAGCACACAACACAGCATAAATCACTTTCTTTATATGTTGTTCCTTTGAAAATTTAAACCGGTTATGCCTACTGACAAACCGAATAGATTGGACAGAAACTAAGCTTAGTTATTTGATTGTGACTATAACACCATTTCACACATATTAGGATGATGCTTATAAATTGTGCCACTCTAAATATAATTTATTTTTTTACATTTTTGAGCAATTGATGTCTTTGGCTTTGTTGATGATTAAATTAAGTGCCATAATTATTTTTTCTGATTAGTCTCTGTCCAATCTATTCGGTTTGTCAGTAGGCATAACTGGTTTAAATTTTCAAAGGAACAACATATAAAGAAAGTGATTTATGCTGTGTTGTGTGCTGAGAAGATGAACTGCATAGTTACATTCACAAATAACACAGATGTCAATTGTTCACTGCTACTTTCATTTTCAAAATGAGTCTGACTGAAACTCTCTCAATCAAAGGCTAGTATAGAGATCCCATTTCAAATCTGTGTTATTTGTGAATACATAAACTGAATGTATAAAACTGAAACAGAAACAAATAAAATTGTGTTTTTTTTATCTCTGCATTTTTTGAGAATTATACAAATTTGGCACAAAAAATAATAATTATGCTGAATGCAATTTTAATGTTTGCTTTTGTAAATAAGGCCTAATATACCCTGTTAGCTGGTAGTGTCTATAGCAGGACACTTGGTGTGCCTTTTTATTGTTTTGTGTGATATTAACTTCAAATTTGGATCTTGGTTAGATATGGCTTTAATTTTTTAGCAATTTCCAAATCATTTTGGAAAATATATATTTTCTTTGAAATAAAAATCTTTAGTTATTCAGTACATTTGCAGCAAATTTAAACTTCTGTAGCTTTATAATTTCATTTTTTTTCTGTGCTGCTTTCACTTCTGCAAAAAAAAAATTTGAGTCTTGTTTAAAAAGAAAAGACAACCTAGGCTAGGCCTGTATTCAAAAGCATTCATGAATGAAAGCCATTTCAGTTCAGATCTATGATTAAAAAAGTGTGGTGACAGTTAAGGATGTGTGTTTGGGCTGAAAATGGCAATGACTCAATAAAATACAGTGTTGCAGTGCTAAAAGCACCTGGACTGTGTGTGTAGTAAATTTCGAGTATGTGTTCTCAAGTGGCACATGCATATTTTTGACAGGACTGTTGCTTCACCAACTCTGCTTCATAAACCCTGAAGTATTTGTTTGTGTTAGGGTATAATCTGCTGGAATTGTTCAATTCATATATAATCTTGATCTCTTCAGGTCCAAAGATCAAAATCTCCCCAAAATGGAAACATTTTATTTACTGGCCTGCTAAAAAAAGTTATGCATGAGTGGTATTGGCTCATTAATTCTATAAAAGGAATGCAAATGCTTGATATGAACATTGTAGTTAGGTACAATATTTGTTGCCAGTTTTTACACACTTGTTGTGCAATGTTGGCTACACAGGAGAATCTTGAAAATTACCATGGAGGTAGATCTATATGTCCCTCTTTCCCTGGTAAAGTAATACATTTTAGGGCAACAGCACCCACACAGATTGATTGACCATCGTGACTGAACGGATAGTGAATTTGCTTCAGACTACTTGAAAAACACATACTGTATGAATATGCATTTAATTAATTGTGTTCATGCAGATAATCATAAAATGTATAAATAAATCAGTTGCAGATGGATGCTGTCTCAGATATTTGCAGTGACTGATTCATCAAGACACATGAATCTCCTGGTTTTGTGTGATATAATATGCCTTTAAAATGATTTTGACGTCTTTAATTTTTGTCAAAGAAACTCTTCTCTTCTTAAGATGAACACAAATATAAATGTAATAATAATGGGGAGTGATTATGTTTTTCAATTGACAGCATTTACAAAAGCAAATTAAAAAGTGGGTCTCACAGCAGAGATGCACAAAGAAACATGTAAGTTTCATGAAACTTGAAACATGAAAGTCCACTGGAGGCAAGCTTGATGAACCCAAGTGCAGTTTATTAATACTCAAAACAAGATCAAACAGGGCCAGGGAATCACATGACAAGACATGAAACGTGACTGACATGAAACATGGACAAAAACAATACGTGAAAAAACTACAGCAAGGATTACAACCATAACTAAAGTAATATGGTGATATTGTTTGAACAGAAGTTTTTTTTTTCACTAAATTTCCTAATGTTCAAATTTTTTTGCAATTATTACACAGAGCATTTTCAATGAGCAGAGGAGATAAACCAACCCGATCTCACGACAATTCTTACAAATTTTACGAGGTGGCTAATTCGTACGAATTCATACGACCTCACTTGTACGAATTTGAGTTTTGCTAAATCCTACATAGTTTACGAGTTGCCCAATTCATATGAATTCGTACAAATTACCTACCTCTGATCCCGCCCGTAAACCTAACCATCACTGGGGTAGACTGAGGTCGTTTGAATTCGTACGAATCAGTCACATTTTACTCACTCAATTGGTCGTGAAATAGCGTTGGATAAACATCTGGTTTATGGCCTCTGAATTTCATCATGCTTTTGAAAACCTCCAGAGAATTTCTTTCTTTCTTGGGATCAGTTCCCTACAAGCTTATGAGAATGTAGTACACAGCTGCAGTTTGGGGGTGGACTGAGAAAAGGATTCATTCTTTTGGAGAGAAAGGGAAATTTAGAAGGGAAACAAATTATGTCATTTTCCTCTGGGAATTGACATTTTGAGAACTGTAGCTCCTCCATCCTGCCTTCAATCTGCCTACACTGAGTGTTTCCTGAACTCTCTTTTGTTTTTTCACTTGTTGTTTCATTGTGTTTTGTAAGTCCCCGCATTTGGGTTCATCATAAAAACTCCCTGACAGAAGACTAGAACAACAAAATTAACATGTTTTTTCATAAGGCTTTTGCATCAATTGCCAAATGTCTTGATTATTGAGAGAAAATGGATGTGAAGTGAAATCTTATGCAATATAAACATTCTTTAGATCACTTGTTCTAAACCAGGGGATCAAGGTCCACTATAGAGGCTCAGATGACTTAAGATAATTTAAAATAACACAAATAAGTGTTCAAATAAGCTAAAACAATTCAAATATAATATACATATAAATTATAACATATACATGCATTTTTCAACTTGTCAAGCTCTAAAATATGTTATCAGGTAGAAATAGAGTAAATAGCCTACTATTTATTTTTTTAATCCTTATCCTTGAAGGATTAGTTCACTTTTTAAAAAACTTTTGCTGATAATTTACTCACCCCCATGTCATCCAAGATGTCCATGTCTTTCTTTTTTCAGTCGAAAAGAAATTAAGGTTTTTGATGAAAACATTTCATAATGGACTTCAATGGGCCCCAAACGGTTCAAGGTCCAAGTGACAGTGTCAGTGCAGCTTCAAAGGGCTTTAAACGATACCAGACGATGAATAAAGGTCTTATCTAGCGAAACGATCGCTCATTTCAAAAATAAATAAAAAAGTTTAAGTTTTATAAGCACAAATGCTCGCCTTGCTCTGTTCTGTGATGCGCGTTCGTGACGTCATGTAAAACGCAATTACGTTGTAGGCGGGAGTCAGTGTTTACAAGAACGTGCAAACAAAGTCAAACGCCGTTTACAAAAAAAGGAAGTTAAAAGGTAAAACAACGATGTCGGACGATTTTGAACTTAGAGGAGAAGATGAGATGGAGTTTTCATGCTCCTTATTCTTCGCCCGTTCTATTTCCCATGATTAATAGCGGGAAATAGAACAGTAGGCAACGTTTCGACCCTCAGGTCTTCATCAGGCTACGTTGTGCCTGATGAAGACCTGAGGGTCGAAACGTTGCCTTTTTAATAATAAAATCCATTTTGGAAGCAGCTAATATCAGTGTGCGGACTTCACACTTCTTTATTTTTGTTTATATAGTTGTCCTGCACCTGAGCCCAATCTGGGTGTTTGGGATGTGCACAGCAGCTTTATGCTTTTGATTCTATAAAAATAAAACATTCATAAATTATTTTGTCAGAAACATATTACTGTCTTAGGTGAACTCATTTTTAAAAACGCAAATAATAATAATATCATTATATTACAGGCTACATTTAAAAGACGCTTCTATCTAAAAAAAGGAACAAAGCAATTTGTCAAATGTCAGGTTAGACGTTAATAATACTACAGGGCTAAGATTATTACAAATAAACAAGATTTTTGCCGCATATCCAAGTGTTTGTGTGGTGTGGAGCGCGCACTGCATGGCACGGAGTCGCAGGCGCGAACACTTGCATTTTCCTAACAGTGGAAACAACTTAAAATAAAATACTCTTATCATACAGAAAATAATAATACATAATTCAAAACTACTTTTATTTGTGTAAACTCACAATAACAAGAAAACGTTGTGCTTTTGTCAAATAAAATAAAACAATCAGGCGCACTTTCATGATCTCCGTGAACTGGAGCGCCTCTCAGAAATGAACGGAAACTTTAAAGCTTGACACGGACACTGTTTATTAATAAACTACTGTTTTCTAAATCAATTAAAATGCCTCTTTATTTTCAGAATTCATTTATTCAGAAACATTTATTATAATTAGCCTGCTTTTGCAGCAAGATTTATGCATGCGTTTGAGCGCGGAATAGGATAGGCTTCCTCCATACACCTAGTATTTAATTAATATAAACGTGCGATTTGTCAACTTATTGCTTAAATAAATGACTAGTCGACTAGAAAAAACTTTATTCTATGGCAACTCTAATCAATACATTCAGTTGACATTATTTAGGCTACTTATTTTTTGGATACTAATAATTAGTATACAGTTATTTACAAAGATTAAATTAAGATGCTAACCAAATATTTATAGCCTATTTGCTTGTTCCTACTCGAAAAGGACTGTTTATAAGGTGACAATCCTTTATACACGTGAAGATTGTACTGTATGTTGAACATTGTATCTTCTGTTATAAATATGAAGATTGACATTTCGTTAATTAAATTGGTCATTTTATACATTTTATAATATTGCTGATTACTTACAAAGCACTAAATGGTTTAGCTCCGCAGTACTTAACGCATTATAGGCAAGGCAAGGCAAGGCAAGTTTATTTATATAGCACATTTCATACACAATGGTAATTCAAAGTGCTTTACATAGAAGAAATTAAAATAATCAAAAGAAATAAGAATAATTAAAACAGTTTAGAGTAAAAAAATAAAAATAAAATAAAATAAAATACAGTGCAAACAGTCGGACGAACAGTGGCACAGTGCTCATTCAGTAAATGCAATGTTAAACAGAAGTGTTTTGAGTCTGGATTTGAATGTGGCTACAGTAGGAGCACACCTGATCTCTTCTGGAAGCTGGTTCCAGCTGCGGCTGGCATAATAGCTAAAAGCGGACTCTCCATGCTTTGAGTGAACCCTTGGTATTTCTAGTTGATGTGATCCTAATGATCTCAGTGATCTGTTGGGTTTATATTCAGTGAGCATATCTGCAATGTATTGAGGTCCTAGGCCATTAAATGATTTATATACCAGTAATAATACTTTAAAATCAATCCTAAATGTGACTGGGAGCCAGTGTAAAGACCTGAGGACTGGTGTGATATGTTCATATTTTCTGGTTCTGCTCAGGATCCTGGCGGCAGCGTTCTGTACGAGCTGCAACTGTCTTATGGTCTTTTTGGGAAGGCCAGTGAGGAGTCCATTACAATAATCCACCCTGCTGGTGATGAAAGCATGCACAATTTTCTCTAAGTCTTGACTGGAAACAAAGCATCTAATTCTTGCAATATTTTTTAGATGATAGTATGCCGATTTAGTTATTGCTTTGACATGACTACTAAAGCTAAGGTCTGACTCTAGAGACACACCAAGATTCCTGACTTGATTTTTAGTTGTTTGACCTCTAGAGTGAAGGTATGCGTTCACCTTGAGAACTTCATCTTTGTTTCCAAACGCAATGACTTCAGTTTTGTCTTTGTTTAACTGAAGAAAGTTTTGGCACATCCAGCTGTTTACTTCATCAATGCATTGGAACAGGGAGTCAATGGGGCTGTAATCGTTTGGCGATAGGGCTAAATAGATCTGTGTGTCGTCTGCATAGCTGTGGTAAGAGATTTGGTTCTTTCTCATTATTTGGCTCATTGGAAGCATGTACAGGTTGAATAGGAGTGGCGCAAGAATTGAGCCTTGAGGAACTCCGCATGTCATGGATGTCCACTCAGACTTATGGTCTCCTATACTCACATAATAACCTCTCGCTTCTAAGTATGACCTGAACCATTTTAGGACTATCCCAGAAAGACCCACCCAGTTTTCCAGCCTGTCAAGAAGTATGTTGTGATCAACAGTGTCAAATGCAGCACTGAGGTCGAGTAGTACCAGCACTGATATTTTGCCTGTATCAGTATTTAAGCGAATATCGTTAATTATCTTTATGAGCGCTGTCTCTGTGCTGTGATGCGATCGGAAACCAGATTGAAAATAGTCAAAGTATCCATTCGAGCTTAAGAATTTGTTCAGCTGATTGAAAACAACTTTTTCAATGATCTTGCCAATGAAAGGAAGATTTGAGATCGGTCTATAATTGCTTAATATAGTCTTATCAAGATTACTCTTTTTTAGGAGGGGTTTGACAACTGCAGTTTTCAGGGAGTTTGGAAAACTTCCAGAGAGAAGTGAGGCATTTACCACTTCTAGGAGATCTGCTTCTAAGCTGTTTAACACACTTTTGAAGAAAGATGTGGGAAGAGCGTCAAGGGCGCAGGTTGATGTTTTAAGGTGCTGTACGGTTTCTTCCAAAATTTTGCCATCAATTTCTTTGAAATCAGACATAGTAACTACTTTCTCAGGTTGTGGTCTGATCTGTCTGACCCCAGTGCAACTCAGGGATGTGCTGATCACCTTTCTGATATTATTGATTTTCTCAGAGAAGAAAGAAGCAAACTCACTGCACTTGCTGTCTGAGAGCATTTCACTGGGAATCTGGCTTGGGGGGTTCGTTAATCTCTCTACAGTAGCAAAAAGAGTGCGTGTGTTGTTTAAGTTGCTGTTAATAATATTTGAGAAGAAAGTCTGTCTAGCTTTGCCTAGTTCCATATTGAAAGCATGGATGGTGTCTTTGTAGATGTTATAATGGACTACAAGTTTTGTCTTCCGCCACATGCGCTCTGCTTTTCTGCATTGTCTTTTCATATTTTGCACTGCTGTTGAGTTTCTCCATGGTGCCTTTTGTCTACCACTCTTCCTGACCTTCACAGGAGCAATATCATCAATTACACTTTTAACTTTTGAGTTAAAAGAATCAAGGAGAAAATCAACAGAGTCAGCAGATATGCTTGGTGTTAAAGATATAGCCTTCATAAATAGTACACTAGTGTTCTCATTTAAGCATCTCTTCTTGACAGGCACAGATCTAGCTTCAATGGCAGGAGAGATCAATATATCAAAGAAAATACAGAAATGATCAGACAGTGCTACATCCTTAATAACAATCGATGAAATGTTTAGACCCTTACTGATAAGTAAATCTAGAGTGTGTCCACGATTGTGTGTCGGTCCATGTACATGCTGAGTCAGATCAAAAGTTTTTAAAACAGTTTTGATTTCTTTTGCCATATTGTTTTCTGCATTGTCTATGTGGATGTTGAAATCTCCGGCAATAGCAAAACAGTCAAACTCTGAGGAAATGGTTGATAACAGTTCTGTAAAATCCTCAGCAAAGGCTGAAGAGTATTTTGGAGGCCTGTAAACAATGATTAGTAAAATGCGTGGAGCACCTTTTAACACAATACCCAGATATTCAAAAGACGGGTAATTACCAAATGATATTTGCTTACATGGATAGACATCTTTAAAAAGAGCAGCTACTCCCCCACCTCTCCTACCCGTTCTGCAGACACTCATAAAAGTGAAGTTAGGAGGGGATGTTTCATTGAGGACAGTTGCACTGCAGTTGTCTTCTAGCCAAGTTTCATTTAGAAACATAAAATCCAGGTTGTATGTGGTTATTAAGTCATTGACTAGAAGTGATTTATTTTTAAGTGAGCAGATGTTTAAGAGTGCTAACTTTACAGTCTTACTTTTTGTCCGCACAGCAGTCTTAGTTTGGCGTGTAATAGGCACCAGATTAGATGGGTTTGCTGTACGGCTTTTGAAGGCCTTAGACTTTCTATCATGTAATCGAACAGCAATAGAGAAAGATACAGGCACACAGGGTTCCCGCTTGTTCTGTAAACATTTGAGAAAGTTACTGTTATCATAGCGGGGACCCGGCACATATCAATGAGAGCTGGTATCAGTTGTTTTTGGTTCACCTCGAGCAGAAGGAGGAGGGTGTGAGCCCTGTCGTTGTGGCAGAGCCCGAAGAACTCTTGCAGGAGGAGGGGGAGGGCGAGCGGGGCCCGCAGGCTTTGGTGGTTTTGGGGCCTGCCGTTTTTTGGTTGATATCTGAGGGCTTGCAAAAGAGTGGGATAGTTTGGTTCCAGCATAGACCAGTTTTTCCATTCTCTCTGAGAAGCACAGAAGTGGAGATGCTGGAGATAGAGATAGCGTGTCTGGTGAGAGGGGCTGTTGTTCTGGTGTTATCGGAGGCTGTAATATGCTGTCCTGGTTTCCCTGGCTGTTTTCCAGGAAGTCGTCCTTGGGTGTTGAATCTTGGAGCAGTTCTAGTATGTCACAGTCTGTCTGTGGGCAGGGCTCAGCTGAGATTGTGTCCGTGAGCAGAAGTTGTTGTGGCTGAGTGGTGTTATCATTGTCCTTGTGTGACGTGTCAACCGCATGTCCATTCAGGTGCTGGAGTGAAGTCCTGTGGTCATTCATACTGTGTCCAGGTGTGTGTGTGCCATTCAGGTTGAGTGGATTGGCACACACTGCAGAAGGATGGTTGAGGGAGAAGTAGATATTGTCCTTTAGCACTCTTGAACCAAGTTTGTTTGGGTGGTGTCCGTCCTGTTGGAACAGTTGCCTCTGACTCCAGAAAAGATTGAAGTTGTCAATGAAGTTCACTCCTTTTATATTGCAGGTTTTTTGGAGCCATGTATTAAGCCCAAGCAACCGTGAAAACCTGTTTGTTCCTCTTGCTGGGAGTGGGCCACTGATGAATGTTTGTACTTTCAGTCTTTTAAGTGTTTCAAAAGGTTCATTGAAATCCTTCTTAAGGAGTTCTGACTGCTCTTTATGAATATCATTTTTCCCCACATGAATGATGAGTCGATTTGCAGTCTTATGTTTCATCAGAATGTTCTCAAGTTCCCTGTTTACATCAGAAATTGTTGCTTGTGGAAGGCAGCACGTAGTTGTATCCCTGCTACTAGTGTTTCGGATAATGGAGTCTCCTACTATCAGAGTCGTGTGCTCAGCTGTGCTTTGCGCTGAGTGCCGCTGTCTGCTTGACCTTGAGCGCCAGTTAGCATCAGTGTTAGCTACTGGCTTATCCAGTCTGTGTTCGATCACATTCATCACGTTTGGAGATTCCTCATTTACATTCATTAATACTTCAAATCTGTTCTCAAGATGTATAGGCGGTGGTAGGAGACCAGTGTTTGCAATCCTTGTCAGAGCCGTATCTGGGGTAGAGGATGCTACTGCGGCAATATGTGATACTCGTGACAATCTGATGTCTCGAGTGCCTTTGGGTCTCGCTCCCTGTGTGTGCCATCGATTTGTAAGTCGATCGGCTTGTTTCTCTACACTCAGTATAGCCTGTTGAGGAGCAGTAGATTCATGGGGCTCACCTGCTGTATGCTGAGGGCGTCCATGACGGAGCTCTGTTGTGTGTTCCGTCTGGTTTGGTGGTCCCGCAAATAACTTTGTTTCAAGAACTGCAATCCTTTGTAAAAGTCTGTGGCAGTTAGTGCAGCAAGTAGATTCCAGAAGAGGCATTTTCTCTTATCCTTATGCAGTTGTGTTTTCTCTTCCCCGGAATGTAAGCTTTCAGTGGGAGGCTGGTCGAATAAAATAATTCAGCTTTTTTGTAGTAATCCAAGCGTTTGAGCACTGTGCTGATTTGCTGAGGTTAAAATTAGTTGATAAAAGAAGATAAAATATAAAAAATATAAAAGCGATAGAGCAAAGCGCGGAGCAGTAAGCAAGAGCGTCCGAACAGTAGCTGAGCAGGAAGTGACTATAGTCATTCACGTCTATTGCAATCTCAAATTCCGGCCAGTTAATAATACCTAGAATATCAAAATCGACTGCTGGCGGTAGATCCTTTTGCTATTTAGCTCCAAAACTTTGGAACAGTCTTCCTACCATACGCCGTCGGTGTATGAATGATTGAGTGAATGGGTGAATGTGAGGCAATATGTAAAGCGCTTTGCTGGCCTTTGGGTCTGTGAAAGCGCTATATAAAAGCAGTCCATTTTACCATGTTTTTTTGTTTTTACCATTGTCCGGGAAGCAGACACACTTCGTCAGTTCAAAGCTAGATTAAAAACTTTGAGCCTGGTCTCTTTGACCTAGCATTCACATAATACTGTCATAATCACTGGAGGCTGAAACTGGAAACAGTAGCAGGCGGTTTATTAAATGACAGGGTGGCAGTACAAACAGATGGAATTAGTGACGCAGGGACTAGATGGTCAGGATCCGTGAGAAGTGCGATGATGAGGTGACGGTGACGACAGGAACTCCCACACGAAACGTAAAGACAGGAACAAGGCAGGAACAGGAGACCGGACACCAACACGACAAACATCTAACAACGATCTGACAATGAGAGGAGACAAGCACTGAGTATATATAGAGTGATGAGATTGCCCGCAGCTGGTGAAGTGATGATGATGGACAGCTGGAGCAGATCAGATAATGTCAACATTCACGCCCACATAACCACGTGCTCACACAACAACATAAACACGAGACTAGAAGGAACAGAGAAAACGTCTACCGTGACAGTACCCCTCCTCCTAAGAACGCCTCCTGGCGTTCCCAGACTCCCTTACCCGTCGATTGTAATCATCGATAAGGGAGTGATCCAGGATGTCTCGAGCAGGAACCCAACTTCTCTCCTCCGGACCGCAACCTTCCCAGTCCACCAAGTACTGAAATCCGCGTCCCCTCCGCCTAGAGTCCAGAATACGGTTAACCGAATAAGTGTCTACGAGTCGCGGTGGGGGAGGAACCGGGACAGGCGGATTAATGTGAGAATGAAACACGGGTTTGATTTTGGAGACATGAAAGGCGGAATGGACTCTCCTGTACGCGGGAGGTAACTTGAGGCGGACTGCCACTGGACTAATAATCTTGGTGACAGTAAACAGGCCAATACATTTGGGTGCAAGTTTATTAGAGACGGTGCGCAAAGGATGTTCTTAGTTGAAAGCCACACTTTTTGACCCACGACGTATACGGGAGGCTTTTACCTGTGGCGATCGGCCTTGGCCTTGGTGCACGCCCCCACCTGGAGTAGAGTCTCACGGGCTCTAGTCCAAGTGCGGTGACACCTCTGAACAAAGGCGTGAGCGGAGGGGACCGCAACCTCGGATTCCAGACTGGGAAAAATAGGTGGCTGGTAACCTACACTACACTCAAACGGAGATAGGCCCGTGGCCGACACTGGCAACGTGTAGTGGGCGTACTCCACCATAGAGAGTTGTTGGCTCCATGAGGAAGGATTCTTGGACACCAAACATCGCAACACTCTTTCTAAATCTTGTTTGGCTCTCTCGGTTTGACCATTGCTCTGGGGGTGAAACCCTGAAGAAAGACTAACCGTCGCCCCCAGTAACCTACAAAACTCTCGCCAAAATTTGGACACGAACCCCAGTCGGAAACCACGTCAATCGGAAGGCCATGTAAACGAAAGACGTGATCAACGACCGCTACCGCTTTCTCCTTAGCTGAAGGTAATTTGGGTAAGGGAAAAAAATGGGCTGCCTTCGAGAACCGGTCCACCACAGTTAAAACCACTGTGTTCCCCTGGGAGGGTGGGCGGGCGGTAACAAAAATCTAGAGCGATATGGGACCAGGGTCTCGAGGGAACCAACAGCGGCTGAAGTAACCCATCTGGAGGTCGATTGGAAGTCTTACCAGTGGCACAAACCGAGCAAGCCAAAACAAAATCGTGAATGTCGCGAGCAGTGCGAGGCCACCAGAATCGTTGCCTGACTAAAAAACTAGTGCGATTAACTCCTGGATGGCAAGCCACGTTGGAGCCATGACCCCACTGGATAACGTCAGACCGTAATCCCTCCGGCACAAACAAACGATTCGGTGGGCAACCGGGCGTTACCCCTTCTAGGGCGCTCTTGACCCTCGACTCGACCTCCCATGAGAGTGTGGAAACGAATAGAGTCTCCAGCAAAATGCACTCGGGAGTAACTGGGCGTTCGGAAAAATCAAATATGCGAGATAACGAATCAGGTTTGATGTTCTTGGAACCCGGACAGTAAGAAAGAGTAAAATCAAAACGACCGAAAAAAAGTGCCCACCGAGCCTGCCTGGAGTTCAATCTTTTAGCAGTTCTGATGTACTCTAGGTTCTTGTGATCAGTCCAGACAATAAAAGGTACCCCCGCACCTTCTAACCAGTGGCGCCATTCCTCCAACGCTAACTTAACTGCCAACAACTCTCTTTTACCAATGTCGTAATTACGTTCGGCTGGGGACAATCGGTGAGATAAAAACGCGCACGGATGCATCCTGTCGTCTACAGGGGAGCGTTGGGACAACACTGCACCTACTCCCACCTCTGACGCGTCGTCCTCCACCACGAACTGACGTGAGGAATCAGGGGCGACAAGAATGGGGGCTGAAACGAAGCGGCCTTTCAGTTTAGTAAACACGGCCTCGGCCGTGTCTGACCACCTGAACGTAGTTCTGGGGGAGGTCAAGGCAGTCAGAGGTGCGACTAGTTGACTGAAGTTGTGAATAAAACGCAGATAGAAATTGGCGAACCCCAGGAATCTCTGCAGGGCCTTGCGAGAGTCCGGGCTTGGCCAATCTACCACAGCCTTAATCTTCTCAGGGTCCATCCGCATCCCTTCAGACGAGACGATGTATCCAAGGAAAGGAACCGACTGTGCATGAAAATCGCATTTCTCCGCCTTGACAAAAAGCCCATTCTCTAACAACCTCTGAAGCACTCGTCTGACGTGTTGCACATGTTCCTGGAGAGAAGAAGAAAAAATCAATATGTCGTCCAGGTAGACATATATGAACTGATCGATCATATCTCGCAACACGTCATTGACCAGTGCCTGGAAAACTGCCGGGGAGTTGGACAGCCCGAACGGCATAACCAAATATTCAAAGTGCCCCCTGGGGGTGTTAAAGGCAGTTTTCCATTCATCCCCCTCCCTAATGCGAACCAAATGATAAGCGTTACGCATATCCAATTTTGTGAAGACCGACGCTCCCTGTAACCTCTCGAAGGCTGAAGACATCAACGGCAAAGGATAAGTATTCTTTACCGTGATGTTATTCAACCCTCGGTAATCAATACAAGGTCGCAGAGACCCGTCCTTCTTCCCCACAAAAAAGAATCCCGCCCCCGCTGGAGAAGAGGAAGGGCGGATGAACTTGGTTGCTAGAGAATCAGAAATATATTTCTCCATAGCCTCCCTTTCTGGTCTAGAAAGTGAATATAACTTGCCCTTAGGCGGAGACTTACCTGGCAGTAAATCTATAGCACAGTCATAGGGACGATGCGGAGGGAGAGAAGCAGCACAAGACTTACTGAACACCTCCTTCAGGTCCAGATACTCTGCGGGCACGTTAGACAAATCCCCTGCTTCCTCCTGAAAAACAGAAACAGGGACAGACGAACAAGCAGAAACAAGACAGGACTTATGACATTCCTTGCTCCACTCCAGCACAGTCTTGTGATGCCCGTCTATGCGGGGGTTATGTTTGATGAGCCAGGGATGTCCAAGGACGACGGGTGCAAGAGGTGAATCCATGATGAGAAAAGAAATGGTCTCTGAATGATTGCCGGAAGTGATGATAGTTAGATTCTCGGTGGACAGGGAAATGGTGGGAAGCTCTTGTCCATTAAGTGCGTTAACTGTAATCCTGTGATCGAGAGGTCTGAGTGGAATCTGAAGTTTCAGTGCAAAAGAGTGATCCATAAAGTTACCTTCAGCCCCAGAATCCAGAAGTGCTTGACAGTTGTGCTGGTGGACTGGTGGACCGTGCCGTCTCCCCGAGAACACCTTCCTCATCTCGGCGGCGAGGGTCTGGAACGAGGCACAGCATGGATTTTGGTTCTCCCACACCGCCGTTCCCCACAGCGCCACCTTCCCAGTCAGCAGAGTCAACACAAAAGCCACCCGGGCTTGTTCGGTACAGAAGGTTTGAGGTTGAAGAGCGAAGTGCATCGAACAGCGCGTCAGGAATGATCTGCAAAAAGCTGGCTCACCAACGTATGATTCAGGTGCGGGTAGGCGGGGCTCTGACCGGGAGGGGTGCGCTGGAACTGTAGGAGGAACGGTCGGTGTGGGCGGTGCAGCGGGACCCTGTAGGCGTTGGATCTGCTGGGTGAGCTCGGACACCTGCGTCACCAACGCTTGTACTGCGCGACCCGTATCACGGATCTCTCGTTGCTGTGAATCCATTCTCTGGACGGTATGATGGATGAAGTCTTCCAATGATCCTGAAGACGCGCCCACTGCTTCCATTCCTTGGTCAGATCGTTCTGTCATAATCACTGGAGGCTGAAACTGGAAACAGTAGCAGGCGGTTTATTAAATGACAGGGTGGCAGTACAAACAGATGGAATTAGTGACGCAGGGACTAGATGGTCAGGATCCGTGAGAAGTGCGATGATGAGGTGACGGTGACGACAGGAACTCCCACACGAAACGTGAAGACAGGAACAAGGCAGGAACAGGAGACCGGACACCAACACGACAAACATCTAAACACGATCTGACAATGAGAGGAGACAAGCAGTGAGTATATATAGAGTGGTGAGATTGCCCGCAGCTGGTGAAGTGATGATGATGGACAGCTGGAGCGGATCAGGTAATGTCAATATTCACGCCCACATAACCACGCGCTCACACAACAACATAAACATGAGACTAGAAGGAACAGAGAAAACGTCTACCGTGACAAATACATTATAGACTTCTATAGTTCAATATTAGGCTGCAAAGATTAGATCAGCCGGAACTGGGAACACTTCCCATAAATCCTGATGTACTCGTTACATCATAAGAAGAATGGAATCTACACTAATTGTAGTCTCTTTGTTTATTCCAATGTTTTCCCGCAGCCTGCCGGATCCAGATCTGAGGAAGGACCTTCGCCTGGGCCTGATGACAACGCAGTGCTGAAGTGCCAACTAGTCTCTCCCCTGTGAAGGATTTTTTTACCTTTACCACTCTACAGATAAAGCGTTGTCGGGATAATTTTGGTTTCGCGTATCTACCCCGAAGTGATAAAATTCTCTATCTTTTTTTTTAAGGCCAGACAAGTAGTTTAAGGCTTGGTTTGTAGGGAATTACAAATCTGCGCACATATATTCAAATGCGCATAACTATAGAATTCATTCTTAATGCGCACGTGAGCGCCATCTGCGTTTCTCACAGGTTCGCATTTAAAGTCTGTGTAGAGAGAACGATGTCGTCTTAGCAGCATCTAATTCAATAACCAATGATCCTTGCGACAGAAGTGAATCAATCAAAACTAACTTTAGCTGTAAAATATCTTTATTCAAGAACCGCTATAAAGACAAAACAATCTGTTACCTTAAATTTTCAGTTTATTACTGTAAAGCAGCTTTGAAACAATCTACATTGTTAAAAGCGCTATATAAATGAAGATGACTTGACTTGACTTTCTTTATCGCTATTAGGGGGAGGAGCTCCTGCTCCTTCTGGCGATTGTATTTCTAAGCTATATACAACTTCTTTGTGTTCCATATACACAAATGTCATTATATTCTGTGTAAAGATGAGATTTTAAGATTTCAAATGATACCATATATGGTGTGATAGTAAACCTTAAAGGCTTAGTTCACACAAAAATGAAAATTATGTCAGTAATTACTCACCCTCATGTTGTTCCAACTTCCAACCCCATAAGACTTTCGTTCGTCTTCGGAACACAAATTAAGATATTTTTTATTAAGTCTGAGAACTGGATCACTTAGGCTTCTATGGGATTGAAACTGGTCGGCCCAGAAAAGTTAGTAAAGACATCGTTAAAATAGTCCAAGCAACTACAGTGGCTCAACCTTAAGTCTATCAAGCGACGAGAATACTCTTTTTTTTTTTCGCAAAAAAACTAAAATAACGAGTTTTTCAAATATTCATCCTCTGAGTTCACGTAGTGTAACAGCACAGCGCTTCTGTGATGTACGTCAGCAGGTAGGCTCACTATTGGCCGACGCTGGTCATGTGTGTGATGCGTGTGACGTACAACAACACAGAAGCACTGCACTGTTACACTACGTTAACTCACTCAGAGGCCCACACTGAAGAAAATTAATAGTTGAAAAAAGTTATGTTTATTGTAATGTAAATGACTCGAACTCTGGGTCCATATGAATCAGCTCAAATTATCTATAGGGAATTTTAATAACTAATCATGAATATGATTAATATATTGCATATACAGTTACATTAAATTATTGAAATTGAAAATAGATTATATGAATATATGAATAATCAATCACAACGTCTTATAATTCCTCATTCATATATCAATAATCTTATTTCAGATCGATTATGAGATAATCCTTAAGGGAAATTAATGTAATTATCAAATCGGTGTTTGTCCAGTAAACGACCATAAGATTAAACTATCAATTTCTCAATAAAGTTATCCCTTCTTACAAACTCCAAGAAATATTAACTTTCTGGCCGTGAACATTAACTTTCCTGTGTTTATAAAATTAAAACTACTCAATGTAGTAAATAATGAGCGCTGGTAGCTCTTGGGTCGTAAATCTCATTGACTTGTGATTATGAACTTTCACGCAGAACCAGTCATAAATATGGTTTTAATAAATGCAAAACTACAGAATATACGGACTACACATTATACAATAGTCGCGGGTTGAGACGCTTGGCCTCTCTGAGATAATTTAGGTTCCGGTCATCGGTGATGATCTCGAAGGGGTGATGAGCTCCCTCCAGCCGGTGTCTCTTTTCCTCCAAGACGAGCTTGATGGTGAGCAGCTCACGATTTCCGATGTTGTAGTTCTGCTCCGCCGGGGACAGCTTCTTGGAATAGAAGGCTCATGGATGGAGTCGAGGAGGCTCACTCTGCCGCTGGGATAGCACCGCTCCAACACCGGTGGTAGACGCATTGACTTAGACCACGAATGGGAGTTATGGATTGGGGTGCACCAGGATTGGAGCAGTTGTGAAGGCATCCTTCAGGTGTTGGAAGGCTTCGATGGCCAAGGGGTTCCAGGACAGAGACTTGGGCCAGTTCCTGATGAGTGAGCTGAGGAGACAAATTCTGGATGAATCTGCAATAGAAGTTTGTGAAGCCTAGGAAGCGTTGGAGCTCCTTGCCGGTGACAGGAAGGTGGACGCCATCCACAACTGGCCCCAACCTCTGGTACATCTGGATACCTTGTTGGTCGATGATGTACCCAAGGAACTGGACAGATGGTGTGTGGAACTCGCACTTCTCCAACTAGAAATAGAGGTGGTGTAGACGATGACAAAGAATTGGAGGTACTTCCGGAAGGCCGGAACACCTCATTCATGTAGCCTTGAAATACGGAGGGTGAGTTGGAGGGTGAGTTGCAGGCCATACGGCATTACCTGGTACTCGTAGTGGCCTGCTTCCATTCCATTCTAATCCGAATGAGGTTATAGGCGCTCCGCAGGTCCAGCTTGGAGAAGATTGCAGCCCCACGGAGCTGTTCCAATGCGTCAGGGACCAGAGGAGGAGGATAACTGTATTTAACAGTCTGTGCGTTAAGGGCCCTATAGTCGATACACGGCCGTAAGATTCCTTCTTGGCCACGAAGAAGCTGGATGCGGCAGGGGATATTGATGGATGGATAAAAAGTTGTTTGAGAGACTCCTGGATGTACTCCTCCATGGCCTTCTGTTCCGGGATGGACAGTTGGAAGACTTTACCCTTAGGTGGCGTCGCCCCAGGCAGCAGGTCGATGGCGCAGTCCTATGGCCGATAAGGTGGTAGACGGGTCGCCAACCGTTTGCTGAATACGTCCTGGAACGCCCGGTACTCTGGAGGGATTTCAGTTTTACTCTCAGTCTCTGGGCTTTTGACGGAGGTGGTGTTCAACTGGATGAAGATTTCTAGAGATGTCGACAGTTCCGACGTGTAGACGGTTTGATCACAGATGACAGTTTTGGGGTTAGAATTTGGAAAGGGCGTGCAAGTGAAAGGTGCAACTTTGGGCAGAAACTGGATGGCACTCACCGCTGGGCGTGGTGGTCGTATCGGGCAGTTGGTGATATGACCTTCTCCTCCACAATACAGACACAGGTGCTGTGTTAGTCTTCTTTGACATTCAGCGTTGGACAGATGGTAAGTGTCTACCTGCATGTGTTCTGGTGCTGGAAGGGCGACAGATGGAGAGATGGGTGGAGGATGCGAAGCGGGTTGATCCAATGAGTGGACTGAAAGATGTTGAGAGATACTCAGCTTTCTGAATGAAACTCTCCAAACCGACGGTGTCGTCATAAATTGGGGCACTTCCGGGTTCAGACCCTGGCAAAAGACTGTCAACAGGGCCGTCTCATTACTGCCGCTAGATGCTGCCAACATGCGGAACTGCAGAGCTTAAGCATTTATAGAAGTATTACCTTTGCGGAGGTTGAACAGCTGATCATGGACGGATAATTCTGATGCGGTTTGACTGAAGACTTCCTTGAAGTGACTGATGAAGGATGCCAATAAAGTCGTGCCAGATGGATTGGGCCCAATAGAGTGAGAGTCCGGATAGCAGGGAAATCATGAAGGCGATACGCGCCCGTTCGGTGGAGAAAAGCTGTGGTTGCATTTCAAAATATAGTGAACGTTGTAGAAGGAACCCGCTGCAATCCTCCGACTCACCATTGTATGTCGCTGGTCGGGCCATGGGACTGGCAGAGGCAGGTGGCGAAGGAGCGGGTGATGCAGAGGGGAGAGTTTGCTGAATCAACTGCACAGGTGCTGCAAACTGATAAAAAGCAGTAAAAATAAGCAATATAGTAATGTGAAGATGTAAAAAATAAAACTGAGGTACTGAATCTACTTGTATAAAGTTGGCTTATCCTGCTTTACCATCGTGTAATCAAATAATGTTTTGGTAATCCATCTTATAACTTGTCTGAACAGGGAACCTCCAAAATATTTGTTGAATAGGTCTATAATAAAAAAGTAGGACCATTCAAATCTGTTTTTGTTCTGTTCTTTAGTGAAGACGTAACAAATAAAACTGAGGCACTGAATCTTGTATAAGGTTAGCTTATCCTGTTTTGCTATCATGTAATCTGACACTATTCAAATAATGTTTGTGGTAAGCCATCTGATAACTTGTCTGAACAGGGATTCCAACTATGTTGACATTAAACCTTCAAAATATTTGTTGAATAGGTCTAAAATAAAAAAAGAAGAACCATTCAAATCTGTACTTTTGTTCTTTAGTGAAGACAGAAAATAGGCTAAAGTTAAATCAGGATCAAGTTATTAAACTGCTCTTAGATCAACAAACACATTTTGGAGTGAGGACATAAAAGTTGCTATCATGGGAGCCTGTGTCTGTTCATTAAATATTTTTTTAATATATGCAGATTGAAACGCTTGACACTGAAGAGTCCACCAATTTTTGTAAAAGATGAAAGTATACATGAAACACATATACATCAAGTTAACTTCAATCAAAGCTAAAGTTAATAATCTAATGTCTAGCTAAATGTTCCCTTTGTCAAAATTAGATTTAATTTCTGTGTTCTGCATTTTAAAGTTTTTTCAAACCATTACTACTGAGGTCTTTGTTGATCGTATTTACATTTGTTCTTGTTTTTCAAGTCTTGCTTAGTGTGGCCCCCTGTAAGTCTATGGCAGTGCTGACTATGCCACCCCTTGGACAAGATGGGTAAGAGCAAGGGGACTCTATTTTACGCACAGGCTTTTCTTAACAAAGTAAAAAAAATATACAATCTTTATTTTATCTCAGTTAAAAATTAGTTGCTATTGGTTGTCAATAAATAACACACAAATCCATAATTTAACATAGGGATAAGCCATAGGTGCGTGGGCCACCGGAATACAAGCTTGACCAAGACCTAGGTTTCAATACCACACATGAGCTAAGGCACACCACTTTAGAGTAGAACAAACACTACAAACTCCGCCTACCAACAACGGCAACCATGCTCTTTGAGCTATTTCAAAAGATGCACACTTCACAGCATTACACTACACACATGGGTTCCAAATGGGTGAAACACTCTAAGGAAACCAGGCTAGAACCCGGTGGGCTAGTATATCCTCTACGCTACAAACAGCACCCCAGAACACTGCTGCACTCCAACACGTTAGTAGCTAACTACAGTGAATCGCCACCGGATAAGCAAAGACAAAGAACCAGCTTTGGAAGTTTGATGACGGGAACCAATGAGCATAACTTCAGTTTTATCATTGTTCAAACTCAGGAAATTATTACTCATCCAGGTTTTTATTTCAGTAATACAGCCGGAAAGAAAATCAGCGTTGGGGCGATGATAATGGTAATGGATAAATAATCTATTGAATTGGCTCTATCTCTCTCTCTCTCCTATCTCCACTATAGCTGGTGTGTGGTGAGCATACTAGCGCCACTTGTGACGCACTGAGTCACATGATGCACTGAGTCACATGATGCGTGGAGCACATGGCTTAAGAGAGTTGGAAGATGGCAGTTTGAAAATGCCGTGTGCAGTGGAAAGATGTGGGAAGTGAATCCCTGCATATCTCCAAAAAAAACTGTGAAGTAAAAGGAACAGTTCATTGATTGTCTTGGGATTGATGGACCTTATGGAAGTAGCTGGGTATTCAGAGAAACTACCATGGTCCAAATGACAATGGAGGACAGATCATTTGACTGACTGACTGACTGACTTACTGACTTACAAGACCAAACAAGTATTGCTTTTTGTCCCCTTATATTTTTATTGTGGGTTTGTCAGTTGAGACTTTTGTCCTTGAGACTGGGAAAATGTTGTTTGAGTCTAAGTGCATATAAACTAAGATGAACAAGCCAATATGCTGGATTGAGAACTCAGTCAAGAACTGTTAATATGAACTTGCGAAACAGGTTTGCACACCAAATGAGTTGAAAAGGAATGAACTGAAATTGAATGAATGTAATTTTTGAATGAACTGATTTATTTTTGTTGAAAGATTTTGCCATGTTAAATGGGCCCCAGAATTAGGAATTAAGTCTTGGAATCATTTTTTGAAATCTTGTTTTGTTGTTGTTTTTTACATTTTGTGAATCATTAATGCTTTCCCCTCAAAGCATGTTAGTGCTCAAAAACTAATAACAATTTATTTGAATTGAGCCTGTTACTGTTGTGTGATAAATCTTCATCCACATATTAAGGGTTCCTATTTTTATGTTTGAATCTTGTGTTTGGTGGTTGAGGAGAGACCCCCTGATATGATTGTAAAGCGCTTTGGGTGAGCAGTAGTACATATGAAAGCGCTATATAAATGCCTCATTCTATAATGGAGGCTGAGCGCTCTCAAGAGATAGCCAAGTGGTGATAGATATATGTTAAAAAGTAAAAGGCCCAGAACTGACCCCTGAGGAACACCAGTGAGAACAGAGCTAATCTCAGACCTATGGTCACCCATTGAGATGAACTGGGAACGGTCAGCAAAGTAGGATCTAAACCACTTCAAAACTGTCCCCGACACACCAGACACTCTCTCAAGATGTGTAATCATTAGACTGTGATCAACAGTGTCAAAAGCAGCTCTTAAATCTAGAAGATGTTGCACCAGAGTCAGAAGCCATCAACAAATCATTGGTGACTTTAACCAGAGCCGTCTCAGTACTATGAAATTTACAGAAACCTGACTGAAGTGGTTCAAAAAGGTTATTAATCGTGAGATGGTTACACAAATGAGAGGCATCAATACGCTCAGGTATTTTTGCCAGAAACGGAAGGTTTGAAATAGGATGATAATTATTAAATTCATCCAGGGCAACATTCTCTTTCTTTGGTACTGGAGTTACCGCAGCAATTTTTAATGGTGCTGGAACATCCCCAGTCTGCAAAGAGTCGTTCATAATACTGAGAACAACCGGGCACAGGACATCGAAGCAAGATTTAAATAAGCATGTGGGAATAGGATCAAGCAAGCAAGTGGAAGCTTCCATGCTAGATACCTCCCTTTTAAGAGTCTCAGTATCAAGAAAAGGAAAGTTGGTTAGAAAAGTACCAGTGAACTCAGGTGGACAATGGAATGAAAGAGTAGAAACAGATGAGACAGAGATTTGTTTACGAACGCTATCAATTTTTGAATTGAAGAAATTAAGAAAAGAGTTACACAGCGGCTGAGAAACAGGCATGGTAGTAACAGCTTTAACTTGAAGCAGTCTGTCTTGATTGTGTTCAATAGTCTGAGAGAAATACAAAGATCTTTCAATCTCAATTAATCCTCTGTAGTCACTTAGAAGATCCTTCCAGGCTAGATAATGAACATTCAAGCCAGTGAGACGCCATTTTTGCTCCATTTTCCGACAGGCAGCCTTCTTAGTGCGCAGATTGTCATTATACCATGGAGCAGTGCGAGCAAAATCCATCAGCACGTTCACGTACACTGTGCATGCCCTTACGAAAAAGTATGCTTCAAGTGAATTTTATGAAGTATACTTAAGTAATGTTCAAGTATATATATTTTTTTGTAGTACAGATGCATTACAAATGATAAACCTAATTGTGTACTTAAAGTGTACTACTGTTACATTTATAGTACACTTAAACGTATACTTTTGTAAGGTTGGAAATAATCCAAGATTATTTCAAAGGAACAAAGACATTTGCTTTTCACTCAGACATTTTCAACACAGCAGTGCTGATAGTGATTTAGGCCTGTAGGCCAGAGGTTTTTGGACAATGGGGAAGTTGTGATCATCTGATTGGTCAGTTTTGAATATCTCACACCTGGGTGTTAGTCACATGGTCAGGGGAAAATGACAAAAGATGATTGTAACGGTTGTTCTGCCGCTTTCTTTTGGATCTCTCTCTCTCTCTCTCTCTCTCTCTCTCTCGCTCTCATACATGTCAAAGAGCGAATGTTAACAGGGAAAAGAAAAAACTCTAAAACACGCTACAAATCAAAGTGTAAGTAAACACATTATAATAAAACAGCAGTCAGCAGTAGAGCGGTCTTCTTCCTCTTTGCACGAGCATTCTCACTCTCACTGTGCGTGTGCTAAACTTGCAGTCAAGACCACCTAAACCGAGACCAAGACACTACCAAGATCAGAGGGTATCAAGAGCAAGTCAAGACCAAGACCAAGTCGAGACCAAGACCGAGACCGGAGACAAGTCGAGACTAGTGTTGAAGCTAAGCTAAACTTGTATGAATTCAAGAACAGCAGCATACTAGGGTTCAGCCGCAGTTTACATTCAATACATATTAGACGGTATTACTTCAACTACACAGGCAGAACAATACAGAGACAGACCATGTCGTGTGTGTGACTGTGAGCTCACTGTAAATGTTTTTGCAGACTGAGTGAGATCAACTATGTGTAGCAATTGCATGACGGCTGTTACCGCACTATTAGAGGATTGAGACTCCCTTAACTTTTGTGTACTGTTGAGGACTGACATGACTGGTACTGACTGGTTCATCTGACAAAACAACAAACACCTCCAACACCATCTTGCTCCTCCAACAACTGTCTAAAGAATGAGAAATATGTAACCAATTGAAATTATACTTAATGTGTAGATGAAATCGTAACATCAAATTAAAGATACACAATTATAAACTTGGATTAGGCCTAATGTTTAGTCAACACAACGGAGATATGCAGATGATATTTAAGACCATTTATTTAGTCTAACACCATCTTAAATACAATACTGTAATCAAAAAACACATACACACACACACACACACACCGTTGGCGGTGTGCTCAAAGTCATCTTTCAGTTGTGCAGTTACCCAAAATCTCCTGAATGAAGTTAAAACCCATCATGTCACTGATATGTGTTTTTTAAATCAAGTGATCAAAGTGCTCGTTGTGCTGCGATCAGTGGCGCGGATACAGTGTTTTCTCGTGTGGCTCGCGCACACGCCGCACTGTCTTCACTCGGACGCGCGCTTCAATCTGTTGCGGATACTCTCTATTCGTTCTGGTGAAATCACAAAACATAATGCACACAAACGTGTCGCTGCTTGATATGACATACAACCACTGATGAACATAATCGGTTTTGATGAGGAAAAAAAACTATACGAGTGCGCCCAGAATATCTGACACGGTTGGCGACAGTTCTACCACTAGACCATTAAGATATACATTGTTCAAATAGGCGAAGGTGTCACAAAAAAATGCATGTGATTATAATGTTGCATTATCGAACGTTGTGTCGTTGTGGATATTGTAGTATTGTTTTGCTAAATCCCCCGACCAATATGTCGGTCTGAGACAGCGAGACCTAGACAAGACCGAGACCAAAGACCGTCAAGGCCGTGACAAGACCGGACCGGTCTCGAGACCAAGAGCTCCCAAGTGAGACCCCCAATATGTCAGCATCGATGTAACGTCTCCATTCCCTCCTTCAGGGAACGAGGGTTACATCAGTAAACGAGACGTTTGAAATAACTAGTTAACATGAGACCATAAAGCATGATTTCAGCAGAACAAAGATATTTACAGCCATAAGTGTGCTTGTGTGTATTAACATCAGTACACTGAAATCAAGGCGAGTTGCGAACATTTGCAGTTTTATTTACAAAACATAAAACAAATAAAACAAACAGAAGAAATAAATGATGACATTAAAAGGGGGACTTGACTTTGACATTAACAAAAAAACTTGAGCTTGAGCATAGACCTGACTAAACAAAACTCACCTTAGAGTGGGTTACACCAACAAAGCTAGAGAAGAGACTATGAGGGCTATAAATAATACACATTGACTAATGACTAAACAAGACACGTCTGAAAGTAATCAAGACAAGGACCGGTAACAAGAGAGATCTGATAATCACCTGACAATACAATAACCAATCAGAATTGGCTGCAATAGAAAAATCCTATTGGGCTTTTGTCGAGGGAACCAGGGTGATGCTAACTTCCAGGTTGGCCTACACTGGTGGAATTTGTATTGTTTTATTTTTTCTGAAACTTCTGGCAGCATTATTGCCAGTAAGTTAGTGTAACTGTCCCTTTACAGTATCTTATCTGTACACGTTTTAAGATTGTACACGTTAAATTATATTAATAAAGTTTATAAGATGATAAACACAACCTTACACAAGTGTAAATTCAATCAAGACAAAAATCTCATCACTGCAGAAATATGTCAGACAACAAAAGTAATTATGAAATTACATATAGGCCTACGTAACTATATGGCAAAGAAAGCTATCTTAAGTTCAACTAATTGCATTTAATATACATTTAAACAATATTATTTCTGTAATAAGTCTCTTTTTCACAAGGGATTGCTAAACTGTGAAGTGCACAAGTGTGATATTGGCACAGGCTATATTTGATTTTATTAAATCTATACACTGTAATGTTTCTTAATCCAGTAAAGAAACGTTTTTTTAGCAAACTTAACTTTTATTCTGTTTCAGGTCGGGAGCAGGAACAGCAACAGCACATCCACACCACCGACTCACCCTGAAGATGTCCTCAAAACTCTCAGCATTATGTATTTTCCAGAGCATTTGATTGAAGGGGGTGGATTGGAATCCACTGCTGCTTCAATATATATGTAATGAGTGATTATAATCAAGGCATTAATCATTATTTTTCCTTCTAAATATCAAATGAGTTGAATGACTTCTCTGGAGATTTTACTTTGTTATAGAAGTTACCAGTGTGATTACTGAAATGTTCTTTTCATGTATTCTTTAATGTCTGTATTTGACATTCTGAATGCAACAGTGCTTGCTTATTTAGCCCAGAAATGAAATATGGACTTGTTTTGTGTTTGAAAAAGGTCTTCAACTCTGTTAAAACATATAGGGGTCATTGAAGCCAATAGTTTAAGTGACAATTTCTTTGTTAATGTCACGGTAGACGTTTTCTCTGTTCCTTCTAGTCTCGTGTTTATGTTGTGGTGTGAGCGCGTGGTTGTGTGAGCGCGTGGTTATGTGGGCGTGAATGTTGACATCACCTGATCCGCTCCAGCTGTCCATCATCATCACTTCACCAGCTGCGGGCAATCTCACCACTCTACATATACTCACTGCTTATCTCCTCTCATTGTCAGATCGTTGTTAGATGTTGTTCGTGTTGGTGTTCCGGCCCGCCTTGTTCCCGCCTTGTTCCCGCCTTGTTCCCGCCTTGTTCCTGCCTTGTTCCTGTCTTCACGTTTCATGTTGGATTACCTGTCTTCTCACCGTCACCTCACCATCGCACATCTTCATGGACCCTGACCATCTAGTCCCTGCGTCACGTATTCCACCTGCTTGTACTGTCACCCTGTCGCAATAAACGTCGCCTGCTACTGTTTCCAGTTTCAGTCTCCAGTGATTATGACGGAACGATCTGACCATGGAATGGAAGCAGCGGGCGTGTCTTCGGGGTCATTGGAAGACTTCATTCATCACACCGTCCAGAGAATGGATTCGCAGCGGAGAGAGATCGGCGATACGGGTCGCACAGTACAAGCGTTGGTGACGCAGGTGTTCAAGCTCTCCCAGCAGATCCAACGCCTACAGGGTCCTGCTGCGCCGCCCACACCGGTCGTCCCTCCCACAGCTCCAGCGCGCCTCTCCCAGTCAGAGCCCCGCCTACCCGCACCAGAATCATATTCTGGTGAACCAGCTTATTGCAGAACGTTCCTGACACGTTGTTCTATGCAATTCGCTCTTCAACCTCAGACCTTCAGCACCAAACAAGCCAGGGTGGCTTTTGTTTTAACGCTGCTGACTGGGAGGGCGGCGCTTTGGGGAACGGCGGTGTGGGAGAACCAGAACCCATGCTGCGCCTCGTTCCAGAACCTAGCCGCCGAGATGAGAAAGGTGTTTGACCGTGCCGTCTCGGGGAGAGAGGCTGCCAGGATCCTGGCAAGACTTCGCCAAGGAGAGAGGTCTGTCTCCGATTTCTCGATCGAGTTCCGGACCTTGGCGGCGGAGTGCGGATGGAACGAGGAGGCGCAGTGGGACATGTTCCTGCATGGGTTGGCTGACCACGTCCAGAAGGAGATCTAGGCCCTGGACCTTCCCACCACTCTGAACGGGCTCGTGGATCTGGCACTGCGGGTGGACGCGCGGCTGTCCCTGGTCGAGCGCCGGACCCCGTCTACCCGACCCACCGGAGGAGCTGAGGGCGGGAGGCCCAACAGGAGGGACGTGGTCAGTCCCGCATTCGATCCGGAACCCATGCAGGTGGGTCGAGCTCGGCTTTCCCGGGAGGAGAGGGAGAGGCGGAGGTCCCAGGGCTTTTGCCTGTATTGTGGAGGTACAGGACATTATGCTTACGACTGCCCGGTAAAGAGGTCAAGCCCGATAGTAAACTTGAGGCTACTATCGGGTGGGATCTCCGCCAGGAAGACCTCATCTACGATCACATCTACCTCCACGCTCCTCCCGGTAAGACTTAGATGGTCAGTCCACCAGCACGACTGTCAAGCACTTCTGGACTCTGGGGCTGAGGGCAATTTTATGGACCACACTTTTGCACAGAAACTTCAGATTCCACTCAGACCTCTCACTCACAGGATCGCCGTTAGAGCACTCAATGGACAAGAACTTCCTACCATTTCCCTTTCCACCGAGGATATAACTCTCATCACTTCCGGCAACCATTCAGAGACAGTTTCATTTCTCATCATGGACTCACCTCTTGCTCCCGTCGTCCTTGGACACCCCTGGCTCATCAAACATAACCCCCGTATAGACTGGCATCACAAGACTGTGCTGGAGTGGAGCAAGGAATGTCATAAGTCCTGTCTTGTATCTGCTTGTTCATCTGTCCCTGTTTCTGTTTTTCAGGAGGAAGCAGGGGATTTGTCTAACGTGCCCGCAGAGTATCTGGACCTGAAGGAGGTGTTCAGTAAGTCTCGTGCTGCTTCTCTTCCTCCGCATCGTCCCTATGACTGTGCTATAGATTTACTGCCAGGTAAGTCTCCGCCTAAGGGCAAGTTATATTCACTTTCTATACCGGAAAGGGAGGCTATGGAGAAATATATTTCTGATTCTCTAGCAACCAAGTTCATCCGCCCTTCCTCTTCTCCAGCGGGGGCGGGATTCTTTTTTGTGGGGAAGAAGGACGGTTCTCTGCGACCTTGTATTGATTACCGAGGGTTGAATAACATCACTGTAAAGAATACTTATCCTTTGCCGTTGATGTCTTCAGCTTTCGAGAGGTTGCAGGGAGCGTCCGTCTTCACAAAATTGGATTTGCGTAACGCTTATCATTTGGTCCGCATTAGGCAAGGCAAGGCAAGGCAAGTTTATTTATATAGCACATTTCATACACAGTGGTAATTCAAAGTGCTTTACATAGAAGAAATAAAAATAAAAATAATTACATAGATAATAAAAGAAATAAGAATAATTAAAACAGTTTAGAAAATAAAATACAGTGCAAACAGTCGGACGAACAGTGGCACAGTGCTCATTCAGTAAATGCAAAGCTAAACAGTGGTAATTCAAAGTGCTTTAGAAGAAATTAAAATAATCAAAAGAAAAAAGAATAATTAAAACCGTGTCTGAGATGGAAGTGATTGAGCAGGTTTGCGGTGCCACTGGACCTACAATCCAGGGACGTCCTCTGCTGGGGTGGTGTACCACACCAGTATTGCCCCACTGGGCCCCCACAGAGCACGTTTCACTTTTGCTGTTTTAAACAAACAGCGAACCTCTATACTCTCCGTAGTTAGGGAGGGGGATGAATGGAAAACTGCCTTTAACACCCCCAGGGGGCACTTTGAATATTTGGTTATGCCGTTCGGGCTGTCCAACTCCCCGGCAGTTTTCCAGGCACTGGTCAATGACGTGTTGCGAGACATGATCGATCAGTTAATATATGTCTACCTGGACGACATATTGATTTTTTCTTCGTCTCTCCAGGAACATGTGCAACACGTCCGATGAGTGCTTCAGAGGTTGCTAGAGAATGGGCTTTTTGTCAAGGCAGAGAAATGCGATTTTCATGCACAGTCTGTTCCTTTCCTAGGATACATCGTCTCGTCTGAAGGGGTGCGGATGGACCCTGAGAAGATTAAGGCTGTGGTAGATTGGCCAAGCCCGGACTCTCGCAAGGCCCTGCAGAGGTTCCTGGGGTTCGCCAATTTCTATCGGCGTTTTATTCGCAACTTCAGCCAACCAGTCGCACCTCTGACTGCCTTGACCTCCCCCAGAACTACGTTCAGGTGGTCGGACACGGCCGAGGCCGTGGTCGGACACGGCCGAGGCCGTGTTCACCAAACTGAAAGGCCGCTTCGTTTCAGCCCCCATTCTTGTCGCCCCTGATTCCTCACGTCAGTTCGTGGTGGAGGTCGACGCGTCAGAGGTGGGAGTAGGTGCAGTGCTGTCCCAACGCTCCCCTGTAGACGACAAGATGCATCCGTGCACGTTTTTGTCTCACCGATTGTCTCCTGCCGAACGGAATTACGACATTGGTAACAGAGTTGTTGGTAGTTAAGTTAGCGTTGGAGGAATGGCGCCACTGGTTAGAAGGTGCGGGGAAACCTTTTATCGTCTGGACTGATCACAAGAACCTAGAGTACATCAGAACTGCTAAAAGATTGAACTCCAGGCAGGCTCGGTGGGCACTTTTTTTCGGTCATTTTGATTTTTCTCTTTATTACCGTCCGGGTTCCAAGAACATCAAACCCGATGCGTTATCTCGTATATTTGATTTTTCAGAACGCCGGTTACTCCCGAGTGCATTTTGCCGGAGACTCTATTCGTTTCCACACTCTCATGGGAGGTCGAGTCGAGGGTCAAGAGCGCCCTAGAAGGGGTAACGCCTCCGCCCGGGTGCCCACCGAATCGTTTGTTTGTGCCGGAGGGATTACGGTCTGACGTTATCCAGTGGGGTCATGGCTCCAACGTGGCTTGCCATCCAGGAGTTAATCGCACTAGTTTTTTAGTCAGGCAACGATTCTGGTGGCCTCGTATGGCTCGCGACATTCACAATTTTGTTTTGGCTTGCTCGGTTTGTGCCACTGGTAAGACTTCCAATCGACCTCCAGATGGGTTACTTCAGCCGCTGTCGGTTCCTTCGAGACCCTGGTCCCATATCGCTCTAGATTTTGTTACCGCCCTCCCACCCTCCCAGGGGAACACAGTGGTTTTAACTGTGGTGGACCAGTTCTCGAAGGCAACCCATTTTGTTCCCTTACCCAAATTACCTTCAGCTAAGGAGACAGCGGTAGCGGTCGTTGATCACGTCTTTCGTTTACATGGCCTTCCGATTGACGTGGTTTCCGACTGGGGTTCGTGTCCAAATTTTGGCGAGAGTTTTGTAGGTTACTGGGGGCGACGGTCAGTCTTTCTTCAGGGTTTCACCCCCAGAGCAATGGTCAAACCGAGAGAGCCAACCAAGATTTGGAAAGAGTGTTGCGATGTTTGGTGTCCAAGAATCCTTCCTCATGGAGCCAACAACTCTCTATGGTGGAGTACGCCCACTACACGTTGCCAGTGTCGGCCACGGGCCTATCTCCGTTTGAGTGTAGTGTAGGTTACCAGCCACCTATTTTTCCCAGTATGGAATCCGAGGTTGCGGTTCCCTCCGCTCACGCCTTTGTTCAGAGGTGTCACCGCACCTGGACTAGAGCCCGTGAGACTCTACTCCAGGTGGGGGCGCGCACCAAGGCCAAGGCCGATCGCCACAGGTCAAAGCCTCCCGTATACGTCGTGGGTCAAAAAGTGTGGCTTTCAACTAAGAACATTCCTTTGCGCACCGTCTCTAATAAGCTTGCTCCCAAATTTATTGGCCTTTTTACTGTCACCAAGATCATTAGTCCGGTGGCAGTCCGCCTCAAGTTACCTCCCGCGTACAGGAGGGTCCATTCCGCCTTTCATGTCTCTAAAATCAAACCCGTGTTTCATTTTCACATTAACCCGCCTGTCCCGGTTCCTCCCCCACCGCGTCTCGTAGATGGGGAGACCACATATTCGGTTAACCGTATTTTGGACTCTAGGCGGAGGGGACGCGGATTTCAGTACTTGGTGGACTGGGAAGGTTACGGTCCGGAGGAGAGAAGTTGGGTTCCTGCTCGAGACATCCTGGATCACTCCCTTATCGATGATTACAATCGACGGGTAAGGGAGTCTGGGAATGCCAGGAGGCGTTCTTAGGAGGAGGGGTACTGTCACGGTAGACGTTTTCTCTGTTCCTTCTAGTCTCGTGTTTATGTTGTTGTGTGAGCGCGTGGTTGTGTGAGCGCGTGGTTATGTGGGCGTGAATGTTGACATCACCTGATCCGCTCCAGCTGTCCATCATCATCACTTCACCAGCTGCGGGCAATCTCACCACTCTACATATACTCACTGCTTATCTCCTCTCATTGTCAGATCGTTGTTAGATGTTGTTCGTGTTGGTGTTCCGGCGTCCTGTTCCTGCCGTGTTCCTGTCTTCACGTTTCATGTTGGATTACCTGTCTTCTCACTGTCACCTCACCATCGCACATCTTCATGGACCCTGACCATCTAGTCCCTGCGTCACGTATTCCACCTGCTTGTACTGTCACCCTGTCGCAATAAACGTCGCCTGCTACTGTTTCCAGTTTCAGTCTCCAGTGATTATGACAGTTAAAGCCTTACTTTCCAGTTAGATTAAAGTGTAGCTCTCCTTGAGAGAAAGAACGCATTATCTTTGTTTTGAGAAGACTCTCCTGTTTATAGTTAGAGCCTGGCCAAATAGGCCAGACCTTAGACCTTGGAAATGAAATGGTATAACTGCTGTCATCTTTGTAACTGTAAGCGGGGCGGCCTACAAACTCCTGTTTGAGTCTTGAAGCTGACTTCTGCTGATGAAACTGCAAACTATCTTCAGTAAAACTTTTCTTCAATTTGTTATAATTCTGACTCCGGGTCTTCTATCAAACATCTGGTCCTTTGGTCCTAAACTGTTACCCCTTACATGATGTTTTTTTTTTTTTTTTTTATCTTTAAATTGATTATGTAATTGGCATGATACATTTACCTGACTAATAATAAATTGTTACATTCTGTTACATCTTTTACATAAATTGGACTATTTTTCCAGATTTGTGGAGATTGCCAAACTACCCTGCAAGATGTAATAGTGCACAGTCTACGTTTTCACGCCTAGGCCTTTAATTTAGTGTTGAGATGTTGTTGAGTGTAGCCTAGGCCTAGAGATAACGATCCAAATAGCATAGGCTGATAGACGGAACGCATGACCAGTAGGAGGTTACCACATTATATTACATTTTATTTATAATTCGAATGTGTTTAACAAATCAGTTAAGGTAAGAATTAGCCTATTACCGTATGTCTAAATGGGGTCGCACACCGGACGAGAAGCGCACCGCTGCATCTGTGACAACTCGAGGTATCGCACACCGGATGCGCACTTTGTCAGTTTATGGACAGCAATATTGTTATGGACATTATGGAATTAAGATCATGTCTGTACTATGTTATGATTGTATAAATACAATCGTTGCTAGTCTGCAGTCTGAATTCACTTTATCTCAGAGCGCCCGTTAACTGAATGAATTGAGAATATCACCTGAAAATCCCATCACATCAGCAATTTTCATTCAACGAGCTGATTTCTGTAAATTAATGTAAAACTAAATGTATATTGCATGCAGCACGGGGTGAAGTCACTATATACATAACAACGATTTGACAAATAAATGTAAATTTAATATAAAACTATAAACCTTTAGATTATTGGCAGCATAAAACAATTAAACGATGTGACAGCCATGGCCTGGACAATACAAGTTACCGGTAATATCCATCGAGCCTATGAACTTGTTGCCCGAAACACATCAACCAGAATGAAGGCTACCCTGTAAAACAACTGCAATCATGTGATGTGTGATACAAAATGACCCTATTCATCAATATCATTATCACCGCGCTCCTCAACTACAAGTTCATTGGCAAATTCCTCCTCCTCGTCGCTCTCCTCCTCTTCTCCCTCTCCGGCCTCCGCTAACCCTACTTGCCCAGATGCGCAGGACACTCTTCCATGCGCATTCTGCACCATAGAACTGGCTTAAACAGACGATCTGACAGGTTTTAGAAGATTAAATATAACCCGAAACTAAAAAACAGACCAGGCCTCTAATTGAGACCGGCCATTATTTATCCAAACCTAGCCACACCAGGTTTGTAAAAGAGACTATTTGGGACTCAGCTATTATTTGAAGTTTTACGGTAATTGGTTTAGCGTGTGTGCTATTTTCCTTCAGATTTGGGTGGAAGTGATCCCTGTGTTGTGGGTTCTTTGCCTGAATGCTGTGCTCACAGCTGTGGGGTGTGGCGTGTGGCGTGCCGTGGTGTGAGTGTGCACGTGGCCTATGCTTTGTCCTTCCTGTCAAGGAGTGCCAGTAGGCTACCCAATTCTGAAGTGGTTACGTCTGTGTCATTTCTTTGAATTTGATTTCTTTGATTTGTCTGTTTTGTGTGTTAAATACAATTCAATACTCTTATTTAGAATGTGGGGGTGGGGGGGCTTTTCCATGTAAATGGAAAAATGTGAATGTAGTGTTTGTTTAGAGAACAAAAAAACACTAGTTCCGTTTTTGTTGATTGTGGTATTGCTTGGTTTAAGTCCAAAAGTAATTTTGAAGGCTAATGAGTGGTCTTGGTTTTGGCTTACTGTTTTAAGTTTTGTCAGAAGGGGAGAATTGCTGTGAATATTATGTGTTTGTTATGGGCCTCTTTAAGAGACAGAGGCTGGGAGGAGTCTGGATTTACAGGGAAGTTGTGCGTTGTTTACATGCAATTTCGGACTGTTGCATGTCCGAAATTGCATGTCCTTGCTTTCAACTTTACATCAATTATCCCTGTTGTTGTAGACGAAAAACATACCTTTCAATAGTCTCCACAGGTAAGTGTAATGCTACTGACACTTAGTGGTTAGTTTTAGTACTCACATCTACAAATACACTACATCACTAAAAACACCTGCCAAAATCTGCCCTCAAAGAACTTAGGGCACATCTAGTTCTAGCACATGCTAGAACTAGAGTAAAAACTAGGGAAGAGTATACAACTAATAGCCTATATTTACTTGAGATAGTGAATTCGGACTCTTAAGTACATTGTGCCCCGCTCTCCCCTATATTATATAATATTCATTCATCTATTGCCATTACACTATTACACTAGTATACGTTACACTATTATAATACAATAGTTTGTGTATATGGAGAATAAGAAGAAACACTGGTAAGGTGTTTACTTTGGTTGGACGGCAGTGACGTTTGTATCTATTCTCAGGACAACACAGACAAAGCCTTTTTTATTTTTTTTTATTTGAGAAAAGCTCATGTACATAAAAAAAATTAACACTCTATTACACACTTCCTCCAAGAAGTCAAAGAACAATACAGCACCTTTTTGGCATACGTCAAAAATAACAAGGCAATAACTTTCCATCTTTTTGGTGACTATGGAATACTTGATGAATGATTAGATAAAATGGCTTTACACTGTGGCTGTTGTTTGTATTGTTGTACATACTTTATAACATTATGTTTAGTAACAAACACAAATAAATAAATAATAGCTTGCTCACATGCTCCTTTTCTGGCACAGAAAAGTCACTTTAGTGACGAGAAGGTAACACAGTATTTCATTGCACTCTCATGTTGTTGCTCTGTCGACTCTAACCACACCACCTGAATGTACAGGCAATGATTTACTATTTAACTGGTAATCCTCATTGCATTTTTGTTGTTCTTTTGTAAACATCTCTTCAGCGATCAGTATATCAGTGTTAATGCTTTTTTTTTTTCTTTACAACTACAAATATTTCAGCCTTTTCTTTTTTTCCCGCAGTGATGGATGTGAAAATTTGTGTTTTAACCAGCAGGTCTGAGGCACCAAAAATTGGGAACCACAGTTCATAAAGTGCTGACAAAAACTTAATAGCCTACATTAAAAGGGAGACAAACACTGAATCAGGGAGACATTTCTTAGGCTTATGTGAATTAAGTGTAACCTCCTAAATGGTAATGTTGAGAACTTTGATGGCAAATTTTGGCCTATGGTTTGTAGTATCTGAGAGTAGCAGTGCATACACAGGATTAGTTTTTCCTAAGGGGTCTTTAGTCGACGCAAGACTGAGAGACCAACACTCGACACATTCAAAGACATACTTTGAATGAATCACAGCTCAGAGATTTGTGGCAATCGTCTCTGACTAAATTGCCCTGATCTGAATCAGTACTTTGTGGCTTATGAATACAGTTATGCAGAGGATGAGCACTGAATACAGAACAGCACATTTACTCTGAGATGCTCGTTTCACATAGGCCCAGATCTTCTTCTTAAGTGCAGCAAAACTTTAGCCTAAGACGAGAGAAGATTTGCCCCCTGGTGGGTTTCTACGGCCAGAAGGAAGCCCAGCTGCAGGCTGCTCTGTTGCAGAGAGGCAAGGTGGAGCTGGTGTGTCGAGCTGCTCCTGAACAGCTTTAGGTTCTTCTGTGCTATCTGTGAACATAACAATGAAAAGAAATATGAATTAATTATCAGATCATTTTATAACATTTCAATAAAAATAATTGGAAAGGAAATGTTCTTGTTTTCTATTATATTTTTGCCACATTTTCAGTTACTCTCACCATTGTGAGACAGTGAGAGTAAAACAAATGTGTCAATGACAAATCAATATGTTAATGATTTTTTTTCAAATCTAGCTTAAAACACATAAGACAAATTACTCTAATTATACTGGTTTCATATCATTTTGAAAAACATTATTTGAACCTTGAATATACATATGCAGATCTTATTCATTATTTTAAAATAAAATATTCAATATTTTATTATGTAATATAGTTAAGATGTTATTTATATGTATGTAACATGCACCACACCACATGCACCACGTGACATTTTACAACCTGAACTAACCTTCCCATGAAGGCTTGTCATAAAAAGATTAAATGATTGGATATTTTAAGACTTTTATGGCTAGAACTTTGATTTGATGGACAAAATCTTTATGAAATTGTGATATGATTGTACCCTGACATTTTTTACTTTATGCCTTCCAAAAAATTATCAAAATGAAATGAATGAAAAACATGCTCATAATAGGTTCGCGCCATTTTATTAAATTAAAAAAGGTGTCAATGATGCAAAGTTATATGAATGGTTAGAACACTTACCAACATTGACTGAGTCTTCATCACCATTCTGTGCAAAAATAAAGCATATTCTCAGTAATGGATTTAAAAAGAAAAACATTTTAAAATTATGCAACCACTTTGAAGTCAGTCTGAACTTCGATCCAAGGTCACAAGTTTGTTTTCACTCATTAATGACTAAACTTATCTCTACATCTTACCACAGGTACGTTGTCGTGTGTGGTGCTACTTTGGCTGACTGGTTGAGCAGTACATCTTCTGAGCGGGGCCGACGGCTCTCCACACAACACACCTGTAGGCTTCCCACCTTTCAAACAAATAAGAACTGTAAAGTGCATTGATCTCATAAATAGAGAATACTTGCAGCCCATACAAGTTTTATTTTATTCTTTGTTATGAATAAAAATACATTTAAGAGCATATTAAGTATTTTAAGAGATTTAAGAACAAAATAATGTTCTGTAAAAAAGTGATATTAGCTATCATTTGTTTAAGTGTTTTAAGGTGCAGTGTGTAATATTGACAGCGGTTGAAATGGGTTCTGCAGTCCAAATTCAAAACAATGGAGAGAGTTGTTTCTCCCTCCCCTCCTCCTCAAGATTCGACTCTCACGCTGGTTGCCAGATTGAGGGACACATAACTAAGGAATGAGTGCAATTGACAACTGAAGGCAACGAGCCTCACACTGTAAGTTGATGAGTTGATTGATCCGCGTTTTAATATGCCTCTGGACATAGATCTTTTTAGATGGATGCAGAGGATTTTTAGGTCGGGTAGATTCTGTGATCTCTGACTCAGTTCATTTGCTGGCTTCCATGGCTGCAATATGTTGTGTTTTCCGCCAAACTGGCAACCTGGATGTCGAAATACTATTGAGTAAATTGGCAACGGGCAGGATCACAAAGACCATAACAAAAACTAACATTCCGACACAAAGCACATATTTCAAAGTGGAATAACTGGCTGATTTATTGTTTTTCGGAGTGAACTTAGCAGGTTTCCTAATTATCTGTATTTTTATGCTTTAGTACGGTCAAAACAAATACACACAGCACCACACACCAAGAATTAGCCAGACTTAGCAAGTTTTTAAATGTGGAACTGAAACACATTCAGCATTTGGTTGCTCATTATCACACATTCTAAAGTGAGTCACATAAAGTTATTGTTGCTTCCACCAGCAGCTTACGTCTGAAACAAAAAATCACATTTAAAGCAGCGCATACTCATCAAACCATAATTTAAATATTTCTTAGCATTTTCTCTAAGGTTTAGTCATCTCAAATGCAAGCGAAAAGCACTGCCTAGAATACTATTAAAAAGTAAAAGACGAGACATGAATCATAAAATCAGCACCTGGTGGATTGTTCCTCCGATGGGCATGCGGGTCCTCGGGTTCAGCAAATATACTAGATGCCATTTTGTGTTTTTTCACAGATTTGTCTTCATCGTTGCCAAAGCAGATGTTTGAACCTCCACCTGGTGGACGTAGTACTCTGGGATGGAAAACAAAGAAACATTAAAAATGTTGTCATAAATGCAACTTTTGTAACCGATCAGCGATCATTAATTTGCTTGTCTTTATGCGCATTGTTTACTTATATTTTAAAAGGGTTTTTTTTTGTGTGTGTTTTTTGGAGGATTACAGTTCAGTTTTTATTTTTGATTTCTTAAAGGGATAGTTCACTTTGAAATCAAATTTTGGTATGTTTTAGCTTACCTGAAGTGCCTGCATTATATGACTGACAGACAAGAACGGTTTGACCTAAAAATATCAAAATTGTAACTACTGCGAAGACAAAGACACCTACATCTTGGATGCACTTCAGGTAAGCTAAAACATACCAAAATTGAATTTCAAAGTGAACTATCCCTTTAAGTGTTTGTATTGTCACATACAACATCACAAAAAGGTGTTGTGGGGAACATCAATCCAAAATGACTGGCCCATGAGGGTCACATAAAAAAAGAATAAAACAACTTACAATGTTGAGTAAAATTAAGTGATTAAGTTGAGTTTGCCTTTAAGAAAGAAAGAAAAAATAAACCGTATTGCTTTATAAAGATTTTTTTTTTTATGAAATATTCCTAATTGCACATGCACATTCATTGAATGTAGATCACATGCAATTAGAATATTCATAATTGCACATGCATACACATTCATCATTTGAATTTGATATATTTTCTTCCTTAAATATTCTGTAAATGGAAATATTTTTAATTCTGTTCTTATTCATGCCAATAAAGCTTGAATTAGCTGAGCTGATATTGTCGTCTGACAGCAAGCATGCTGAAATAAATCTCACTCAAAATCCCCCCACCAGTCCGACTGAAAACGTGATTAGTGATAAACGTCATTAGTTAATTTAGTTAATGAAACGATAAGACGATACAACAGGGAGCGTAATATAATTCTTTACTACAGCAGCTGAACCGCACCCAACCTTAACCACACACGCGCGCGCTCAAGCATCCTCGTACTCAGAACGCGTGGTGAGGGACTCTTTTCAAATGTACAAACGACTGCTACAGTGCAGTAAATACGATGTTTTAATTACTCAACAACTAATTGTGTGGCTGTTCTTTTGAAGATACTGCAGTCAGAGGCCGTGTCACAAAGCCTAGCGAGTTGCCTACCTAGACAGAATTTTGGAGCATGCATTTGTAAGACTTGGAAAGCGACCGCATGTCTCAAAAAATGCTGGTGTCTCTCCAGTCTAAATAGGCTAACAAGATTCAGACACTGTCAGAAGGATGCACAAATTAGTAGGCTACAATAAAATAGGCATATATATACCAATTTGTTTTTTATAAACACTTTGCCTTTGAGCTACGGGGTACCATTTTATCCCCAAAACGCAATATTTGTACCGAAGATGGTGCTCATTCTCATCAGCATCGCCATCCGTTTTTAAACCAATATCGTTCAGCTGGAGAATAATTTTGTCTTTTGTCATTGATATTATATCTCATATAACGTCCTTAGATACCATTAGCCATTATAAAGCTTAAATAATTTGCTGTTTGCAACAACCTAAACCGCTTGAGCATTGTTATCTTCCTATAGACATCATTTATCAGCACCTGGAGCTGCTCCTCCCGGTCGGATCCATGCCTTGATAAGTGGTGGTGGTTGTCATCTGGAACACTCACAGCTTCTGTTCACGGCTTTCCCCACAGTATATTCGACAGATTATTGTCATCAAGCCACAAAGAGCGTCTCCTGCTCAGGTCATCAGTCTCTAGTGCTGAATCTGCGCTCCGGTACACGCCCATTAGACGCGATTAATACTGCACTTCTGAAGATCCACCACTGGAGCGGCGCCAGAGAGCAGATAGTGGAGTAAAAAAAATAGAGTTGGTGTCATAAGTTTAGAATAAAACCTGTCGACGTTTGAGTCACATTGCACCCTATTAAAACATTTACCCCATCTCCTATTTGTGTTGCTTTCTTGAGGATCTGTAAGTGTTTACACCTTAGTCCCTCAATTGGCTTCAATGAAAAGATGGATCTCCAACTCAGTCACTGCTGCTGGAAATGGTTTATATACTACCGCTCCGCATGCAGAACATGCTAGAAAACCAAATGTGCCAGATTCTTTTGAAAAACAGTGAGCAGTTTAACTGCTCAGGACTAACAATAATGGACTTCACTAGCAACTATCACAACAAAGTTTAAACATTAAGAATTGCGTATGTGCACTTTTGAAGTCTTATTTAAATTGTGTTTTGTCTTGACTATACGTAAACATTTGTTTTGTGAAATTGCTTATTCAGGGAGCACAAAAAAAAATAATTTTTATGATGTTATTTTGTAGGTTCTACAAGGTGTATGTAAATAAAAGAATAATGGAAACAAAATATCCCATTTAACTATGTTGTTATTTCTTTTAAATGTAATAATTAACTTAAGTAAAAAAGAAAAAAAAAGCCTCAAGTGGTTTTGTAAAACAATTTTATTCCAACACAAAATCTTATCAACATTTCAATTCACAACACAAGTCACTAAATAAAATTAGCCTGAGTACAAAAGAGAAATACATCAACATATATAAAATATTTATAAAAAGTCCAACGGCTCTAGGCAAACAAAACAGTACCTTAGAACTGACACTGACAAAAGTTCTATATACCAAATCTGATGACTGATCAAAAGCATTTTAGTCTTAACACTCTTAGGTCAACATCTGATGAAATATATCAGCGTTTACACAAATATTTTGCCATCCATCTGATTTGGGAGAGCTGATGGGCATTTTAGAGCGCAAGTTTTGGCAAAGTGGAGGGAGGTCAGCCTATTAAAAAAAAATGCAGGGGACAGAGAGGAGGACATGGTGATGGAGGGCGGAGGTAGTTTTTTTTTTTTACATCAGGCCCCCAGTCTGTTGCTGAAATACATCAATTGTATCCTCATCCTCCATTTCCAACTGCAAATAGATAAAGTATTCATATCATTTATAGTCTTTCTTTCTTTTTTTTTATGTATGGTGACATCCAGACCTGGTCATATCAGTGAATTGTACCTGAGCTGGTGTGTCAGTCTCATTAATTGGCTGCCCATCAAACCGGAACCGAATCTGACGCATTGATAGACCCTGTGAACAGATCAAATGTTGACTTGACTGCTTGATAAGCATGCTTTAGACACATAACATCCAAGTGGAATATTGTGGAGAAAAGGCCCAGTCAAATGACGAATTCAGGTTGATCAAGTTGATACTTTCTTGCCATTGAGATGACTGGGTAAAAGTGTCCCGATCCACCTGAATTCAGACTTTCCCTAGATTTCTACTATCCCTTGCTCTGGGATTCAAAACTAAATCTAAGGAACAATAATGTGGAAAATGTTAATAGATGTACCATGTTATGTGCTTCAGAGATCAGTTTGTGTTCCCAGGAGCTAGTAACATCATGAGCTGAGATTTGAAAGTTTCAGTAAACATCTATAGAGCCAAAATTTGCCACAATGGCAAAGAAAATAAAAAATAATACTGGTTATTGCAAAAGCAATACATAGAAGTAATCCCCCTTTAAAAAAAAAAAAAAAAAAAAAAAAAAAAAACCTGTGTTGGACTGCTTGAGATGGATTAACCCAATTGCATTGATGCCCTAATGGGAGTAATTTGAAAGGGCCTTGTTTTATAGGAGGTTTATTAACACATTGTATGAATTTTATCATTTAGAATGATCTATAACCCAAGTTCTGCAATGAGTTGTTGTAACATGTTAGCATTTCTCAACTGCAGTCCTGGGAACCACCTAACAAAAAGTTTTGGATATCTCACTAATTAAAATCTCTCATCAGCTTCTAAGTGTGTTAAATACAGACACATCTAAAACCTTCTGGGAGGTTGTTCCTGAGGACGCGAGTTGAGAAACTCTGGGAAAAAGGATACGAGCATGTTGATGTATTTGGTCTTGGCAGACTACACATGCTGCTGCTGAGAAATGCACAGATGTGCAGCTGTGAGCATGTAAATCACAGAAATGCATAATACTCCCCAGAGCAGATCTAGACTGATAACACGACACTAGACTAGCTTTCTGCGAATACTGAACCAGACTATTTAAATGTTGTGCAAGGAAGCGCATTAACTGGGTTTCCATTCAAACGTGAAGCAAATCTTTTCAAAGTTTGCAAAAAAGAAAAGAAAAAAGAGACACAAATGTGAATTAGGCGAGTTTATCAAGTCGTTTGAGCAGATGACGATGGTATTTGTAACCAACACTAAATAAAACACATCAGCAAAAACAGCCGATTAGTCACGGGGGTTTAATGTTCGCTACATCAGAATTTATTCAGCAAATGCGTTTCTATCTCCCATTATTCTCACTAGTCAAAGACCACCAAGTAAGCGTTAAAACATTTTTGCGAATTTCGCGTTTCCATCACTTGTTTCTGATGCAATACTTCAAAATGCGCATAAAAACAGGGTGATGGAAACATAGCTATTGGTTGCAAATACAGTATGTATCTGCAACCAATAGCTATGTTTCCATCACCCTTATACAGATGAGATTTATATCCAATTATCTTTACCCATCTCTTAGTGGCAAGTATGGACAACCTGTGCACTTAAAGGAAGGGTGATTGTTACTGTAAGGGAAGGTAAATGATGCAGATGAATGCAAAAAAATTTTTTTTTTACCTGTCTCTCACAATATGCTTTCATCAGTTTGTTGAGGGGTGTGTGCCTCTTGATTTTGAATTGAACCACTGAGCCATCCTGCCCAGCTACTTTCAGATTGATGTGGTCATTCTCTGTTTTTACACCCTCCTGAAATTTAAAGTAAAATACAATTATCATAAATACAGACAGCAAAAGCTGAATAAATGCATGCTTGGTCACCATTATATATAGTAAGTGACCATAATTGGATTGTAGCATCTTGGAATCGTGAAAGGAACAAAAACAAAATCAGTTCAATAAAAGGGTTTAAAGGGCATACCCAATAAGTGAAAAAAGTTAGTTCACCCATCTAAAATAACATACTGACCTCCAAAGTTTAAACCATTAGACATTATAGCCTGATTTCACAGACAGCGCTTAGATTAAGCCAGGATTACTCCTTATCTTAATTATGATGACATTTAAGTTGCTTTTATAAATGTGCCTCAGAAAAAAAACATTACTGGTTGAGACAATGGCACTGACATATTTGAAGATATAGATTTAGATAGAGGCACTGACATAGATTTTAAGATGAGACAAGTTGCTTTTTTAAAGCAGCTCAAACATGCATTTTAGTCTTGGACTAGAACTGAGAACCGAGCGTTGATGTATTGAAGAACAGAATAACAATAAACCTACAAAATAAATGTAACACCACACTACAGACAATGTGGCCATTTTCTTTTATTATAGATTTCAAATTAAGTGATTTGTGTAAGAGTTCGCAGACATGTCCTCGGGACCCCACTCGCTCATCACTCACACTTAATTCAAGTCTCTACTACTGAGCTGATTTAGATGTGTAAGATGAGGGCGACATTAAATATGTACAGTGGCTGGGGCTCCTCAGTACAGGTTTGAAAAGCACGTTTCCAATGTGACACGCAAAAAACACGACTTAAAAAAATAACTTTTTTTTGACTTAAGTAAAAAAAAAAGAAAAGTCTTTCGTAACAAGATTAAATAAACAAATAGGACAAAAAGGACTCCTACAACGCGTCAGTTATAAACCCACGCTGCACTCTCGGTAATAATTTGCGTGTCCAGATCTTTGCGCGCGAACAATCAGTGAGCCCGCGAGAAACTGCAGTGGACCCTGGCCTGCGCGCTTCCAAAATACAGTGCTTTGTTTACTACAAGTTCTGTCTTATCGCTTGTAGTTGTAGTGTGTGTGAGGTTCGAGGCACATTAGCGAACAGGATAATTAGCGCGTTAGCTTTATGGAAGACATCACAATTTCACAAAGAAACTGAATAAATGAACAATAAATGAGAGGAAAATAAACTATAACGTTACAACGTCCCCATTAATCATATAACAAAGAATTGTTGTGCTTATAAGAACATTTATAAAGAGCCTTGCAAACGAACCTTAGGCTTCTCGTCTGCCATGACTGCCTCTGCCTCTCTCGAACGCGCGTAATGCCGCCGGAAATGACGACATTTAAAAGGGCCCACTTCCGGAATTCATTACCCTCATCCTCCCCTTGATTTGACAAAATCAGGAATATCCATGGGGAATATCTCCAGCTGCATTTAAGCAGCAAAGCTGAGTGCGTGACAAAACCAACAGCAACCAATACTGATAGACATTGTTCAAAACAAAATATTTATTTGTCTTTAAAACAGTATACATAATGTTAAATTGTAGATTTAACTGAGAAAAGAACCGTATCATTGGAATATTTGTGAAGCTCTTCTTCAAAATAATTTACAAGTCCAATTAATAATCATTAGAATAGGCTGCTGGGCACATCCAGTACAACAAAATAATACTGAGGCATCTGCTGTAAAACAAAACAAAAGCCATACAAAAGTCCATACTGCAAACACATCTTTTAAAAGTCAAATTTTATCATATAAATAATTGCATCTGTAATAACCCTAAAATGAAGTGTAAAACATGTCATGTAAAACATCAAAACCAGCCTCCTGTCCAATTACACAGACGAAAAAAAAAGAAAATCGGTCAACTCTGCATATAGGCAATTCCTTCCAGTTGTGTAAAAAAAGGAAATAAAGTGAAACTTTACATCCAAAAACACAGAAGTCCAAGTATGCTTTGCACACTCTTTTCCCTTCCACACCTTCCTGTGTGAATTACTGTTATCTGCTGAGTTTCTGCTAAATGACGCAAGACAAAGTAAACTTAACTTTGAACCAGTGAGGCCAGTCATGTCAAACACCAAGAATCTGATAAATAGTAATGAAATAAATATGTAACTCAGAAATAACATCAATAAAATTCACATAAGCACTAACACAACTGATGAATCACATCACTGAACAGAGATTAAAGGATATAAAAATTGTAACCTGTCCAGTGATCTGTATGAGCTGAATTGTCAAGTGCTGGCTAACAATAAAATGACCCATTACTATAAGCAACATGCTTATGTTAATGACAACAGTACCTAATGAGTACCTAAAACCAGCATATCAAGACATCTGGGGGATTACTCACAGATTGGGATTTATAATGTAACATCCAGTGAGTCAAAGGTAATGTCCTGGGCATAACATATCTTTGAGACACTGTCGAAGGCTCATTGATGCACACCGTGTTTTCCATTTCTCTTCATGAGTAATAATGCTTACACAGCTATAAATGACCCCATCTTTCCACTGGAGGGAACTTGTCTATCTCTCCAGACTCTGTGACCTGTCGATCTCCAAGGATGAATGTCAGCTTGTACCTCATTCTCACTTTCTCCTGCAAAACAGACGTACAATTATTTACGCAGTCATTGAGTTTATCATAAGAATTGTATCATGTAAACATATTTATCATATCTTTGTATGGCCATAAGTAAAACAATCTAATAACTAATATTGCAGGGATAAGCAATGTAGTCATTCTCGAAATATGGTGACAAACATGACAATTGACTTTTCAGTGATGAAACATTTCAAATATTCAAGAAGTTCCATATAAAAGCATTCTATAACATAACCTGTTTTCAGAAATACAAAATGGTGTGACTCTATATTGTTTTGTACAATAAAAACAACAACAACAAAAAACTTGTCCTCAATTATTGACGAAGAGGACACAAAAAGACAGTCTTTATTCACAATGCAAAATAATCAGGGGATCACAGGAACAACATAGGAGAAACGCAAATTGCGTAAATAATAGGCGATTAACACCCAACCAAGAATCAACAGAACTCAGAGCTTAAATACACAAGGGAATGGTAATTAACAAAACTATGTTTACATGGTTCTTGATTTAATTACGCACAGAGGATGCATCTGAAATAACTTACTACTATATATATATATGGTAGTAGTAGTATATGCCTACTATATATATATAGTAGGCATATACTACTACTATATAGTAGGCAAAAAGAGTATGTGACAAAAGGAGTGTGTCCGAATTCACAGTACTCGTAAAAGAGTAGGCAAAAAGTACCCGGGTGACCTACTACTTCCGGCGGGATTCTGAAGTGTGCATACGATGGACACTTTACTATTCCATGAGGCCACAAGAGAGGATTTATAAATGGCAGTGAAGTAACTAATGCTAGTAGGTCACATGATACTGACAGCATGGTGGATGCAGTACATCCATATTACATTCATACTACACACATTCATACTATAAAGACATACTTTTTTAGCAGTCGTGAACTAACTACTTATTCAAAATAAGTAAAATAAAATTTAACATGACTGTGAAAGTAACTTATTATTTAATGTTCAATTTATTTTCCAAGGTTAGGCATTAGTGCAAGGTCTAACAAGTTTGCAACAACAACAAAAAGCAAAACAATATAAATAATAATATTAATTTATTTTTTAAATAAAGTCTGTCAAAAGTTATTAATTTACCTAATTATTTTCCCCACACTTCATTTACACATGGTGATACATTTTTTAAAATGTTAATGTGAAACAAATTAATGGTGTAATTTGATGATTTTATTGATTGTCATTGCTGATGCAATCTTAGAACATGAATGATGTATGACAACTTGTAACTGGTGTTACCTTCCTTACTATATTTTATTTATTCATTTCAAAAATGAAGGAAAGGAAAGAAGTCAAATTGTTCTTTATGATTAAAACTGAACCTTGCTAGGTCAGAAAGGCAATATTTTGAGAAGAACCCATTTTATTTCTAACACAGGCAACAGAGATAAGTAATAGTGACATTAAGTTGCTTCTCTTAAATAAATGTGATGTTAATGGTGAGACAATTCTCTATTGGTGTACTTGCCAAACCATATTTTGGACAAATTTTCACCCAGAAAGCTTAATCTAAAAAAAACCTAACTTTTGAGGATGTCTATTTATAAAAAGCTGATTTTTTTTTCTTTTAAGGTACAAATTATACAAATGATCTAAGTTTATGGAATAGACAAGTAAATGTGTATGTGTGTGTCTTTCTTCACCTTCAGTGGGTTAGCCAGGAGCATGATCTGAGTGATAGAACTGGGGGGCATGAAGGGGTTAAAGGGAACCATTTCTGTTCCAGAAGGGGGCTGCAGCTTCACTCTCATAGACTGTCAATTACAAATCACAGAGTTAAAAGTCAAAAAATAGTTTATCAATACCATCTGAAACCAAAAGCTATTCAGAACTGGAAACTCCATAAAGTAAAAAAGACTTGTCTATCACAAAACAATACCAGTCTACTTTTAGCTTCCATATACTTCAGAAGAATATTAAAAAGACATTTCATGCCTCTCACCTTTGGCACAGCTGCCTGAAGTACTACATTCCTCACTAACAGTGGTGCTGTGTTCAACATGGACACCACGATCACCAGAACATCAGGGCGACCAGGTGGATGGTCAGTAGCAAAGTGCAACAACACACGAACACCATCCTTATCGTAGGCTGTCACTGGACCCTCCTTACCTGTGAAAACGTAAAGGGAAAAACACACAGTTAGCCTGAACTCTAAGCCTTACCGTAACAGGCAAGTCATTAAGTCTAGAATAACTGCTATAGATCTCACAGCATCCATTTATAGGACTTACTTGGTTTAATGGCCTCCAGTGGAACAAAGACAATGTTTAGGGAGATGTCCGAGCCTGAGGCTGAGTGACTGGTGGGTAATGTTGGAGACATGGATCTGAAGAGAGGGCTGTCTGGGGCGAAGCTCTGAGGTTTGGCAGAGGATACAGCAGAAGGCACTGGTGTCATTCCAGCAGGAAAACTGAATGTGGTTAATGCAGGATGGATGTTCTCTTCCCAAGCTCTAAGTTCTCTGCCGCCCGAGCTTGAATATTTGGACTGGCTGCTTAATATAGAAAGAACAAACAATTAGTTGTATTTAAAAGGAACGAGACACTTCACAAACAGTTCTCCGATCACAATAAAAGGCTCTAATAATAGAGCGTGCACATTCTGCCCTTTTCCTTCCCTGTTTTAATGCTATTATTAAACTGCTTCATCTGTGAACAACTAACATTTACCAATGGCATCAATCCTCTCTAGAATATATTTGAAAAAAAAAATAATAATCCCTATAATTTGCAAAGCTTCATTTTCAGCAGCCATTACTTCACTGTCACAAATAATTCTAATATGTAATAATATATATATATATATATATATATATATATATATATATATATATATATTTTTTTTTTTTTTTTTTTTTTTTTTTTTTAAAGAAATTGCTACTTATTCTCTCACTACCTATTAGCCTTGTCCAGGTCCAGCATGGCAAAGTCTTTACTGGTCTGCTGGAGGGAGTTTTCAAAGCTTGTGACTGGGGTAGCTTCAGAGGTAGGTGGCGCTGTTGAGATTAGAGGATCTAATGGAGCAGAGCTGAAGAGGAGGTCAATCACTGGTTTAGAAGTCTGTCATAAAAAACAAAAACAAATTGTTAATGGGTAGATATCAAACATCATAAAATGCAAACACATTTTAAATTCATTATACATTTAAATGTAGGCCCTATATATAGGCTACAGCACTCTTGTAATCTTACTTGTGAAGAAATCCACTGATTGCTTTGAGCTTCGTTTGTATTCTTTTCTGCTGACTTCTTTGATTTTAAGTCCAGACTACCAAGGCCTGAAAAATAGTCAGTTAACACCAAGAGTGTTAAACACTGAGATTGCCTTAAAATGGATGACTCTTACTTATTGAATTTTAACCCATTATTATGGAGAATTATATTATATTATATTATACATAATACTTACACTCCCGTACAAAGGTTTGAGGTCAGTAAGATTTTAATAAATAAATAATAAAAACTGTAAAAAGGCAAAGCTCCATATTCAGCAGCCATTATATAAGTCTTCAAGGTTACATGATCCAAACAAAATAATTATAATATGCGGATTTGGTGCTCAAGAGAATTTTCTCTCTTCTTCTTTTTATTCTTCCTCTTATTATTAAAAAAATGGTGTGGGAAAGTGGAAAGTGTGGAAATATTGGCCTAAAACTTTTGAACAGTGGTGTATTCAATTTTATATTAACTCCTTAAGCCCTGAAGAGTTGTTTTTTCAGTGACATACACAAAAGTAAAGACTCATAACTCCAAAACTATAGCAAGGAGAGTCAAAAGGTAGGTATCGTTTGATAGAACACTTTAAATTAGACATTAGGACGTTCTCATGCTGAGAAACTGCTGATAATACATATCTTTCTTATTTGACATGCAATAACTCAGGAAGGAAATAAGGTTTTTTTTGTTGTTTAATTTTGTTGTGATTGCATAAAGTAATCAAAAGTTACAGCATTTGGAACCAATGTAGCCTTGTTTAGTGTTTGACGCCCCCTAACGGGCATTTTTAAAATTGTTCCTGCATGAGGAATATCTTGTGATCAACAAAATGAACTGTGTTGATTTTAATCGTGATAATCTGCTGTAAATAATGCTGTGCCACAATCGGAGCATGTTTCATGAAGTTATGAGCAAAAACGTGACAAATGGCGCATCCGTGTATTATTTACACATGGATCTTCATGTACAAAAACTCACTCAAGTTTAGTCAAAGCCTGAAACAATTATGCTTGTTGTATTCTACTCCGCGAGACCTTTTTAAAATGACACATGACTATCTGAGCTGTATGATATTTTTTGACATATTGCAGTACATATTACAAAAAAGTATTTCAGAAATTAAATCATTTATTTTCTATTTATCATCAAATAACAGCATTACTTAGGAGTTAATCGAATTGGCTATATGCACTGTAAAGTTCAGACCCTAAGCTTTAAAATGACACCTATTGTGTATTGATCAAGGCAGTAGTTTAGAAAAATATGATTATTAATTTTTTCCTAGCTAGGTGGTGGGCAGTACACTCGGTTTTAGACTCAGCACTGTTTAAGAGTTTATCAAAATTAGCATAACAAAGCTGAGTTTCTAAGCTTTAAAATGATACCTATTGTCTGTTATACCATTCTTGGTTGCTTAGTAATTTGATTATGATTTTTTTGCGGGGGGTGTACCGCCAGCAGTACACTTCGGGTTTAAGGGGTTAAAGACATTCCAAATAAAATACCCATCATACACTGCAGAATACTCTGAAGCCATATTTACCTAATGAACCAAGTTCTTCATCCAGAAGAGAAAGACTGCTGGGAAGCTGGCTTGATGGAGGACTGATTTGAAAACTTGACGATCCAGAGGACGTGTTGGAAGAGGAAGGCCGAGCTGCAAGTGTGAGGAGGTCAGCAGGAAGGGAATCCGAGTGCTGGGGTGGAGTCAAAACATGTTTGAGGGGTGAAGGGGACCCTGAGTCCAAATCAGTCAAGTCAATCAAAATCTCAGAAGAGCTTCCGTCATTGGGGTCTGTTCAGAAAAAAAACAGAAAACAAACTCACATTGAACTGCATTTTCAAACTTGTAGTTTCATAACCCATGCAAAGCTCTTTGGATAATTCAGATACAGTATGCAAAAAAAATTTGCAGTATGCAACAATTCTGGTACATAATACATACGTTTTGAGGCTGTTGAACCTGGTATGTCAATCACAATGGTCTGTCCTTCAACAATCTTTTTATAGGAGTTTATTACACGTGAGAGATCATCACTAGCGTGTAAAATATCACCTGCACCAAAGACCACAAAGTACATGTAAAGGAGAGGAAGTTATTTGGTTCTAATATATTATTGGCTTAAGACCTAAATTAGTTTTTATTTACTAAATGTGTAGTACCTAAGGCACCGTCATCATCCTCTGTCTCGGTGGCGAGTCTGAAGACAGCGGTTCGAAGTTTGTCACAGTCATTATAAAGATCCTAAGAACATACAGTTGCACATGGTCAAATACGTACAAATGCAAGCTAAGTCTAGCAGCGACTGGATATAAAAGGGCTCACCGTTAGAAGTTCTTTGTCCGCTTGTGTCGACTCATCTCTTTTGAAATGACTTAGCATCTCATTTAAGAGCTTCACACTGTTGTTCACCTCCTCTAGGGTGCTGGCACGATGGGAAGCTTTCTGTTGTATAGCCTCATCCTAAAAGCAAGTAAGAGGGCAGTAAGCCATTTTAAAAAATGCATATTAATTTTTGCAAGCACAAACATCAAGGGAGTAAACAAAAAGGTGATGACGCACACGTTAATGACTTAAATAAACCACTTCTACCATGTGTATGCTTTTAATTTATTTAATTAAAATAAATTGATACTTTTTGGTATAATATTTTATTATTATTCCAGGTGCACTTTATTTTATAGTATGTGCACTTAAAGTGTACTTATCTAAGAAAGTACTGGTTAATATAAGGTAACCACGTGGGTTAAAGTTGGTTTAGGGGTAGGTTCAGGGTTAGTACCTAGTTATTACCCAGTTATTGTAATAACTATGATAAGTAGTACATAGTATGTATATGGGGAACAGGACTGTAAAATAAAGTGCTACCATTATTTCTTACAAAACTATATTTTAACAAAACTGCATAAACCTGCTTAAAAATAATCATGCAATCAACATGTAGAAAAAGCCCCAACTTAAAAAAGGAATTATATCACATCATCAATATTAACATTAATATTAAATAATAAAAAAATATCAAGGCTCTTAAAATATCAGATCATTTGACATTTTTATGACAATATTTTATGAAAATGTCATGTGGTGTGCATCTACAAAAACATAATAATATATCACTGACTTTTTACACTGAATGAAATGACGGAAAGAAAATGTTATTGCTTTTTTTTTTTTTTTTTTACTGTGTACATGACAGTCATTTTTTTATGTGTTTTTAAAAACAACAACATGAATACAATTTGTACATTTAAAAAAAAAAGCATAAGATTATTCAAGCACTTACCTCTTTGACCATGCTCTTGATAATGCGGTTGGCTTCTTGAAGATCCTCAGGCTTTTTACTCTTAAGAAGTTCCGCAAGACGCTGCAAGGAAATGTTTATAGATAGACAATGCTTTACAATTTTACAAAACAATTATCCTTAAAAGAGTATTCTAGGTTCAATACAAGTAAAGCTCTGTTAGCAGCATTTGGACTTAAAAGGAGAACTAAAAGCATACAGTTTCATAAAAGGACTCCCATTGATTCTTGTTAAAATGTCTTTTTTATATATATATAAATCCGTATATTATGCTTTTGTGATTTACAGCCTTAAAGCCCAAAGTATACATCGGTTTTTATGTCTAAGTGAGGGCCCGCGCACAGTGGCGCAAATTTTGTCACCAGAATTGTACTGGACGATTTTTTGTAACCATGCATAATTTGTATGTGCAGGTCACACACACATGCGCATTGAATTTGTTTAGCATTAATATGCTGTCAGTCACACCAACAAAATTATAACATTTTATTTAAGTTAGTAAGTACCGGTAACTTAATCACACTAAAATCATATTAACACATGATGTTTATGTCTTGAGGCTAAACAATTGAAAAAAATAACATTTTTACATTTACATTATGGATTCGCTCCATTCACTTCCATTGTACATGTCTCGCTCAACCTAGACAGTGTAACTTTTGCTTTTTTTTATATAAAGAAAACAAGGGACAAACTGAAGCAATTTTCTGATAATCACTATTATACAACAAATACGGCCAATTGAGCCTAAATTGTATTGAACCTGGAATTTTTCTTTAAGTTCTAATACTGTAATGTGTTTCTTCACCTTACTCTTTTCCTCATTGTCAAACACTGGATTATTGGGCTTTGGCGAGGGAACAAGGGTCTTGTCCACAGGAACCTCTGGGTCTTCTGTTACAATACCTAAGAAAGAATGTGACAAAGACTAAACAAGACAGTCTAGCAAAATTGGAAGACAGAAAATAAGTGGGTGAGATTCTTATAAATGCAAATGTTTATTATTGTGACGAAAGAACCTTGCATCTTTAGCATCTGATAGGCCTCTGTGATCTTTGCCTCATCTGGTAAAGCAACTGACCAGCTGTAGATCAACTCTATTACTTTAGTCTTCACTTGTTCAGATACTCTGTCTCCCAAATACTGCAGGATAAAAAAGGGCAAACTTATTATGGGGGTATTGTGTCTGTAATGGATGGTACCTAAAAAGTTGAATAAAAAAAATCATGCAGGTTTTGAATAACTTGAAGGTGGGTAAACGATGACAGAGCTTAATTTTTTTTTGTAGAAACAATCTTTTAACTTACCTTAGGTGAAACTACTTTAATGAGTTCGTTTAAAAATCTAAATTTTCCAACTTCATTATGAAACCTCCTCCCACAATTCTTCATGCAGGCTTCTAAAACCTGTAAGAACAATCTGAATTTAGTTAGTCAGTCTATATTAAACACACAATATTTGGTCAATTTTAGAGACTGAAGGAGATAAACTCACAGTTAGTGCTTGTAATGACTCCCATTCTTGTGGTGACTGGATTTTATGTGCTAATAATCTGACTGATATCTGTGGGCTGCAAGTTACAGACACAATTCTCAAATCAGTGATTCGTAAGAACAAACACAAACTTTACAGTTTCTGTATTACAGACAGAATCATCCAAACTTAGAGTGCTATGTTATCTGCTCAAGCCTGGTACACGTCTTTTGAAAATCAGAACAGATTTGAAAACAACAGGCATCATACATTAAACGACTGGCACTGATTTTCAGCAACTAACGTCGACTCCTCTCCTGACTGTAAACCGGGGGCAAAAGTCATGTAGTTTATTTATAACCATGCTAATTTCACTTTGCCTTTGCAAATAGACATTTTTCAAATCTCAGGTCAAGAATTATAATAAGATGCTTTTATAATACAGCATCAGATCCTCAAAAAAGACATAACATAAACAAAACATACCCTTCAAGTTCCTTATTGATTTGGTCACAGAACCCAATGATGTACTCCCACTCCTCCTGTCTGTTTGACGGATTGGTGGCTTTGTCTAGCAAGAAAAATCAAACTAATATAACTATTTTTTAATAGAAATGAATTACTCTTGTTCTGCTTAACATTTGAATTAACATAATTAATTAAATAAGAAATGTAATAATTATGCAAGTAGAAGAGACTTTTATCCAAATCAATATATTTATAGCATTAAATACAAAATTGTTTCAAAGCAGCCTCACAATAAACAAGAAAACAACTTAATTTATCAAAATGTATCTCAATTTAGTTTAGTGTTGATTCAATTCAGCTCACTATCATGTGTCAGTGTTGCTAAGTTCGTCGATAATAAAACAACTTCAAATGCAGCTCTACCGTATTAGGCAAGGCACTTTTATAAGTGTAAAGTATGCAACGTGGGAATTTCAAAACAAAATGGTTGGTTTTATACTTAAAACAGAACCTGTTTCAGAGCTAACAATAAATAAGTGCAAAGTTACAGCTGTTTAAACAACAGCCGTTCAAAAAGAGTTTAATTGATTGGTGAATGAGTTTGCTAATCACAACTGCCAACGTGTCTCAAAACCTAGACATTTAGGGGCATAACGCGTTGAAACCAAATATTCTGCCGACTTTAAACGCATCAACGATACCCTAAAATGCTGGCTAGGATGGGTCAGTCCATCCAACCCTTATGACATGTCAGTGTAAATATCACAAACACGCTAAGACATGATAAAACAACTGGTCACAAACAGCATCCATGGCAGGATATGGCTGTTCTCTGTATCTTAAAAACTCTGCAGAGTAAAAATAAATCATATTCTGGTAATGTATTAGCATGAAAACTCACTTAGCCATGACTCCAGTGACTCTCCTTCCGGATCCGCCATGATCACACAAATGCATAACTAGACGAGAGGGAACTACACAACAAGCCCGTCATGTGACATTCTCGTGCCTCTGTGTGAATCAGTGGCCTGTGTCTTCCGAAAGGAATTGCGAAGTTCTTTCATGTAAATAATTCATGATGAAATATTCTGTTCACATCACAAATATTACCATGTCACCCCTTCTCCTATTGTTGTCCTGTAATAAAATGTATTCACGCCATTATTTCATGATATTGTATAATTTGCGGTAAAAAAAAAACATAAGAGGTGTAAAAATTGATTAGTTTAGTCACTCGTGTTTTATGTACCATGTCTGTCTGTCTGTCTGTCTGTCTGTCTGTCTGTGTGTGTGTGTGTGTGTGTGTGTGTGTGTGTGTGTGTGTGTGTGTGTGTGTGTGTGTGTGTGTGTGTGTGTGTGTGTGTGTGTGTGTGTGTGTGTGTTAAAATGTATGATTTTGGCTTGGGCGTTTATGTTATTTCAGTTTTCAAGTGATGTTATTAGTAACAAGCAAGCAATTGCTCTAGTCTGATTGTAAATGGGTTCAGAATAATAGGAGAAATATTCAGATTTCCATGTAAAGCTCAAATTTGAATTAAATATAGCGCTGGTCTAATTATCAGTTAACTTTTAGATTTTAAGTTAATTAGTATGTACGTTTGTATAAATTGCATATTTTGGGATTGTTTTATAACTACCGTAAATCATTACAACTAGGGCCAGTGTGCTGATAGTTTTGTCATATCCAATGATACTAATTATATAATCATTCTTAAGTAACTTAGTACTAAATTACAATTTAGTAACATTTGTGAAAACTTATACTTTCTGAACTAACTATTCCACATCAATTTAATTTAGGAAATGCATACACCTTGGCAAATATTAGAAAAAATAATTAATATTAATATGTTCAATTGATACATGACTCCAGTGTTATATTTGTTATGTATTACCGGTACTTTTTTTTTTTTGCTATATCTAGCCCTTAAATATATATATATATAAATAATTTAGTCTTTTTTTATTTAGTTTATTATTTTCTGTACATAGGCTTTACAAAATGTTCTAAATCACTTTATGTTATTTTAATGCTTTGGCAATACAAAAAGTATTTTTTTGTCATGCCAATAAAGCTTTCTGACTTGAATTGAGAGAAAGAGAGAGAAACTTGTTTATGAAACTCAGACTTTATAGTATATAAACAAGACAATGAAAATGCTCTCAAATTTTGAAAAAATAAACTTACAGCAGCCAACATGACTGAATTTTTTTTCCATACATATTGGCCCAAACAGAAACTTTAACAATGTAGGCCATTTTAAAATTAATATAAAATTAAGAAACTTTTACAAGGTATCCTAATGTGCTAACAACACAGGTAAAAGTCAAAGCATCTTCCACTGATATTGCAATAACCCTTCACTGTAAAAAATATGAAGCTGTACAACAAAGTGTACAAACAAAGTGTTTATAGTATGAAACTTCTAAAAATAATAATACATTTAAAAAACTAAACAGAAAAGACAACTGCCATTCATGTATACTGCTGGTTTGCGGCTGGTAGCGATTGCTTTTCTTATTGCATGGAATCATCATCCAGTGCAGATTTAAGACACTAACCTCAAAATAGAACAAATTCTGACCATTCTGAGCTAAACCCAAACGCTGAACACAACACATGCAAATGCATGAACACGCTCTGCCATACTCCCCAGTACTAGTACATGGGGTTTCCACTTCTTTCTCCCATGAAGTACTCTTTGACCTTCCGTGAAGACTGAACGCTTGAAACCCGAATGCTGCACAAGGAACCTCATTCTCTCTTCAGTCAGCTACTTCACTGTAGTAGTACTTGTGTGCAGTTTCAGTGAGGGTCCAACCACTGGCCCTGAACTCCAAGATCTCCAGCAGCAAGAGCCTTGTCATGGAGCCGAGGTCTTGCTGAAGGAGAAAACCATCCCGCAGCAAGTAAAAGAGCTGATTCATGCGCTGGGAGTTTGTTTGCTCCAGCTGCTCGCCCACACGATGAAGCTGTAAGACCAGGCAGTCCACCTGTTAGAAACACAAAAGAAATTCCAGTATTTAATTGTCATGGATTTAAAATAAGTCAAAGCTGAAATTTCTTACAAATGGCCAAAAAAATTGGCCTTTGCAACTTCAGAAATCATGTACTGTCAGAGTAGGTACTACATTTTTAAAAAAAAAACTCACAAGTAGCATGTTCAGTAAAGTATGAACAGTCACATGCTACATTCGGCATAGGGATGTCAATGAGTATGTTAATCGAGGAGTTAATGGATTAATCACCTTTAAAAATATAATCGATAAATCAATAAATAAAGCTCAAATGCATTCAGTAATAATGTGTGAAGGTGAAAACTGATGCTATAGTATGCATTACAACTTGACCACTACATTTATATTTCAGAAAACTTTGCTCTGACTAGTAAACACATTTGAACTACCCTTAGTCCGGAAAAATTGCATTAAAGGTGGGTGTGCTCTGGGGCTTCACCTTCTCATTCATTTCTTCCTTCACTCACTACATAGAGGGCAGATAGAATAAACTGGAGAGCTACTTTCAAATTAAATACGGACTCCTGAATTTAAAGAACTTGGCAGATGCTATTTTTTCCTGTTTATTACCTAAGCTACTTTGAACCAATGTGTATTGTATAAAGCAGTGTATAAATCATGTGCCGAATTGCAGATCTGGTGTAAACATATCTACTTCCCTATGATCAGATGATTTCTTGACTGCTCCTTTCTCACCGCTGTCATTTTTGTTGTGCATTTGTTGTATTATTGAGAGGATAGCGCACAGCACATATTTAAATATTCATCTAAACAACGGTTGCAGCGTAGGCGGCATCTGAATGTTTAAAAACAGTATATCGTTACTCACAAGTTCGAAAAACCTGAGTATGCCAGGGCCTTAAATCATCCGGGGGTTTTTTATTACTGTTTTATGAATACTGGGAATTTGGATATTCCGCAAAGTTACTTTGTCCTCTGATATTCCTACAATCCAGACATTCCTTGTTAATTTGAAATAAGGTTATGATACCAATGCAGCAGACAGTCAAAAATGATCATGTTGATGGATAGTTATATATTCCTTCCCAAAATGAAATTTACTTCCAAATGTTTATGAGCCAAACCTTTTACCTCTTCCTCATTCATCAAGGCATCTGGCTGAGCCAACCTAAAGAGGCAGTCATATATTGGATCCACCAGGGCCACAACAGGAGCATCGTTTACCTAAAAACAAGTCAGTCAGTCAAACCTGGTTGAGGAAAAAACAGACCATCCAATACAAATTAAAACTGCCTACTTGCAACTGAGATATTTTACCTTGATGTAATCAAATACACTGCATATAAACGTGACCACACACACCCACTCATCCACTGAGCGTTTTCGAATCTCCTCCCTGGCAGTGAACTCTTGCTGTAGACGATTCAACAGCTTTCGCCTGAAGACACTGGTTGCAGCTTTCCGGGCCTCTGCCTATTTAGTATAAAGGTTTATTCACAATGTAATCAAACAAAAACATGGCTTCAATGGAGGTTCATTTCATCCTGTGTTTTGCAGACAAAAACAAGTTTTTGGTTCATGAACAGCTTTGTGTTTGGATTAGATTAAAGGTCACAAATTAATGAGCAACATAAGAAAGGCTTACCTGAACTACAGTGTAACACATGCGGCCAGCATCTTTACAGAACGAGAGGTCTTTCAATGACTGCTCTACAATGGCGTTAGAAAGCTTGTCCATATCAACTCTCTTTGGATCTGTGAGGGGGGAAAAATCACGTGTTCTTTTAAAGTTCTTAACCCGCACGGGTAAGCTAAATGCATGTTACTACAAAATCTTCAAATGGGTATGTTTAATGGTTCATCGGACAAGTCAGGCAAAGTTTACATACCGTTCATCGCTGTTTGAAGCATAGTCCGAGTTTCCGTATCAAAAGCTGTCCATGCAGAATCCATGCTGCTTGTACTTAGCAATAATATAAGGCAATCAAAACAATGGAACGACCACAGACAAAAACATGTATTTATCAAATGTACCGTTATATAAAATCAATTGAATTACATGACAACAATTCAGAACATGACAAAGATCGCTCGCGTGCATGTTCTTGTTGACATCGCTGTGCTGAATTGTTTGGCAATTTACAAATCAGAACAAATTCTACTTTCGGTAAGAAATTAATTTATATCAATAGTAATGCGAAATCACAAAATGTTCAATATCACTCTCTTACTTCAAACGCGGAATCCTCGCGCGTGTTTGTTTCCTGATTGCGTGGACTGGTCAGTGCGCATGCGCTTTTGGACATACTTCCGGGTTCAACACTCATGTGCACCCCCATGGCATGTAAGTTAGTATCTTATCATTATGCCCTTAAAATATACTAATGTATATTCGCGTATTGTTTACACTGTTTCTGTAAAGTACTTAAATATTTAAATAATTACCACAATATTACTCGTTATCTGGGTTGCAGTTCTGAAAAAAAAAACTTTATTTACCAAGATATGTCAATAGGGGGAGACAAATGACAAGTAGTAACAGGTAGAGGGTATCTGTAATTAGGCAAGGCAAGTTTATATAGCACATTTCATACATTATGGTAATTCAAAGTGCTTTACACAGAAAGGAATGAAAATATTCACAAAATAAAAGCAAGGAAAATTCTAACAGTTATAAAAGTAAATAAAAGAGATATAAAGATGATACAATTATAGCCTACAAGGAATTAAAAGAGAAAATAGTATTACTTACATAAAACGAAAAAGAATCCTTAAAACAAAGAAGAAAAACTCCATCAAAGTGATAAACACAGCTGAAAACAATTTCGCCATTGACAATTTCATCATCCCAGGTAAAAGTGAAACAAGTCTGTGGGAATTTGAATAATGTTACAATGGAAATGAAAAAAAAAATGCCCATGAGGATTTTATGCCACAAAAAAATAGTGTTTAATTTACAAGTTGATCATAAATACATGTTTTATGTGCAGTTGTGTGCAGAGTCCTGTCTGTCCCAAGATTTGGCTAATAGCTGTTCTTTTCCATTGTCTACCAAAAAAATAAAAAAAATAGCAGCAGTATTCTGACAAAATCACCCAATCAACTTTGTCTTGGCGTCATTTTACAGCAGCTCAAAAGTACATGCCATTTATGTGCCTAGAACTCAGCTCCCAAGAGCAAAGATGGCAGCATGCAGGTAATTTATAGGGTAAAATACACATTCAAAGTCACCTCAGATCCATCCACCCAGGGTGTTTCCCTTTATATGGCCCAAGATGCTATTGGCCCCTGTATCCCTGCGAGTCTGCGACCCTGCATGGTGCTGGACAAGGCATTTTAGAAATTAACGGATTAAAAGTTGTGCAACCATCATGCTTTTTAAATAATGTAGATAAGCAGTGGAGAGACTTAGAGTTCCCTTCACCTGTTTTTTTTTTTTATTATTCTTGGTATACAGGACAGATAGGCTATGTTGTGTATTCTTAACGGTTAGTTCACCAAAAAATTTAAATTCTGTCAGTAATTTCTCACCCTCATGTTGTTCCAACCGTAAGACGGTTCATCTTCGGAACACAAATTAAGATTTTTTTTTTATTAAATCTGAAAGCTGGATAACTCCTCCATAGGCTTCTATTGTAATTGAAACTTGCCGGCCCAGTTTAAAATAGTCCAAGTGACTACAGTGGCTCAACCATAAGTGACGAGAATACTTTTTGTGCACAAAAAAATAAATAAAAAAAGAACAACTTTATTCAACTATTAATGTTCTTCTGTGTGGGCCTCTTGGACAGCTGATAGTCCTCGCAGTGTCAAACCACATGTAACCGTGTCCCCCCAGACATGTTCAAGAACTTGCAAGATCCTTGGTGGAAGAGTGGAATGACATCTCACAGCAAATCTGGCTCAGTACATGAGGATTAGGTGCAGTGCAGGAAATAAAAGCAGTTGAAAGTTACAGAGTATGTTTCTTTTTTCTTATTCTTTTTCCCCCGTCTCATTTAAGTGGGCGACACAACTAAACATTATTAAATAATTGAAGTTGCTACCAAGAGAACAAACTACCTTGACAAATAGAAATGAACTGAAGTCTAAAAGTCTATTAAACTTGAAAGGTTAAAAAATTCAGCATCAAAAAGTGGCACACATGTTAGTGTACATGTTTGATAGTTTTCTTTTAGTTAAACTTGGGCCACATAATGACAAACTAAAAAAATAAAAAATACACAAAAAGAGAAATCTCAAATGACATCAGACACTGTGTGCCTGCAGCTTCAAAAAGAGGAACTCAATGCCCCCTTGTAAAATGGGGTAATATATCAAATAAAAATCACAAAAAAAAGTGCATTGGGTTTCACTGGAAATATCTTTATTCTGAGTAATTTATACAGGAATCATCCAGAGTATCCAACATACTCTATAACGTTCCCAAATGGAATCACATCAAGAGCCATTTTAAAGGGATTCATGAAATGCTCCAAATTTGTTACATTTGATAATTGATCTGCTACAGACGCTTTGGCACCATTACATTATTTTCAAGCTATTTTGATTTAAAGGGATAGTTTAACCAAAAATAAAGATTATGGGATCACCTTTATGACGTTCTAAACCTGTATGACTTGCTTTCCACTGTGGAGCACAAAAGAGAATAATGTTTTCTACAGAAGAAAGTTGTACACATTTGGAACGACACAAGGGTCGGTAAATAATTAATTTTCATTTTTGGGTGAACTATCCCTTTAAGAGAAAAAGACGACTGCATGTAATTTTACCATGGCATGAGATTATGCTTGATCATCCCACACCAAATAACATGGCAACACTACATATGAAAACATGACAAAAGACAAAAAGCAAAAATGAAAAACTCACTATGCATTTTAACAGTACAAATCAAACATAACATGGTGCTTTAAAATTAATCCTGGTGCAAAACTGTAACAGTGGTGTGCTGAGTGATATCAACCTCTTATTTGTGGCATAAGACTTTCCTTCACATAATTTTTTTTTTTTTTAGTACAGCAGATGTCATATAACATGAAATAAAGTTGCATATAAAGCTAAGCTGATGTGATGCAAAGTACATGAACAAAATATCAGTCTGGAACATTCTTCTCACACAGCCAATATTGCTTCATAAAATGTCAACCACTCCAAACAGCACAGTCTTTTTTTTTCCTCGGCCAATCGACATCCATGTCACAAATTGAGCCTTTTCTCTCCCCTCTGTGGTTTCTGTTTCCGTGGCAACCCAGCTGGAAGTCCACAAGTGCTTTAAGCAGGCAAACATTTTCTCTGAAAGTTACATGTTTTGATTGACAGGTGTGACATAATTGCGAGGAAACATTCCTGTCTGTCCGTGACAAGCCCCCTTCCACCAATTAGGATCCGAGTTGTCCAGGACCTGGATAAAATCTCCACGCCTGAAACCCAGCTCTCCATCCTCTTGAGGGTCAAAGTCAAACAAAGCTTGAACATATGTGGAATGCTGTGGAACAGAAGTAGAAATGGTGAGAATTATTACAATTATCACATCGCTTTAAACTCAATCTGGCCTAATGCAGTTATGTTATAGTTATAACTGCAATCAAAACTGTGAATAGATTAGTAGATTGGAGTAACACTCCACCATTACCTCATACTAAAACCCTATATATAATATATACCCTAATTTATATATATATATAAGCATGTATATATATATATATATATATATATATATATATATATATATATATATATACACATACACACATACTATTTACCATATATAAATATTTATTTAAATTATGATTTTTTTTTTGCCATGAAACCCCCCTGTTTTAGCACTGGTCGTTCACACCTCAGATTTGAAAAAGACTCAAGAAATGAACATGTAAATCTGTGGAAAAGTGGGAGTGAAGAGGGTGCCCATCCGAATAAAACACAATATACTCATTACAGACACGTGAATATTGACAAAAACAAACAACAGAGTTGGTGGCACCTTGATGCATTTTAAAAATATAACCCTATGACAACAATCTCACAAAAATCTTATCATTAGACACCACTAACAACTATCATGAACAAATTAAATACATTCTGATAAATTATTCTTAGAAATATCAACAAATCAGCATTAGGCTATAACTTTGCAGAGCAACTGGTCTATATTAAAAATGAGGAATACTAATAATATTTTCATTACGTTTAAGAGTACTACAATCTCTGAACAAATGACACACGTCAGTTTAACAGAAAAATAAAGGCATACCGGTAGTTACCTTTTGTCAGTCTATATCATTGTCTTCTGTGTATCAGATTAATTCATTGTGTCATTGCGTTCATGATCAGATGTACCGCTGAATCAGTGTCTTTATTTGCACATATATATTTCACAAGACATGAAATATGTGCACATATACGATGTTTGGAGCACTAGAGTATATTAAATATATGTCCATAAATTCTAGAAACGCACTTGCTCCAGTCTGGATATAAATTGTGATCCGCATCACGAGTGTTAGTTCTCTGTGCAGAAACCGCTCTCATGCCCGCTCCTCATGTTGTTGTTACATAATAAATATTGTTACAGTCATATTTCCCATGTGTTTGCAGTCAAACTCCAGCTCTTACCACATTGTTGGGAAAATGCAAACAACACTTTTGTGCTACTATACTGATACACCTGTGTGTCTGAACACAAAGCTGAAGAGGCAGAAGTGAACGAACAGCGCTTAAACGTCTTTCATGACATTTGAATTCTCCACTGTAATGCGATACATGTAAGACAATAATAATAAACATAATAAGTGCTATTTTTGTTTTCATTGATGTACCTGTAAAAATATGTTAACACCTTAAAATTGTGTTTTAGGGATTCATGACCCTTTAAATAACTTGGTTAACAGGGTGGAATGATTGCACAATGTGTCAACACTACAATTTTAAGGGAAAGTGTTGGTTTTAATTAAGTAATACTAATCTTGTTACATTTATAAAGCACTTTTCTTGGCACTCAAAAGCCCTTTACAAAGAAGGGGATCTCTCCTCAACCACCACCAATCCACCTGGATGATGCGACGGCAGCCATATTGTGCCAGAACGCCCACCACACACACAACAGCTTACTGGCGGAGAGACAGTGATTAAGCCAATCAGTATATGGGGATGATTAGGAGGCCATGATGATGAACAGAGGCCAATGGGCAAATGTGGCCCGGATGCCAGGGTTAAACCACTACTCTTTTTTCAAAGGACATCCTGGGATTTTTAATGACCACAGAGAGTCAGATCCTCCTCGGTTTAACACCTCAACCTAGTTTTCCCAGGAGGTCTCTCATCCAGGTACTGACCAGGCTCAACCCTGCTTAGCTTCAGTGGGCAACCAGTCTTGGGCTACAGGCCAGGGTGATATGGCTGCTGGCCGTATCACAAAGGGAAAAATCATCTAGTAACAGGGTGACAACTAAATATAAGATTGTTTGGTAAAACGAAAAATGGCTTTTTAATACAATTGACTTAAATTCAATTGATTATATAAAAATTATAACGTTGCATTATTTATTTGTTGGCTTTAGTTGAGAAGGTGAGACAAAACTATGGGATTTGACACATGTGTACCATACAGAATTTTTGTGGAATGTTCCAGCACTGATTCAGTCCTACCTGTGGTACCTGTTCAATGTCCCTGAGGAAAATGGGCTGATTCCTGGACACAGAAGTGGATCGATGATAATCTACTAAAGAGTTTAACGAGTTAAATTTGACCACCCACAAGAAGTATTTTCCTGCTCCGTCCCGTAAGACTTTGAAATGCTGGACATCATTCCCAAATCTATGGGAAAACAAAAGGGGTTGGGGTGGGGGGGACAGGACAGTGTTTAGAGAATTACATCATAACCAGCTGCATTTATAGCACTTAGAAATTTCAACTATAGTTAAAAAACAACAAAAAAACTCTGCACTGTCCAGTGTATCATGAACCCTGATGTCTGCAGCTATCTGTGGAGAACTGTTTGAATGATTCAGTGTTGGCCTAGTTTAGATACCACACAAAAGAATTCAGAAGAACACAAAAATAAAGTGCTGAAACGGCTATATTTTTTGCTGCACTGCATCAATTATTCATTGACATGCCCCTATTTACAAGAACAGATTCAATTACTGCATCAACATTTCAAAATCAGCAGCCATTGTTTCTAAGTGTTTAATACTAGGACTTCAGAAACAGTCATATACAAATTGGCAATGTTATTTGGCACAGAGAAATAAAACAGAGTAGGATAGAATAGAATGACATACACATACTTGACAGATAGTGAGAAGTCTCCAGGTGCACTCTCACTCTCCCTAATGAGAAAAGCTCCATCGTGTCTCTGTTTATTTAACATTTCTTCTGCTTTTGCACGGGGAATCTTCCCATAAAACCAGCTGTGTGTTCAGAACAAATCAAAAAGCAATTGTTAAGATGTATAATGTACTGGTGACATTCCACTAAACAACAGTTTTGAAGTGAGAGATTCTGCAAAGCAGCTATGATCTTTAATGAATAATAATAAAAGAAAACATCTGCAGTGTCCAGGTCTACTGGACGGACAGGGAAAAAAAATCCTATTTAGTATTTATTAGAGATCTTGGGCCCTATTTTAACGATCCAAGTGCACTTAGGGCGTTTCCGAATCCACCGGTGCATGGTCTAAAAGGGTCGTCCCTATTCTCTTAATGAGTCATGCATGGGTGTGTTTTGTGTGTAACGTGCAATAAACCAATCAGAGTATCGTCTCCCATTCCCTTTAAAAGCCAGTTGCATTCGCGCCATGGCGGATTGCTATTTACATGGCGGAATTTGCAAGCGGAAAGACTGAACACTTTCCAGAGAGGAAACGGATCAGCTCTTGCGCGATGTTAAAGCACGCAAGCAGATCATCTACGGGACAAGCCGGATTCCACCATATTTTTGGGTAAACAATAATAATATTTTACATTTTAATCATTTTATTTGTAATATTTGGCATGTGTGTGTGTGTGAAAATGATAACTGCGTCGGGCTGAAACTAGCAAAAAACACGTGCGTCGCCCATGGCACTGTATTGCGCCATTTGTATGAAAGGGCCCATAGAGTGTGTATATTTTGATGAGAGGTATACTGTTATAAGAGAGGCATGGATTCATACTATATAGAGTACTAAATTAGATATTACATTGACATTATGTAATGAGAGCAGACTTTCAACTGCTGAGTTCAGCAGACGGAACAAAAAAGAAACAACTTTTGACCTTCAACAGATCAAATTCAACATTGTAATTTTATATATATATAGTGTTATTTTCCTACATATACTAATGTGTCTTTCTTCGTATAAACAATTACTTAAAGGGATAGTTCAACCAAAAATGAAAATGCTGTCATTGCTCACCCTCAAAGACTTCCATTCATCTTTGAAACACAATTGAAAATATTTTTCATGAAACCCAAGAGATTGCTGTCTCTACATTGAAAGTCCATTCAAGCAAACCTTTGACATGTCTTGCTTGAAGCATGAGAACAAACCTCATTGGTACTCGATGAAGCTCAGGACAAACCCCATTGGCTAAGAAAGTGCGGACGAGCTTCCGTTTGCCATATTTCATTTATGGGCGTTGATCAATGTTAAATCTTTATCAAATCGGTTCATCATATACAATTATTGAGTCTTTTCAGAAGACTTGAATTAAACCACTGGATTCATATAGATTCCTTTTACAATATCTTTATAAATTTGTTGAAGCTTCAAATTTTACTTGCTTGGACATTTGATTGATTGACAGCCAGAAATCAGGTTATTTGTGTTTCAAAAATGAACAAAAAAGTATTATGGGTTTGGAATGACAGGAGTGTGAGTAGGCTAATTGATTACAGAATTTTAATTTTCGGGTGATCTAACCCTTGTAAACACATTTGGTGACTAAAAAGAGCAAATACTTACGGGTGTGGCTTCATTTCTATGTAATTTTTAGGGATGAATCCTTCTTTTCCATTGAGTTCTGCCTTGTACCAGTTCTGGTCACATTCCTCATTTAAAACCTGATGGCAAAACAATAGACACTTCAAAACTTGACCAGCATGTTGTCATTACACAGTGTCCACAGAGTAAACCTCCAATCAGCCCACAGAAGACACTTCCCTCCGAACACAGAGGAGCTAAAGAACCAATCGTATCACTGGCTGTGGTGTTTAAAACCCTCTATAAATAGCATACAGGAAATATCCATCATTTCAGCTTTAAGCCACACATAACATCCTGTATACATAAGACTTCTCTGGCACTAATGAGAAATACATTGCACACTCCCTGTTTTGTGGAATTGCAAAACTGAACCAGATGGATTGCGCAAAATGATGTGGACCATTACCATCAGTTCTGATGGCTGGGAAATAATGTCTGTTTCATAACTGAAGTACCATCTGTGGTGATGACCATCACCTTCCAATATGAAATAAAGAGAGTCCATTTCTGACCTGTGGACAATCTCAGAGGTGGAGGGCTTTCAGTTGAAACAGATGAAGAATACAAAAAACTATAAAAAAACAACAACACTTAATGTGATTATTTTAGGCTAAAATACCCTCTCTCAGTCATGCTTAAGTCAAGTATGTTAGGACACATCCGTCTAAGATAAATGGGATTCTTATCCTATAGCCTGGACGCTCTCATAACTCTGAAAGATGGTCTCCCCATCCATTCTCTCTCTGTAAACAACCATTAATCTGCTCTCACACCCACCGCGCTATGGCGCCTCTTTTCTCTGCCTTCAAGAAAAATAGTCACATTATAAACAAGCCAAGATGTCAAATTCCAAATATAAAAAGAAAAAAAATGAAAGTAGGTCTTGGTGGGAAAAATGAACAAAGAATCAAAATGAAAGTGGGTCTTGGTGGGAAAAATGAACAGTCTCAGTTATAAAGAAGACAAACTTTTGTTGTGTATTTTTTTAAATCTACTCTCACTCTAAGCACTAACAAATAGAGAGAGGAAAATAATGTTGTATTTGTCGTTTTTTTACTCTAATAATCTTGGTGAAAAAGTAACCAAAATTTTAGGAAACCTCTGTGTGGGTGCGGAAGAAAATTTGCATATGCAAAATTTGCCCCAATTTTGTCTCTTTACAGTAAAACCCCTCACAGTGGTTGGATGGAAACTGGTATTAGACATCCAACAATCAGAGCAAGCTTTGTTAAAGCCAAAAAGTAATGCAGCAGACAGATAACTGAATGTGATGTCCAAACCAAGTCCACATGCTAAAATACAGGTCTGTGGTTCAGAGATGTCAACCGGCCACAATCCACAACCACTAAATCCCTATACAGAGGAAATAATACTACCACTAGCATGCTTGCCCGCAGCTAAGCACTGTTGCTAGGCAGAAAGAGCATAGCAACAGAAAGAGAGTGGGAAAGTGGTTCAAACGGTAATAGAATACAGGAACAGTTTAGATATCGATGGTGCATTTGCACCCATATAGAGTACAGAGAGACGGTGTGTAGCACGTGACCTTAGGCATGCATGACAATAAAATAAGAAATAATATTTCTTCCATGTTAATATTTAATAGTTCCCCCATAAAAATGTCATAATTTACACACCCTCATGTCATACCGAAACAGTATGACTTTCTTCTGCGGAACACAAAAGATGATATTTTGAAGTATGTCTGTAACCAAACAGTTTCAGTTACTTAAGATATTTCTCAAAACAGCTTTTTTGAGTTCCACAGAGGGAAGTCAGAAATGAGTAAATGCAGACAGAATTGTCATTTTTTTTATTTAGGCCACATTCACACTTTTGCAGTATTGTTGGCCATTAGTGGGGATGGGCAAAAGTATGAGTTCTCCGAATATCTCATCAGAAATGTCGACAGAGAAAAAACAGAGAGAACAGGTAAATCACTCACAGTAACATTAACTTCTCCGTAGAGATGCACCGATATGAACATTTTTGCAGATACAGGTAACCGATAATTCTTTATATTTGAAAGCCTATAACCGATATATTGGCAGATAAATCTAAATCCAAATTTTTATTTAATTTTTGAGATCCTGATTACAAAAACAGAAGTCGCCATTAAAAGCATTAAATGTCGATGATGTTCTCATTATAATTTTATGTATAAATAAATTTGTCTTTTTACTGTCTTTTTAAATCATTATACTTTTTAAATCATTAAGTCAATAAGTCATTCAAATCATATTTCAAGCAATTCAAAAACATCATGGCAAACCGTGAAGTGTCTCAGCTGAAGGTCAAGGAAATAATTAGTTATTTATTGGCTTTAATATATCGGCCAAAATTTCTTATCGGGCCGATAACGATAAAAAAAATATACCGATATGGTGGCCGATATATATATATATAGTGCCTCCCTACTTTTCCGTCTTGCCTACATGCCACAACAGTACAGGTACCTCAAAAGATACGAAGTCTTTACTCTGGTTAAGACAGAGTGTAAGCCTGAAGGTGTTGACACAAGGCCTCTGACCACATCTGTCAACCAGCTTTCTTTTAACATTGACAAGCTCTGTCCCTAGAAATCAGAACAATGCATACTGACACACAAACACACACAACCCAGGACAAGTGTGTGACTCAAGGCATAATATAACATTTATTTATTTTTACTCCAAAATCCAGTTGCATGAGGATTGGGAAACATATATATAACATATATATATAAAAAAAATATTAGCAGTTACATCGCATATATGGACACATTCAAAATTGTCCGAAATGCGAGAAGTATGTGATCCCATATATTTGAATTAAGCAATATTTATGTTGTTGTTGTTTTTTACCCAAATCCTAATTTAGGTCTCATTCTCTTTTTTTCAAAGGGGATTTATTTATAACTAAATAACTCATAACTTATAAACACTCATTTTCCTCCTTTCGTGAAGTAATGTATTTTTTTTTTGTGCAAATAAAATATAACCTACATAACCCATTTAACCTAAAATGAAACCCAATTAACAGTTTGTATGGCTTCAATCCTAAACTATGCCATGGAAAAGTGTTTATTGTGTTGTGTCATGGTCATGATTTTACCATGTCAAGGAGAAACTGCTCAGTGTTTGGTTTAGATGTCTAGACTTGAGTCTTGTGGTGCTGGACTGCCATCGGCTCATGTGAATATCACATTATTACTCACCCTGCTTAGAATAAACAAATCACACCAACACAAGCACCAGAGAATGCAGTGCAAAACAGATAAACACATAATCGTGGTAGAAACAAACTACAACTGACCAAGACTATCTAGTGCATAACAGTATTGACTTTATTGGATTCTTCTTTTTAGAGTTATTTTTTGTCCTTTTTACGGCTTAATTGGATAGGACTGTGAAGAGATCAGACAGGAAATCACGGGGTGGAGAAAGAGGAACAGGACAGCAAAGGACCTCGAGCAGGGAATCAAACTCGGGTCGCCAGAGACGCAGTTAAGCCATATGTCGGCTCAGACAACTTTATTGGCTTCAAACATCGCTCATTCTATCAGAAATTATTCTGAATAATTTGTTTTAATTTATATGCATTTTGTTTTATATTATTTTCCTTTGATCTCATTTTGTTCTCTAATTAATCTCTTAAATTCCAAACAAAAAGGTAAATATTAGATTAAGTATTTAATTAAATTGGTTATCTAAAAATAGACACACTACATGGCTATTTCATTTTTATTAAATTTACCAAAGTTCCACCAAAAATACACTACAATTTAAGGGTTTGGGGTTGGTAAGATTAGTTTATGCTCACCAAGTTTCTTTGATGAATAGAGTCTTGAATCCGGGAAGAAGACACACTCTGTCAGTTCAAAGCTAGATTAAAGACACATCTCTTTGACCTAGCATTCACATAATACATTATAGACTTCTATAATTAAATGTTAGGCTGCATAGATTAGGTCAGCCGGATCTGGGAACACTTCCCTTATATCCTGTACTCGTTGCAAGAATGGAGAAGAATGCATCTACGCTAATTTTAGTGTCTTTGTTTATCCCGAGGTTTTCCCGCAGCCTGCCGGATCCAGGGCCCAGGCCGTATCCAGATCTGACGAAGGACCTTCGCTTGGACCCGATGACAACGCAGTGCTGAAGTGCCAACTATTGCCTCTCCCTATGACGGATCCCTTTACCACTCTACAGATAAAGTGTGGTGGGGAATTTCGGCTTGCGTACCTACCCCGAAGTGATCAAATAAAATTCTGTATATATATTATATATATTTTAGGGCTGTTAAACGATTAATCGCGATTAATCACATCCAAAATAAAAGTTTGTGTTTACTTAATAAATGTGTGTGACAGTGTATCATTATTTTGTATATATAAATACACACACGTTCATGTATATATTTAAGAAAAAAAAAATATTTATATATAAAATATTTATAATTTATATATAATATAAATTATTTATAAATCTATATACAGTATATACATGCAAATATTTCTATACATATACACATTTCTATATATATATACACACAAGCATGTGTGTGTATTTAAATATAGAAAATAATTATACACCAGTACACACACATTTATTATGTAAACACAAACTTTTATTTTGGATGCGATTAATCGCGCTTTAACAGCCCTTATATATATATATATATACACAGTATGCTGAGTTGTAAGGTTTTGGTCACACTGCACACACCCAATCTAGAAAATATAGGTCATTACCATTTTTCTAGGAAATATGGTCCAGTGTGCCTAAAGCACTTATGAAAGACAAAAGGAAGCATAATTACTCATGAGACAAAAATGGAAAATTAAGCATACAGACAGGGGGCGAGATTTTGCAGGATTTTAATTTAGTCATCATAAAAATACAGGCAAATCATATTAGGCTAATAATATCCTCTAATTCCAAAGATTTTCACCTCATGTCTGGCATACCATTTACAGCAGACCTACATATCTGTAATAAACAGATTATTATCGTGTTCAAGGGCAATGGAAAGCTGATACTGGTTGGAGAGAATTGAATCGCCTTTAGCAGCTGGGACTAGACAGCACCAATTCAAACTTAACATTAGTAGTAGTAGCAGCAAGTAGTGCAGTAAGATTTTTTTTCCACACTAAAAGGATAATTCATTTCATTCATATTTGATATATTTTAATGAATCTGTGCATTGCATCTTATTCCTTGGTAAATAAATAAATGACACCACCAATGATATCAGACTGGCATCAGCCATGATATTACGAGTCCAAACATCCCCTGAAGGCCAAACAGTTAATCACAGGCTGACACACTCCAGACAGGCTGTGAGCCATAGAGGTTCAGACACAAGATCATAACTGTACGGATAACAGACTGTAACAGACGAAGAGATGCGTCACTAAAGCAGGCATCAGGCGCTTTGAATCCATGTCTATGCTCATGTGTACATTTTCAAAGACGCAATGTAAAAGAAGCACATGCCCGAGAGATATTTAGTAGGTTAAATATACTAGACCTGTCTGCAATCCAAATCCAGCAGTGTGAAATGTGTTTTGACGGGAAATTACATCAGCAACAAAAGACAGTTGTGTAGTGTGAAAAGAACAGCAACCCGACAACCTTGAGTCATTGAGTGTGTATAGTGTGTGTATATAGAGTTTATGTTATTTTGTGAAGTAAGGACAACAGTGATGTCAACCCAAATGCCTGCAGTCAATCACTGAATCAGTAAGGTGACCAAATTGGTATTACACCAGAAGAACACTGAATATAATATTTTGTATAAATGCATTATCGCTGATTTCCATCCACAATGAGTTTCAATGAATTCATAAACTACCAAAAAACGAAACTAACAAAATAAAGTCGCAACGTATCTCAAACAAATAGTAGCATGGAGTAAAAAAAAATATTCTCTTAAAGGGGTCATGACATGAGAAACCAAATTTGCCTTGATCTTTTGGTATAAGAGGTCTTTGTACCATTAAAACGTCCTGCAAGTTTCATAGCTTAAGACTTCCTCCCCATTATAAACGAATCATTTATTTAAAGCTGCAGTCCGTCGTTTTTCCTCTTTGTCACCATCTCTGTTCGAAATCAGACGAACAGAGTCTGATTTCGAACAGACTCGTTCGAAATTTCGAACAGACTTCGAACAGACTTCGCAATTGCAGTTATTCGCGGAATTATTAACTGTGCATGGGTAGTAAATCGGCATGAAACAGCGCGGATGAACACAATGTATTGAGGAGAACCTGTCGCTGCCGCGTCGCTGTGGATACTGTACTACTGTCATCAGCAATCTCAGAGTATACTTTTTGAAAGTGTATAACGTTAACCAACATTAGAATTTTCATCGGTACATGTCATCTGAACAAGTAAGTAACATTCACTTTTGTTCTGACCAAATTCGGGGGGTGGGGGAAGCATTGCAGTAGCTATATCATGCTGATTAAATCTAACGATTGCATATCACGTCAAAACGTGAAAAATATATTTTGTTCTCAAATTATTAATTATTCTACATCATTATTGCGTGACTACATTTAATGTGTATTAGGGCTACCTGTAGTTCAGTTTTCATTTCTGTGCAGTATAAATTCTAATTGTCATACCAACAAATTAATGTTCCTTATAACTGTTTCTCTTTTAAATAAAAAACACACACGTATGTGTAATCAAATGCTTATTTAAAACTGTAATATAATCAAATTTTATTCACATACATTTTGAACCCCTTCAAAACACGGAGTTCACGCCACCTTTCAAAAGCCCTGCCGATGTTTATCCTTGTTTTAGCATGGGCTCGGTTGCAGTCTCTTTTTTCTGTAGCCACTCTGAAGTCCGAAGTCTTTTGGGTTTTACAACTGGTGACTCTCCAGTTGTCCCTGGTGATTGTCGCTTTAAACTTTCGGGATCCGCCATACCAAGTGCTAAGCTAAAACTCCACCATCATCCACACACGCTATATAGCCGACTAGCCGGGACTCATTCTATATGTGTACAGAAGTGACGTAATGACGCAAAGACATGCTTGAAATTCCCGCGGAAATCCACCAGTACCACTGGAATTAAAATCATTATTACAAGCTTACCGTTTTGAATCGAGGTAAGGCAAGCAGATCGTTTTGAACACTGGCTGGTTAAGTTTTTTTTCAAAAATGTCTTTTTTGATATTTTTAAACACAAAAAAGTGCCGGACTGCAGCTTTAATCAAGCTCTAAAGACAGCTCGTTCTGGATTCATGGTAAGAAGTGACGTCACGGTACGAAGTGACGTACCAGCGTTTGCATATGACCGCCTCCGGCACAAGAGAACTACGCTTTAAGCGCAAGACAACTACGCTCATTTCGTATCATTGTTGCGCTCGCGCGCTGCGCGCCTCACAAGTTTTCAGTCGACGGACAGCGAGTGGGTCTGTGTACAGGGAAATTACGAAGCCACGCAGATGTGCTGTTCCTGGCTGTGGACAAACAACATCTTTGAATACGCTGCGAAAGATCCAGTCGTCAGGGAAAAATGGATGCACTTTATTTTTTGCGGACGTCTTAGTCACGGCAATGTTAGTTTAAGCGTTTGTTCTATACATTTGAAGGATGACTGTTTTGAGAACAAATTGTGAAAATTTGAGAAAACAATTTGAGAAAAAAACTGCAGTGCATAAAACTGTTGCTCAAAGATAAGTCCGTGCCGACTATTCTGGGCTCAACATCGACGACGCAAACTGTAAGTAATGTATTTAAAACTTTAAACTACTTTTTAAATACGCTGAATCCGCAAATGTTCTGGCTGGGGGCGTTAATAATTGATGCATAGGCACTGACGTTAGCCAATCATAACAGTGGGCGTTAACACTGAACTCTTAAAGGGGAAACACCCCCAAAACAGACTGTTTCAATCAGAGGATGACAAACAGGGTGGGAAAAGGTCATAAATCACTACATTTTAAAAGTTTTTTGTAAAAAAAACTATAGTAATACTATAATTGCACCTAAGGGAACATAATAATAAAATAAAATAAAACATGTCATGACCCCTTTAATAGTCTCCCATATTAACCAGGTGTTTGGCTGTAACTACAGTATCTTAAAGCTTTAACCGGAACAATTCTCTGTACAGACTGTAGCGGTCACATCTTTAGCACAACATCAAATTCTCAAAACTGAAAGCATAGAACCTTTTTAGTGGCATTCTGCCTTGCGCCAGAGGCGCTTTTGGTCGAGTGTTCTAAGTCAGTGAGAATGATGCTAAAAATACTGAAAATACTAGGCTTCTGTCAGGGCACTACAGAGAGCAAATTATGTTTATTTTTTTTTATTAAGCAGAAGAGTTAGGCCTGGTTCATAAAGTGTCTATGAATGAACGCGTTAAAAGGAATAATTATCCAAAAATTATGCGATGACACCAGAATGCAATGGATTATTCGGAAATTATGTAAACGGAAAATACAAAGAATGGAAAAAGTAACTATGCCTTTATTCTTTCTTAATCATATCGGAGCCAGATCTTGGTCTTTAATTAATTATACATAATTCCCTTTGAGCAATGCTACTCCCTCTTTCATTGTAGTAGCAAGGAAAATTGTGACATGTACATTGTTCAAAATGTGCTCTTTTGTGTTTCATAGAGAGAGAAAAAAGTCTAAGTCATGAAATGAAGTCAAATGTTTGTTGCATCATGAGAGTGAGTAAAGGAAGAGGGAGATATATGTGAGAGGATTTCTCTTATTTTACAGGTGACACGTTCTTTGATGCAACGCCCATGTATGCAAAATCAACTCCCATGAAACTAGGAAAGTAGGGCAATAAATATATAAATATATCAGACATACAGCTCAAATTTTCAGCGCTGCCTTTAGGGGAGGTGTGGGGGAAGCACCAAAATCACAAGAGACTTTGGAAAAAGCTGAGTTCCCTGTAGCCAGAGGTTCAAAACAGAACCCAAGTGAGAAGATCAAAACCTATCCTGCAGTCAGGAGGCTGATACAGTAATTAGTCAGGATTTCTAGGCCAACCTAACAGACTCTTGGGGCTTGGGAATGTTCACAACATATTAGAAGCAAATGGTGTTATCCCATGGGATATGTTTGGGCTGTTATTCCCCCTTTAAATAAAAAAAAAGATTTTCATATAGATAACAGCAAAATTGGAAACATCCCGCTCTATATGATCCAAGTTCCCAACTGAATTGTTACTTACTCAACAGAACAATGTTGATTTACAGTACCGTTCAAAAGTTTGGGATCAATATGATTTTTTAAAATGTTTTTAAACTTTTTACATAAATATTATTACAATTTAAAATAACTATGTTCTATTTGAATATATTTTAAAATGTAATTTATTTATTTGATGCAAAGCTGAATTTTTTGCATTACTCCAGTCTTCAGTGTCACATGATCCCTCAGAAATCATAATAATATGCTGATTTGGTGCTTATAATAATAATTATTATTATGTTCAATTTTGAAAACAGTTGTGTAAAATTTTTTTCCAGGATTATTTGATGAATAGTAAATTTATCTGAAATAGAAAGTTTTTAATGTCTTTATGGTCACTTTCGATCAATTTAATGCATCCTTGCTGAATAACAGTATTCATTTATTGTCACAAAAGCTTTCTATTTCAGATAAACGCTGTTCTTTTGAACTTTCTATTCATCAAAGAATCCTGAAAAAATAAAAACTGTTCACAACCGTTTTCAACAACGATTGCAACTGATAACAGAAAATCAGCATATTAGAGCTAGAATTTCTGAAGGATCATGTGACACTGAAGACTGGAGTAATGATGCAAAAAATTCAGCATCAAATAAATAAATAACATTTTAAAATATATTTAAATAGAAAACAGTTAGTAATATTTACAATATTACTGTTTTTACTGTATTTTGGGTCAAATGAATGCAGCCTTGATGAACATAAAGGACGTGTTAAAAACATTGAAAAAAAATTTACCCATCTCAAACTTTTGAATGGTAGTGTATATATATTACCACTTACAAAACATATAAAACAACATTAAGTAAAGTACTGGCTCTATTCAAACCGATGACCGATTCACACACAAAAAAATGTATTCCTAAGAGTAGGCTAATTTATATAAGTATCTGACTCCTTCGTCCATGCTGTTTACCTTGGATTATTTTGTTGTTTAGTGTTCTATCTGAATAAAGCTTATACCTATCTCATCTTATACCATTGCACAATGGCTGAACCTAGAATGCTTTATTCTGATTGGCTGACACATTTTCTAATGTGTTAATTAATCTTCAATAACTGCACGGACAAAGTAGTTCCAACCAGATCTTGAGCACATTATAGTTCTATATCACTGTGCCAAATTATTTCACCATAACAAAGGCTCTAGCCGCCATTGCTCATTCTATAATGGGTCTTGGGCTGTTTATAAGGAAGATGCAGGGAAGTAGTTCTATACACACAAGATTGTTTTAAGGACAAAAACCTGAAAAATTTCTTGAAATAAAAACACTTTAAAAATAACTGTGGTAAGCGGAATAACTGACAATGAACCGTTGAATAATAATAAAAAAAATGATGCACACCTGAGGTGGCCTCCATAAATTGCAACGTTACCACCTTGGGTGTGCATTATTTTTCCATAATACAATAGCATGTCATCAATTATTATTTACACATTCAATTGAGACTGCAAACTCACTGTAAAATATGGAATCTTAGTTTTGCCTTTTCATTGTAGCTTCCATAAATTGCTCTCAAAAATTCATCAAATTCCATAATTGCTTATGTCTGTGCCAGGATTTGAATTTTGCAGGCATTGCCAAAGAGTGGGGGAGAAAAATATCAAGACCAACTCTCCTAAACCTCAAGTCAATGAAGAAAATGCAACAAGCTAAGACAGGTCTGGCATTCCTTGCTTTGACTCCTGCTATTTTTAATATGATCAATTATAAAAATGATATGAAAAGTTGCTTTTGATTAATACGATGAATCCCTTTTGCCTGGAGACTCGAATCGTTAATAGTTTTCAACCTGTCAATTACTCTGGCAAATTTAAATTTAGAAGATAATAAAATATGAATTTCAAGACCTACTCAAAGGTTTTCTTGAGAGATGAAGCTTCATTGACCTTCTGCTAGTGTTAAACTTGGCACAGTATCTCTGTGTGCCAAAATTCTTGAAGAAACTCAAAGTAAAATTCAGGTGAAAAGGGCAATGTTTGATCATATTCTAGTTGGCAGAATGCAAAAGCAGATAGTACTATGTACGCTGCTGATTAAAAGTTGTCTGGAATGTTGAGAAAGATGTGCAGCTTTGAAGATGTGCGTTTTGCTGGTTGAAAGGTCCAGGGGGCAAGAATAGCTGATACGTGACCTAAATTAAATTATAGCAGGATGGCAAGCGCTTCTGAATCCAGTCCAAAATCCTTTGGATGAAGCTGAAGCCTTCAGGGGTGGGTGGACGGGGGGAGTCCGAGTTGCTAGGTTGACTGCCCTTGGTTCAGAACCAGGACAGAAACAGATCTATGAAAGAAGTCTCTTTTGCTCACCAAGGCTACATTTGATCAAAGTAGTAAAGAAAAAAGAAAGAAAAAAAAACTTAATAGTGAATTATTTAATTTAAAATAACTATTTTAATATATAACTTATTCCTGTGATGAATAAATAATAAATGTTTAAAAAAGTTGTGAAGCTTAATATTTTGTTGAAACCATAGTACCTGTTCAGGATTCTTTTTTTTGATGAATAGAAGTTGCAAAATAGGGCTGCATCCCTTCGAGACTTTCCTTTTTTGAGTAAAATAATGAGTAAAATAAAGCCTGTGGTAAACATAACTTGAAGATACTTTGACATTTTGTTCTACAACGTAGACTGCACACACACCAAATTGTTATTCAAAACATACATTTTCAAAAATGAACATAACTGAATGAAAACATAAGTTTTCGAAATGGGTTTGTGTCATTTACTTTGCAGACCAAACTGTCAAAGTATCAAGTTACCGAATTAGTCTTCTGGGCTCTGTCGTCATACCTGCACCACTCTATTGGATCCATTCATTCCGTATTAAAGTGACAGCAGCCTAATATTCCTACTGCTGTCTGTTATGGGAATCTGATCCCATAGTCTGTGTCATTAAAGGTACAATATGCAATGTTTTCTGCCGCTAGAGGGCGCTACATTCCAAACAACAACAACAGCGTAGCTTGATGACGATGTGAAGCAGCGTGGAATGATGGGAACTGTCGTTTTTAACTCCACCGTGGATGTAAACCAGTCAGACGGGAATTGAAAAATCATGTTCATGGATGAGGTAAAGTTCTATTTTTATAAATATTGCGTTTAATGACATGCTTTTATTTCATTAAAATGAATTAACTGCAAGAAAAGTAAGGTTTAATACTAAATTGGTTATCATGTTACTGTATTTGTCGAATTCATTGTTGTGATAACGCTGCACAGTTGTGTTCTAAACAATTGTTGTAAAAGTACATTCGAACATACCCACATCATTTGCCAAAAGACTGATTAATCTTTATGTATAAAACATGCTATATTTATTTACATGGCCATAAACACCAGATGTGATAAACAATGTCAACAAACTAAACACAAGCCTAAAGCAATAATACTTTCCTTACATAAACATAACTATTACCGAATGCTACATTTGGAATAGCCTATATAAAATTGACCCGTACGTTTATGGGACTTGTCTTTGTCGACTGAACCAGCTGCCATAACGCTAAGCCAACGTTTGTTTCTTGATAGACGCTACAACTACAACAACTTCCGCATTTGTCCAGGACTCCACGCAGTACGAGCGGAAACCGAGGGTAACGCGGATATGACGCCATTGACTGGCGACTCCCAGCTCACCCCTTCTCACACACCCCATTTCCTCGGTTAAAATCACAATTTTCTCTCGATTTAAAAATAGTTGGAAACATTTGGGATATTGTAAGTAATCAACTAAACAAAATATATAACACTGGCCTTGTGATTTTGGGATATTTTAATGCACAAATATTACATATTGTACCTTTAATGTTAATCAAACAACAAAATACAAAGATAAAATAATTTTTGTAACTTTGACAAAAGATTAAATACATGTAATTTTCTACAGTGAATTCTATGCAGTGTTATTTTTCAATTGATTATTGCATATCTGAATACTGTTAGACTGTTTTTTATTTGTAACTTTGTTCTATTGTATATGTCTTTGCTTGTCATTTGTTTATTCATTTCTATGCAGATTCAAAATCACCCCAATCATTCAAGAATTATTAATATTCAGAGCTATTCAAATCATCTGGTGAAATTGTTTTCATATCGCAAAATATCGCAGAAAAACTAAATATTGCAATGTCAATTTTTTTTCCACTATCGTGCAACCCTAGTTCAAACTAACATATATTTTTTGAAAAAAAAATTAAAAGTAAATTTAAATTTAAAAGTCGTTACTCTCAATTTTTTTAAATCAATTTAATGTATCCTTGCTGAATAAAAAAAAAAAAAGACAGAGAAAAAAAATCTTACTGACCCCAAACATTTGAACGGTAGTGTATGCTACTTGCTGGTCAGTTGCAGTTAAGGAGGTCTACATAATATCTGTAGAAAGCCATCCGTTAGCATTCCCATTCATTTTAATGACAGTTGCTTGGTTGGCTCAAAACCCCTGGTGCAGAATCTGCCATCTTTTCTCATGGGTGGGTGCCATATCTTTTTGAGTCAATCATCTGAACCTAAATGCCATGTGACTAATCACTCTGGAGCAACACTAAAATTATATCATGACAACACAGATTGGCTGATGGCACCACAAGAATGTGCTGTCACAAACCATTAACTAGTGATTATCCTGAGATATCAAAGGCAGCAGACAGAGAAAAGTAGTGTGCATGCTTTTTTTATTTAGCCCAACAAAAAAAAAAAAAATGGGCCTTGGCAAACAACAAATACATAATGAAATATTTGCGATTTACAACATAATTTTAATTTTAAGGCATGTGACTTATCAAGCTGTAAAAAAGCAATAGCCTAAATGATATTGTATTTTTTAGTTGTTTGTTGAAATCTCCTTAAAGTGATTTAATAGTTTATTCTGTCAAGGTTGATGGCCTCAAAACTACCCCACATGGACTACATTTTTTATTTAACATGTGGTCATAGATTAAAAAAAGTTACGTGATATCCAAGATGATTACAATGTTACGGAGTTCCAAACAGCAAAACAATTGTAGGCTACAATTTCTAGTTACAATCACATCAACTGCTTGATTGTTTATATATCCCCAAAATGTAAAATATATTATCGCCCAGCTCTAATCTGCTACATATGTCTATAAGGCATGGAGATATTACAAACATTAACATCATGATTTTCTGAAAAGCTGACGCAAAACAATGTACATTGAGAAAAGCACTATAAAAATAAGATAATTGACTTGACTTAACATCACGGCATGTCCAGACTTTACAAAAGCAATGCTACATATTTTTGACCCTGATTAAAGATAATATGTGTCTGTATAAATAAATTATTGCAAAAGGATAAACAGATAAACTAAATATATCTGTAGATATCAGATTTCTCATAGCTTGATCATACAGTAAGACAGAAATGAAAAAAATGCTGCAGCAATAAATGACACTTACCTTTAGAATCTCTCCACGCTTGAAACTTAATTCATCATCCGCAGTAGCTTTGAAATCGTATTTAGCTATTGCCTCCATGGCATGGACTGTGTGGACACAATACAGCTCCAGAAGGAAGTGTTTCTACATGCAGAATAACACCCCTAACTGATCTGATTCAATCTCTTAATTTCTGTCCTTGTCCCTGTTGTCCGTGGACTGACAGATCTTTCTTGTCTGCGTGCTGTCAACCTGCAGACAGACATAAAGATTTGAAACAAATGTAGTTATCTGTATAGACAAAGCATAAGGAAATATATTGTTTTTTGCCTTTTAATCAGATCTGGTGTGAAGCAGCTGTGCAATGTACGCAAATATAAAGGGAACGAAATAACTGGGTCGAGCTGACGTTTTCTTGCAACTGACTATGAGCCAATAAGAGGAATCAGATGTGATGTGGGGTGTCTTGGTGATACTGGATGCTGGTGAGATCTTGAGTCATTAAGATCTGACACATTTGCACCACAACAAATGTCAACTAATTGCAAATCCAAACTAATTATTCATACATTCATGTCAAAATCACGTTTAAAGCATAGTGGTTGGGGTTTTGATCCCTAGGCTACCTGTGATTTGAATCATTTGAATCGACTCACTAAGAAGATTTGTTTAGATTCGCTTGTTCGTTCAGAGGCTTTTTTTAAAGTGCGAACTGCGAAATCAATGTTTGAATAAATTATCATTAAAATTGTAGATCTCTAAACATCATATTTTTTGCGTATTTAAGTATCATTTTCGGTTTAATCAAACGAACAAAGCAGACCATTGTTCGTTATTTTAGTCACTGCAGTGCAGCCATGACTTTTGCCGAGACCCGAGAGCAATATAAGTAAAATAGTTTTGAGTTTCAGAAAACATAATTTTAATAGGCCTAACGTTAGTGTAACTTAGTAGTCATAATTCTCCCTTTTCTCATTGTTGTCAACGAGAACATGAACCGAACAGGACGAACGACGACTCCTTAAAGAGTCCTTCAGTCGGCCAGCAGATCCATGTTGACATAAAATTGTCCAGTTTAAAACACTCACGAAACGAGACATTTCATTCTCGCAAGTCGTTCACGAGCTGTCTGCTGTATCACGATTCGCGTTCAGTGTCACTCCTGCGAGCGAGCGAGTCTAGTTCAGTAAAGGGGCGTATTCATCCAAACGATCCAGCAACCAATGAAAATGCCCAATCACAGCCCACACTCGAATGCTATTTGCTCGTGCTTATCGTCCGTCTGAAAACTGGACAGGCAACCAATGGAGTGACGCGCTAACTTAGATGAACAAAATAGGAGTCAGTGCAAGGGATTGAACGAAAACGATTCACTTAAGAGATTTGTTCACTCCACTATTCGACTCAGCTAGTGATGTGAGATACTAGAACGTTGCCGTTATAATTAAGCTGTCAACACGCTGCAACCATGTAACGAGTTCGCGAGGGTCCAGACCTCCGGACAGATCGCGCTGAACTAACGTTAACTTATGTGTCGTGGGCCCGGGCGTCCGTCACTTCGTTGATTTTAATAGGAGCGGTTTGGTTTGTCGCTTCGCACGTTTGCAGGCTTGCAGCAGTAGCCTGTGTAGTATAATAGTTGTTAATATAGTCGTTATGGCTATACATAGTTTAGATAAACAGATTCGTTTAATGATGTTGTGATTTTGAAGATGCGATTGTTTGTTTTGACACTAAACTTTTTAGCCTTAATTATGAATCAGTCACCAACACGTACCACCACTCAAACAAATAAATTGCTTCATATAGGCTATATATATATTTCTTTCCACCATATATAAATCTTAATTTCTATCAAGAAATCTATCAATCTATCTGATTGAAACGAGTCGAACATCAGTTCTTATGCAAACATAACTTACCCAAGTCACAGAGGTGCAGTCTCCCTCGCCGATGCCCCTTACGCATTGAAAAAAAGACCTAATTAAAACTACTGTATTTTAACTACAGTAAAATCATGTTATACGGCTCAGTATTTCAGTCAATTTCCACGACTCCGAGTAACGTTAGTACTGGGAAAAGCAAGCGGGCTGTTAATTTCCGCTTCCTTCGTGTTATGGTCAGCAAAGATGGAAAGGTCCAAACAAAAACTTCGCACACTGAATTAATAAATAGAAACTAAATCGACGGTGCACTATAGATCAGAGATTCGATTCAAACGCGCTTGCCCCGTTATCTAAACATTTTCATCTCGCTGTGAAGATTGTAGTAGGCTACAGATTTGGCATGTAACAGGAGAGAGATTGGTTGTTCCAGTTCTCCACGAGAAAGAATAATGCAGCATGACACACAGATGAGCGGAGCGACATCTAATGGACAAAGGGTGAAATGCTGCACTCCAGAACTCTGAGAATAGTCTGGCTGCAAAAGTCAATTTAATAAACATTTCCAAGACGACAGCTGCACTAACAAATTTGCCTACTTATGTGCTCAAATAAATTGTAAAAAATATTTTTTTTTTCATTACAAAAAAGTTACCACAAAAACACCTCATACCAGCGGAAAGGAAGGTAGGCCTAAATATTGTCACACGGTGTTGGGTACTTTTCAAATAGGCTATAAGTGTTGTAGGCTATTGTAAGGCAATAATAAAAAAAATTGAACATATGCAATTTAATGAGTTATTATGAGTTCATAAATCAATAGAAAAAGCAAGACTCTTAGGGTTGGTAGTGGACACAAATAGACTGATACGCGCCTCACATCGATATGGGAACAACTGCAAACCTTTAAATAAACGAGACATTTGGCATATGAGAAGAAATGGTGCCCTGATGGATAAAGGTGCAATTTCTATCTATGACTGGAGGTGTCAGCCGCTGTCCAAAGACGAGCGTCTCTCTCTCTCTCTCTCTCTCTCTCTCTCTCTCTCTCTCTCTCTCTCTCTCTCTCTCTCTCTCTCTCTCTCTCTCTCTCTCTCTCTCTCTGCAGAGTGAGACTGGATGCTGCTGCTCATCATCTCACGCGTCTTCAAACAAGTTTTGCCCAGGGTTATTCTTTCGTTTTTATTTGTCTTTATTCATTTATTCAGCAGTGTATATGCTGCAAATTGTGTATAGAATTCTAAGTAGCAAATGTGAGGCGGTGCTAAAAGGTGTGACCCTCACTGTGAGCCTTAAAGTTATTAGCTGCTTTGTTGTCTGCAGAGGTAGATGTTGAAACGGCATTTCTTTCGCAATTTTCACCATGGATATCTCTGAAGACTCTGAAAACTCATCTCTGGTTTTCTTTAACTCGTCGGAACAAGGTAGGCAGAAATGGCAGGGAATCAGTTTTGTGGAAAGTGACCGTGACAATTTAGTTAGTTTCAAAATCAGCTGATACAGAAACAGAACTGTTTATGATCTTGTTAGCGAATATATAACATTGTTTACAGAATACGGCAACAGCTTATTATTCTTATTCTTCTTATGAGGATGTCTTAACTATAGACTAGGCTATATTATGGAAATGTTGGTGCATAACATGTTCATAAGTTTTGTTTTTTAATGAACTTCATATAGGCCTAAGCCTATTATTTCTGTGAACCTAGGCTATATAAGAGAAAGTGTATATTTTAGACACTGTGGCATCATTTCTTTTAAGTTTAGCATCGTAAAAACAGCACAATCTAAAAGATTACAAAATGCTGCTAATAAATGTTGTACACCACGGGACGTCAACTTTTGAATTTTTCTTTCTCTTCTTATTGCTTCTGTTTTGTGCTTAATAGTGACAATGGGAGACCAGTATGGAAATGCCATCTTGCCCAGTATTTTTGGAACCATATGTATTTTGGGCATCACTGGAAATTCTATTGTAATCTACACCATCATTAAAAAGACCAAATGCCAGGCTAAACAAACAGTACCAGACATTTTTATATTCAATCTCTCTATTGTGGATTTGCTTTTCCTCCTCGGCATGCCCTTTCTCATCCATCAGCTCCTGGGCAACGGATCTTGGTGTTTCGGAGCCATTATGTGCAAAGTCATCTCTGCTTTAGATTCTAACAGCCAGACAGTGAGCACCTACATCCTTACCGTTATGACCTTGGACCGTTACGTGGCAACCGTCCACCCTTTCCGCTTTAACCATGTCCGGACAACCTGTGTAGCCGGCACTTTGGTGGGGATTGTGTGGGCGCTCTCTCTCATCTCCATCACCCCTGTCTTAATCTACACTGGCTTGATGCCTCTCCACAGCGGCCAGGTGGGATGTGCTCTCCTGCTACCGAATCCATCCACCAGTATCTGCTGGTTCACGCTCTATCAGTTTGTGCTGGCGTTTGCCCTTCCGCTCACGATTATCTGTGTGGTGTTCTTTAAAATCTTAAAGCATATGTCTACCTCAGTGGCACCTCTTCCCCCGAGGAACCAACGAGTGCGCACCAAAAGTGTGACTCGGATGGCTGTGGCCATCTGTTTGGCCTTTTTCATATGTTGGGCTCCGTACTACATCCTTCAACTTGTCCATCTGGGAATACAGACACCCAGTGCCTCGTTTTATTATGTCTATCACGTTGCCATTAGCATGGGTTACGCTAACAGCTGCATTAATCCTTTTCTCTATATTATTCTGAGTAAGACCTTTAAGCGGCAGTTCGTAGTTGCTATCCAGCCTGCGCACAACCACTTTCGGGTCAACCCGAGCACCACAGAGGCCACTGTGTCCCTCCGTCTGGCTGCAGACTGCCAAAGACATATTCCTGCTGACACCTCAGAGTAATATAATAACGTCTTTCCTAATTACAGATGATTAACGGCTTGAGTGTGAGGATTTAATTGTTTTCTTGGCTAGATGTGACAGAAGATATGTAGGCTTATGAAAAGCAAGGGAGTGCAGAGCACAATAGAATGACTGACAGTCTGGTTGAGCAGTCTGGGTGAAGTGAAGAATCTTTGAGCAACTACGTGCTGACAAATAACAATGTCCATCAAAGGCAGAACACAAAACACAGGCACTGCTTGTCATTAAAACAATATGCTGTTTCATTACTATACATAAAATGTTGCCTAAAGTTAAAGAAAATATGATGTAAGTAAAAACAACATGATGGAATAATAGATCATGCTATCTCTGTGCACTCAGTGTGTTTGCATTATACATAAATTATGCCTAAATCATGGACATGTTTACAGTAAATGTATAAAAGTGAAACTGCTTTATTGATTGTTTTACTTATAGAGCAGGAAACAGATCAGCAGTAAGTGATTGGTTGTGTTTGATATTTTATTATTGCTTTGGTTGATCCCCTTGGTGCAGATTCAAATGTTACTTTACTTATACCATGTGTTGTTAAGCCATGATGATATAAAAGTCACCAGTCAAGTGTTATGTTTATGAAACATTAAAAAAAAGGTTAATTAGTACTAAACTGAAGATAAATCCATCCGACGGGACTCAGGTAGAAATCATGTTCATAGGTGAGCTAACATATTAAAGTTGAATTAATGTTAGGCTACTGTAGTATGAAGCAGGGCGGGCCGAGAGCCTGGGACATTTTGCGTTGCTGTTTTTGTAATACTTATGCCACAGTCAGCTGCTGTCGCTCCTTTCGTTTTGTTGTTAATGCATATTTGACTATTAAAGTTTAATGTTCGCCTCCTTACTCGAACTTGAATTTTGTTACGTTTCATCACTTAAATTCGTTTTTCTGTTTGTTTTTTATTCTTCTAATGAAACAGCTGCAAGTGCTGAATTACTACTCATACAGGTCACTTAATTTGACTAATTATATTTTTGGGGTAACGCAACTCTGTTTTACCTGGTCAAAACAATCATACTACAAAATACATTTGAGAGTGTTGAAAGTTATGTTATAACGTCATTCTGTGTATTCGCTCGGTGGCTTGTGTGAGACACTGTTGTGCACTGCAAGGGGTATTGGTATATTAGAATATCATATTAATACAATCTGTATGACTTGTGTCGCTTAATGGCATGCAATTCCTTTTAAAACCGTGTATAATGGAGAAAATGCTGTACTGTTACTACAAATAAAGCTCTTTCTGGATATTAAAGCGTTTTCTTTGGTGTTTCCATATTAGAAGTAAATCCGTAAATCAAGGGTAGCGCGGATATGTGTGTTACACTGGTTAAAATAGCTGATTTCTCTGTATTTAAACATTTGGGATAATATAAGTACAAGTAAAAAATATATATATATATATAACATTGTTCCTATGGTTTTTGGATTTTTTAAAATACAAAATCGTACACATTGTGCCTTTAAATCATATCTTGGTATTGTGACAATTAGCAAAAGATTGATTTGATTGATTTGAAAATATAGTAAAAGTAATATTGTGAATATTACAATTTAAAATAACTGTTCGTATCTTAATACATAGTAAATAATGTATGTGATGGTGAATTTTTAGCAGCTATTACTCTATTCTTTATTGTTACATGATTATGCAGTAATCATAAATATACTGATTTGGTGCTCAAGTTTATTTTTATTATCATCAATGGAAAACAGTTGTGCTTAATGTGTTTTTTTCAAGCACAGCATTTCTATGAAATATAAATATTTTGTAACATTATAAATGTCTTTACTCAAAAATGTTTTAATCAATTTTATGCATTCTTTTTCAATACAATTTCAATTTCATAAAAGTGCATTAGTATGTGTCTTTCTTTAAACTTCAAATGGAATCTTGCAATGTTATTCATCTTGTAGCTGGTTGTTGTGGTTCTTTTTAATTTTTTTATATCCTATTGAGAAAGTAATTGGTAAATGTATTTGGACACAATGCTGCTTGAGAGGTGCATGGACAGCTATTGTGTCCTTTTGTTTTGTGTCTCTAATGGCTCAGAAATTACTTGCATCACCTTGTCAGTCGTATTGAGGTTTTGTACAACCACTAATAGATATAGGAGGTTGCTCATGTATTAAAGCAGTAAATCGAAACATCCTTGAGCCATAAAAAAGGAACTCAAAGAGGCCAATGCTTCCTCAGAGCGGTCCTAAATGTTCAAGATATGAATACATATGACATTTTGTCATAGCAACAGACAGTCTCAGAGGCATCCATTTTCCATACATTGCCTCTTCATATGCCCGGTGTCTTCAAAAACTACTGTAATGTACTTCACAAGTTTGTACATTTGCTGGCATATGGTATACAATCAGACATGGTATAACCATTTTTTGCATTATGATCATTTGTTGCTTTTACCTTCAAGATGCTGCTAAAATTATGAAGGCACTATGGCAATTTTAAAAGGTCAATTACTCATTAAAATCAATCCTGTAAAAGTCATTATCACTTCTGAGTGGCCTTTTATCATGAAAGCAAATGCATCCATTCATGTACACTCCACAAATCCTGTAACAGGCACACTCTACTAAGAGTTTAACCATAACAGGAAACATTATAAAAATAAAAATTGTGTGTCCGTGTGTGTGTGTCCATATGATAAAGTACATGGGTCAGTGACAAATAAGAAAACATGCCAAGTTCAGAATGCACAACATTCTTAGAATTGTACTTTGTGTATTCATGTTTCAAATGGTTTTGAAAAACATTTATACCATTTTAAAGAAAGGTTTAAATATAATGACTTTGAAAATGTCATGTGGTGTAACTGTCAAGTAAAGTGACATATTTTTTTCTTTGAATACTTACTTGACTGTGAACCGAATTGTTTATTTCTGCCACAACCATATCGACTGCAAAGATGAACTGCCACTCCACACATCAAAATACACACACACAGTGATGGACGGTGAAGAAGACATCATAGAAGATTGCCTGGTCGGCCCTATAGGCAATGTTTTCTTTTGTTGTTGAGATTCTCTTTTTTAGAAACCAATCCCCCCACAAAATAAAAACAGTGAAAAAACAATTGTCATAAAACTAAGTATAAATTGCTTGAGCATGGGGTACTCAAACTTCCCTTACGAAAAAGTTTATTGAAGTGTACAGTGCTAGTAGCCTACAGTCTACTTTTTATGTAGGTTATACTTCTCAGAAATATACTTAAAATTGCACTTATGCAAGTAGCCTACTTGACTTATACTGACAGCAAAGTCTAAGTTTATTTGGCCTATACTTACTCAATCATTTGATATAGGCTACTTCACAGTATTGGCTTGTAGTTTGAGTACTCTTGATTGAGTAGCCTATTGAATACTTTTTCCACATGGTTTTACATACTGTCTGATAAACTTACATTGTTTTAAAAAAAATGTTGATTTTTAAAGAAAACAGATGTGTTCCTAATTCTAAGTATCTGAATTTTTGTGTAGGCTAGTCAACTGAGTCATTTACTTCAAATCTACTTTACTCTTTCCCCGCCATTGACTGAATTTTTCGACTATGTTTTCACTGTTATACGGTAGGGGGTGCTATTACGTATCTTCTGAAATAGTACAGAAGCTCTGGATCAAAAAACTTGTGAAGGAGAAACAAGAAGTATTAGAAGGTTGTATATGCACATGTAAAATAATGTGATCATCCAACATTAAACAGCATATAAGTTTAAAACTGCCTTAGCGAATTAAATGTCGACCTAGGAGGGGTTAACAACTGTGAAGCTTTGTGGGTGTAATGGACTATATGTTTTGATAATCCTTCTGAATCTGACTCGGACGTTTTCTTTGACAAAAATTGGATTTTCTCAGCTTTTTGTTTAAAATGTTGCTCTTTTTTTTTTGCAGCTTTTTGTTTTAAATTTTGCTTTTTTATAAAACTTGCTACCCACATACAACTGTTGGTAAAAAAAAAAAATCCATTAAACTAACTCTTTCCATTTTAAACATGCAGTGTAAGTTAAGTTTTAAACAGTGTAAGTCCAGAGTACAGTTAAATGTAGGTTACATGTAATGCATAAAAAACTATTACCTGAATATGAACATAGTAGTACTTAAAGAGCAAAAATAATATATATATTGAATACTTTTTTCACATGGTTTTACATAATTAGTAAAATAGAAGTTTAATGCTATGTTCACTTAAAGAAAAGTGAAGTATAGGCCCTACTTGCAGTATTAAAGTATAATTAGAGAGTATACTTCAAAGTGTTGCAACCAAAACACAGTTTACTAAATATATGCAAATCAAATGTATTGCCAGAAATTAGATAACACATTCCATCTCTCATGACTGGTGAAGATCGCTGAGGTGAGCTAGAGACTAAACAGGCCAGAGGTGTTTTGGTAGAGCTGAGTGAGAGGTTTGTTGGCCGGGCGTGGGAGGCTGAATGCAGAATGAGAGAAATCTCAAACACAGAAGAAACAGGATTAGGATTAGAATTTCAACAAAACACAAATTTGAACTGGTCTAAAGATATTGAGTTTCCTAAGTGTAGGACTGAACTATCTGGAGATGAATAGCTGAAGAACCAGGGTTTAAATACTGCAGGCAGATGAGTTGTTTTGAAGCATGTGAGTCACATTCAGCAATCAGCCACAGAGAGGAGAATAAATATACTTGAGCTTTACTTAAGTATACTTGATAAAATGAACTTGAAGTATTTTTTTGTAAGGGACCAGGTTGTCACGAACACGGCTCAGATGCATTTTTACTCTGCATGACTTGAACTCGAGGATTTGGGAGATTCAAACAAAATAGTCTTTAAAGTCGACATGAAATCAAAATTGACTACTTTGTTAGCGCATATTACTAGTCTTGTGGTGAACAATTAATCCGTGCAAGTTAATACACAGAAAAAAATAGTTTGCCATGGTAATCTATAATCAAAATCTGAAAAGTTACTTCCGGTCTGGAATGGCGTTCCTTTTCTTTCCATTTAGACGGCTTGGGTTGAAAACGCTTAACCACTCCCCTCAAGCCGTTATTCTGATAAGAGCAGAGATGGAGAGGAGGAGCGCTAAAGTAAAACCCTGCCCTCTGTTCAATATTCTGTTTCACTTGGAAATATGTCACAACAGAAAAGTCGTTTGCAACTTCCAGTTCATGCGGACTTTAATCCAAACATCCACAGAAAACTCAATGCAAACACCTCAACATTAATGACACCGAATAAATAATTGAAGGGAGACCAGTGTTGGGCAGTAACGCGTTACTAATTTGACTTTTTTTTTAGTAACGGGAGTAATTTAATGCATTATAATTTCCAAAATAGTAATTTGAGTATAGTTCCAAGCCCAAGTCATTATACGTTACAGCTAAGTAATAAGAGAAGAGAATCTAAGAGAAATAGTTTTTTAGATGCCTACCTGAGACCTACTTTAACTGGTAAGTGCCTGCAAGGCGGGAACTACCAACAAAAACAAACTCAGCATGGAGAGAGAAAAGTACGCATTCTGTAGTTGGAAATACAATCATTATTTTGAGTTTATTTCTGTCAAAGGTATGAACTTTACTGTGCGCTTTCAATTGTGTGGGGGGGAAGAAGACCTTTTTAACAGCGAAAAACTTCACATCCAATTTGTTAAAACACCTAAAAGGACAGCACAGTAGGGTACAACTTTGAGAAAGTATCGGGCGCAGAGAGCAATGCATCAACTTCTACTGTCGAGTCCAGTGCCAGTGGATGTCCTTCTCCAGCTAAACAACAGAAGCTGGATTTCTCAAGTCCAACACCAACCATAAGTGGAGAAGGTCTGAACAAACTCGTCGCTGGATATATCGTGGAGGATATGCTACCTATTCCCACTGTGGACTCACCCTCTTTACACCACATCATAGAGAAAATACCCACAAACAACAATGTAAGGCTACCACATAAAGATGTTTGCTGCCTGGAGAGAGAATATACAAAGATGGAAGCTAATTTAAAGGCTGCATTGGAAGAGGTAGACTTTGTTTCCAATACTGCTGACATCGGGACAGCAAACAACAGAAGCTGTAACACTTAACTGGATGAACAGACACTTTGAATCGTAACAAAGCTGCTATAGCATGTAAGAGATTGAGAGACACACTTATGATGTTATTGCTGCAGAATTAGAACAAATTCACTCATCATCTGGACTGCTTAAAGTTGCAAAAGTGACAGACAATGCATCTAATTTCATCAAGGCTTTTCAAAACATATATGGCTGCGTTTACACTTGCAATCACCGGCATCATTAGCCAATCCTTATTGGCGCGTTTACATTTTTTCACATTAAGTAGCCTGTATCTGGATAACGATCGGATTTCTGTTTCCTGCATAATATTTAAATTAGGTCTGTGGCACGACACCAGATTAAGAGTAAAGATTATACAAATGAAACAATGTCCCTTGCTCACTCACTCACTTTACTTTTCTATGCAATTTCCAGTCCTGTTCGTTTTTTTGAACAAAGGAACACTTTCAGAGTTGATCATGTTAAACAAGTCACACATCGATCATCTGGGTTAAGTGTCACAGTGTCTGGTTTGTGTTTCCCTGGGTTAAACACTAGAGGTCCTCAGTTTTCACGGTGTCTAGGCATTCTCACTACGTTTCCCATGATCCTGTCTGTCACTGAGTGTTCATTGTGTTCAGCTGTTTCTCGTCACCTCGTTTAGCACTTGTGTATATATACCCTGTCAGTTTCAGTGTTTGTCACGGAGTCCTTGTTATGTATCACGTCACTTCCGAGTCCTATTTTCTGGTTTGTCTCTGTTTTGTTTCTTGTTTGGATTGCCATTTGGATTTTGACCCTTGCCTGGATGACGACGAATTGGATTACGCTTTAATAAATAACTTACTGCATATTGGATCTTTCCTCTTCTCCTTGAGTGTGGATCGTGACATTAAGGTTATAGCGTGCAATGAATATATTGGCAGAAATGGGATTAATAAACATGCTGAATTCAACATTTAAACATTACAAAATTAAAAGTGCATTCAGATTATTCTTCTGGGAGAGCAGCGTGCAGCTCTTCATTAAGATCTCATGACTGACTGTGATTGTACTTGTTCAGATAATGTTGCACAATTAAAATAAAAAATTACACACACAGTATCATGTAAGTCTAAGTAAACTGTTTTAAAGATTGACGTTTATTGTGTTTCAAATAAGTTCTTGTCTAAACTGCGTCTGGCCATTATTTTCTGACAGCCACGTGGGGACACTGGGCGGGGATTTATATGACGTCGCCCTCTGAATGTAGATACGATGGCTGGATTGTGTTTACATAACACTGACATCCGATCACAATGCGTCCTCAACTACCTCTGGACCAGGACACGCTGAATGGATAATATTCCGATCAGAAACGCGTTTACACTTGTCTTTTCAATAAGTATGTGGACAACACCAGGATACAGGTCGCATGTTAATGGCAAGTGTAAACGCAGAAGACTGTCACTTCTAAATTTGAGGAGGAGGAGGACTTCCCTTCCCTCTGGAAAGACGCGTCCTCGTGCCGTACAAGGTCCAACTAAGGAGGGAGGTTGTGGGGCTCTGGATGAAGACTGGGAAGAGAATGAGGACAAAAACAGTAAATAAAAAAACAAAACAGTGCATGAGCGAGTGGAAGGAGCCATGATGTAGACTTGGCAGGTGCCACCCTGGGGACGGTCGATGGAGATGTAGCCACTGGAGATGGAGACCCGGGTAGAGCAGACGGAGATGAAGGTACAGGCAGGACGACGTCTGACCAAGGTGGAAACGGTGGGACGAGAGTGCCTGGTGGAGTCGTAAGGGTGATGGTTTCTGGTTCAGCCGAGGGATGGAGGAGCCAAGGTGGAGCCAACAGGTCGACAGGCCGTGGTGGAGTAATGGGTTCAGAGGCTGGAGCTGGAGCCAGGGGATCCTCTTTACTGGGCGGAGCTGGTGACTTGAGGCTCTCAGAGCAGGGAAACAGGAGATTCAGGGCTGGGTGGAGTGTCAATTCAGAAATCAAGTCGGCCATATCACTTCCATTACATGACTTTAAGCTTGCTGAGCAGGATACTAATTATGAGATGATGTGAAATCAAAAAGGCAAGATTTTAAACTGTTTTTATAAGTTGTTAAGGTTTAAAAAAAAAAAAAAAAGTGACTTATTGAAATACAGTGTTGTTTATTTGGACTAGGACTTAAGTCCGACTCTGCCCCTTTTGGACTTGTCTTGACTCAGACTTGACTGGTTAAAGACTCGTACTCGACTTGGACTCGACTAAGTTGGACTCAAACCCAACACTATAAATACAAAAAGTATTGCACAAACTTGCCTTTCTTTTAGCCATCTTCATAGACAGCAACAATTGATGTTGCATTCCTGAGGTAGAGAAGGTGTCTGTATCACAGATCTTGAGGAAATGTTCTATATGAAAATTAAACGAACAAAAGACTGACAGTTATTGACAGTCTGCATACTGGATGCGGGTATATATTTATATTACGGGCTGTTACAAGGCTTATAAGAGGAATAATTGATTCTGGGCCGTTGAATTGTTAGAAAAATAATCTACTACATCCGCTTTACATTACCACCCCGGGACGGTGTGCATTATTTATCGAATAATTGAATAATTGACCAGTGAATGCACAATGAAGGAGAATTCAACAGACAACTTTTTTTTAACACTTAAATTAAGAACACAGGAGATTGCACAGAAATAATAGAAAACTCAACCACATAAACGAGACAAAGCTAAAGGCTTAAACGCCCACTGAAGTGCCATGAAACGTGCAGCATTATTCAACGTGTTGACGGAATTTCCACTGAAACAGAAACTGTAGTTTTTGAACGCTTATATTTTCTAAATGCAAATTTTGTCATTGTTTTGTAGCTTATATATAGCTAACATATGTAAAAGCCTTTAGGTGCGTTCACACCATGTCAGAATTACCGTAATCATGACATTCTGACTAGTAAAAAGTATTCTGCTCATCGTAGAACTCGTAATTACAACTGAAACTTATTTAAACATTAATCCCACACTGGGGAAATTCCTGTGTTACAGCAGCTCAAGTAAAATATTAAAGTAAAATACAAAAATATAGGGAATGGAAAATAGAATAGAATAGAGTAAAATTTATTACAATAATAATAATAAAAACTGTATTCACACAATAACCAACCTTATGTAGGCTAAACATTCTATGCATCACCCTGACATTGCTGATGATAAATATGTATGATACAAATATATAATAAAACAAACGAAATATAATTAAGAAATATTCATTGTGTTTATAATTAGGTCACATCGAGTATATTTTTAGATAAATTAAGAGATGCTGACACAAAAAAATCTCATATCCCTTACCCATATGCTACATTAAATATAACAGCAGTCAAGTTACGTCACCTTTATTTTTATAGCGCTTTATACAATACAGATTGTTTCAAAGCAGCTTTACAGTGATAACAGGAAAATGATTCAATAATGCAAAGAGAGTTCAATTTGGCTGTAAAGCAGCTCTAAAAAAGAAAAGAAATAGGAAAGTGTCTGTGGTCAGCTGAAGTCCGTTCAATGTAGATTCAGTTCCGTTTTAAATATCATCAATTATTGACGTCAGACAAGGCCGCCTGCACATATTGCAGATAATCAAGTTCCTGATTCAGGCCATGTGAAGAGTAGGCCATGGGCAGAACAAGAGGTAATGCTATTACCTCTTGTTCTGCCCATGTCTGGGAGCGTATCACGATCATCTTCTCCTGAGAGTCAGTCCCCCGTATGTAGATTATCTACTACTACGAGATGGCCAGAGCCAACTGGAGATATGTCGCCAGAGTATGATGAGCTCCGCCTCCAAGACCAGCAGTTGTCTATTTTTAAATCTATGTGGATTGAGATGATCCGTCTATATAGATGACCCGTGGGGATCACAGTCCCCACCCTTCTCGACTTTTTCGGACTGGTTAGAGTACGAGCTCCAGGTCCAAGATGACACTGCCAAGCCAGTAACGTATGCTCCACCCTTAACTACTAAGAAGTGAAAAGGTTGTCACGACCCCAAGCCTAGGGAGATCTACAGGCATCCTACTGGGTGCAGAGAAGCCTGCTGCAGACAGTGAACGCAGAGAGTCCGCTCCAGACTCCCGGCCCAGCTCTGCCAGGTACAAAGAGAAGTTACTCGCCTACTGCCCTTATTGTGACAATGCCAGTCATTTCCTTAATGGATGCCTCAACTTCAGAGAGTTGACTAGGGACAAGAAAGAGGCATGGATTCATGAGAATAATCGATGTTGGAGATGTGGCCGCAATCATCACACTTCCAGGTACACACTGAAAGCCTTGAGCAAGACCTGCAACAGGAAACACCTCCTTATATAGCACAATCTGAACGAGAAGACCTGATACTAAGAACAGTGAGCATGATCAGCAGGTACTTAATGGGGCAGCCGTCTCCTTCACAGTATCATCTGTGTCTAATCCCCACAAGAAATACCTCATCCAACATGTGTTTACAGCTGAGAGACTAGGTCTTGCTGGACACACCTACTTCCTTAAAGAAGAAATACAGACACCTAACCAGCCTCCTGTTGCAGCAGATCGATAAAGTGCAGCAGATGTTGCTGATCGGGTCAGATTGCCCAAACCTCATCACGCCTGTTGAATCTGTCCGGTTAGGCCCACCAGGTGGACCCGCAGCAGTCAAGAACCGCCTGGCATGGACTCTTCAAGGTCATACGCATGAGATTCGTCGCAAGATCAACACACACCAGTGTTTCTTCACCTGTATCCTCCCCAACCTAGACCAGTTTGCTCATGTTGCGAGATTATGGCAGATAGATGTGATTCCCTATACCGCAGCGAATAGGTAGTGACGAGATCTAAGCAGACCAAGAAACCATTAGGCTCCTGAAGGAGAAGACCGTACGAGTGGAGGTAGAAGGGACGATGCGGTATGCTACACCACTCCTTCGGATGCAGAGTTGCCACAGTTGACCATGACCAAAGAAGCAGTTCTCCCTCACCTTAGGAGTGTTGAGAGGAGACTGCTTAAGAACCCAGATCAGGCTTCTGCCTACCAGGCTGAGATAACTAGGCTGAAGGAAGCAGGATACCAAGCTTCCCCCACCATATGGTACAGCATAATAACAATAATCGGGTCATCCATAACTGCTCCTTTCATTATGAAGGTCACAGTCTTAACAAGTTTCTTCTTCCAGGACCCACGCTAGGCTCATCACTGCTAGTAGTTTTGCTCTGCTTCCGAGAGCATCCGGTACCCATAAGCAGTGATATACGAGGTATGTTTCACCAGGTGAGGCTGCTCACTGATGACATGCCCTTACTCCGATTCCTGTGGCATGACCTGAAGCCTGAGCAACCCCCTGACGTGTACCAGTGGCAAGCTCTCCCCTTTGGTACCACATGCAGTCCCTGCTGTGCCACTTATGCCTTTCAGAGGCACGTCATAGATCACAGCCAGTCAGAGAGGTTATCGAGAGATCATTCTATGTCGATAATTGTCTACATAGTATACATTTCACATTTTAGTCAGAGTGAAGACTAATACAATAAAATAGAAACACCAGCACAACATGCTGGAAAGGAACAATTCCCAAGAATGTTAAAGGATCTTCATGGAACCATCGATGCCAATAAAAAAAAAACTTTATTTGTTAAGAGTGTAAGCTATTTTTTACACTGCTTTTCCACATGTGCAGGGGGCGTCTTGTTCTTCTGGTGTTTTATACATGAATGTGGTCTTGGGTTACTTTATTAGAAAGAACTATTGATGGATGCAGATCATAAAGGAGTTCAAAGTAGTCCTCAGGCTTTGATCAGTGATATAGATCTCCTTCCAGTGTTTTTTATTTCTTCTTCTTTATTCAGCAGCCTTTGTTATTTATCACATACGATCAGGTCAGACGCATGTAGTAAAAATAACATTAAAAAAAATATATCAAAGTAAATTGCTTCTGCTTAAATCAAATTTAAGGTTAAAATCTAGTGTGGTTTACTTTAAATGAGCAGTTTCTCATACGGACCTATTATTTGTCCTATATTAAAGGGGCTATATGCAAGAATTTTTATATTTTTTATAACATTTTGTAATAAAACATTTTGTAAAATGCTATAAAATCAAGAATCTGGGATTTATTAATTAAGAAAAATGTCCAATGTTTTTACTGGCCAAATACATTTTATTTATAAATAGGGCCTATTTTAATTGCTGCAACATGCTCTAAAAAGTTGAGACAGACGCAAAATACAAGTGAAAAGATTACAGAATATCAAAGTTTAACTGTTTTGTAACAGTCCACAATTAGTAGATGAATTGGTAATAGGTGAGGGTATTATGTTTTGGTATAGTCTCAACATTGAGAGGAAAGCATGTAGCACATAAATGCATACTGTTAACAGCATCAGGATGTTCGTTAACAGTATATCGCTGCAAATGTATATTTCCAACATCTTTTTAAATTCTAAGCAAAGAACAAAAAATAACTTTGATGTGAGTATATCGGGGCCTTGAATCACGTTTGGTCTCTTGTACGTTACATTTGCACGGATGCGAGCAGAGCAATAAGTTGCTGGCTGCAGTTCAAATAATGGCCACCGGTGTCCCTAATAGCAAAGATTTTAAATTTTACATATAGCCCCTTTAAATGTAGCAATAGTAATTTAGCAATGGGCCTGTATTAAATGTAGCAATGCTGCAAATGTAGCAATTTAAAGAGACAGGTGAAACATTAAAGATTAACAATGTGATGAAAGTGTCAACGAATGATGATTAAATGTTGATTAAAAACCTGTAAGTGACTTACTTTCTTCAGTGGAATAAAATTAAATGTTAACAGTCACATTTACAGTTGCTCTGCGACATTTCACAGATGAAAACCAGCCATTTCAATAGGAATGCTATTGGAAGTTTAGCATGAGGGCGAAAACATTCCCCGCACATATTTCACACAAATTGTCTATTACAGGTCTGTAAGGGCAGGTGGGGCTATTACAAATAGTCTGTAAGGGCAGGTGGGGCTGAGCCCCATCAAAATATTCATCCAAAACATAGAACTCTATTTAAACTAAATCAATAATTAATTGTAAATGTGTTCAACATTCTGTAACAAGTATATCAGGATTTTCTAGACTATTTTAAGTCATAATTGAGCAGGATAGTGACCAAGTGAGCAGGATAAATAAAAAATTTACCGTATGGCTCGGCAGGCATGGCAGCGGGTGCCTGAACAGCTCTAGCGCCCCACAATTTTCCAATGTAAATCTGTGGTGAAAAATGGAACTGCAACATGCTCTAATTGAAAGCCATTGGGGAAGATACCGCTTTTGCCCACAAAATTTAGCCTGAAATTTCGCTGAATTCACTTGTGTGGAACAAAAGGTGTAATGACAGTGAATGGTGAATCGAGTTGTCAGTCTCTAACATTGTGGCTACCAGAAAGTCATAGCCTATTAAATGAAGATGATGACAGAAATGTTATTTTTTGGTGAACTTTTTTAGAAGCAATTTGCTGTAATGATGAAAATCGAATGTTTTGAATAAATACCAGAATTTCGATTTCTGTATGACACAGCTGAGATACTGAAACAATGACACCAACAAGACGTTTTCAGTCTGAAGTCGGAGACTATAGGGTAGTGAATGCTGATGAGGAATGGATCAAGCTGCTCTTTGAATGCTCTGTGAAGACTCCCTCAGGAGTCGGAGCTCCTAGCCAATGCAAAAGGAGACTTTTACTGTCGAAGTGTTGCAGAGAGCAGTGATAGCCTTAGCATCATTTAGTATATGCAAATAACACTTTTAGATGACAAACAAGATAAATGCTAGTATGATTCAGTCATGCTTAATGAAAAATGAACCGAATCACTAAGCACAGTCATTTTAAAAAGAGTCTAAGAAACGTGAGTACCAATGTCTTTTTAATTTCGGCAATTATACAAAAATATATCAGTGTATATTCAGTTTATTGTAGACACAGGTCATCACAAACCTGTATGTAGTCATCTTAACAGCAGAACACATACCCCTTGTGCAATAATTCAAAGATAATTTGAATTGTACATATAATATATCCCTACATATGATAAGATAGATTAAAAATAGATTTTTTGCATATATATATATATATATATATATATATATATATATATATATATATATATATATATATATATATACACACACACACACACATACAAAGACATTACAAAATGTTTATAAAAGTTGCATAAAACATCTAAAAAAAAGATTTCAGGGTAAGTTTCCTTCATTCATTGTCTTGTTAGCACAAGTGCTTGTTATTTTAAGCATAGTGAAAAGTAAGATTACTTTGGAAGCATTGGAGTGGAAGAAAATAAATGCCCTTGGGGAGCAGACCTCTGTGTCTACACAAATCCTGTTACATGCCATGTAATTGCTGCTTTTTACATAACAGTTTGACATATCCAGAATACAGGGCGGATGATTAGACGTTGACAGAAGAAGACAAAAACCTTTAGTGGGCTTGGTAGACCGATTTCAATAAAGCTGAAAAGATAAAATATGTTTTTACTTGATTTTTTCAATATATGAACTGAATTATCTCTCTTCTGGTGTGATGGTATATAACAACTTCTTGAGTAAACTGTAATAAACAAAACAAATGCAATATAAAAGTAGGTTTTTCTTTTGAAATTGACATCCTGTGTTAAGGACATAGAAAGAGTTTCAGCATGGACACAAACAAACCATCACTTCATATCTTTGCTTATTCTGGTCAATAAAAACAAATTGTGCATGGCATGATATCTGTAAATTTCATGTAAAACAATCATTAAACCATTTTCTACAGTGCAACTCAAACTTTACTACATATAGTACCCAGATTCATTGGGAAAATGTGCATGACAACTTTCTGCAAAATTACGTTGCTTATTGCGAGTATCACAGCGTTTTCAAAGTGAAAATTGACCCTATTTGCTTTGTTAGTGAAACCGAACCTGACTATGTTTTATTATGTTGGTTGTTGTATATATCGGTACCAGTTTGGAAATGAAATGCCTGGTCGGTGTCGCTAAAGGTTAATGCTCTTTCACGTTTTAGAATAACATACCACTTACACTAAACCTAACCGAGTGTTAAAAGCAAACGTCAGATAAAAACGCATTTGCAATGCCCTTTTAGCTTGGTTCTACAAATCTTTGAGCGTTTATCGAGTGTCATGACTTCACGTTTCACAGTTTAGTGCTCAGCATCGCATGCAGTGCTGTACCAGGTGAGATACCCAGCAAGTTTACTACGTGAGAAAAGCCTTACATGTGGAGCTGGTCATGTGATGCATTGCAAACAGCAAAATGTATTAGTGTACAAATCATGCACTATGGTAAAAGGGTTTTGGGGTCATAACATAGTGATAGTATTGTGCAAGTAACTATTCAAAATAAGTCTTTATTAATTGATAATCTGCCCCTTTAATTATAATTTGTGTGAAAAGGAATACCTAATGGTTGGTGTTTTATGGGCACTAGAAAATACAGTAAATTGAATTATTGGCAGGTTTTTGGAGTTTTGCAAAAAATGGCGGTAGAGGCACATTTTTTCCAACAAGCATATGTTGGAAGAAATTCAGATAGATTGCAAAGATATAAACAAACAGTATTTTACATTTGAGGAGTTAGGGTATACCATATCATGTTTTCAGAAGGACACTTACAGTTTGGTTAATGTCTTGTTAAAAACACAAATGCATGAATTTGAATTAGATTGATGTTTGAGTTTTAATTCACTCACAATCACACTAAAAGAAAATCATCAATTTAAATATTTGATAATGAGTAATGGATTATAAATTATTATATTTGGCAAGAGGATGAGCTTTGCTGTGTGTATATATAGCATTGGTGTTTAATGAGCTGCATTCAGATGATTTAAATGCTGCTAGATAGCGATACACAAGTACGATTGCTAGTTCGGTCTTATTCATCAGATTGATGGACATACAAACCCAATTAGTCCAAATAGGAAGGATACAATATGACATACAGTATTCTGACTGTTGCTTTCGCAATTAGAGCCAAACACAATCTGTGTCAAGGATGTCTATTCTCTAAGGTCACTTTACTGTTTACACTGAGGCTTTTCTGTATTCCACAGTCATTGGTGTTGCTAGAGCTCCACATTATTTGAATAATAAAGGATTTATTTCCCCCCAAAATTAAAAAAAATCTAACATTTATATTATTTTAACAAGTTTGCTTCACTAAAAGAGATGTCCAGCAGAATGTTCACACAGCTCATTTCCATACAATGAAAGTCAATGTTTAAAAAAAGATCTAAATTCAAAGAGAACACTAAAAGTATATGACATGTTGGATACAATTTTAATTCCAAGCCATATGATAATTTTGTGTGAGGAAAATGACAACCATTACTCACTAATAATCTTTTCCACAGAAAATTTCAAATCTCATTCAGATGTGTGCATATTCATACACGTATAAGGTTTGAATATGTGTTTTATATTTTGTATCATATTGCTACAGCAGGCTTTTATGGTCCTTATCGTATAATATAGTGAGTATATAGAACTCACTCTTGAGGAGAATTTTTTTTAGGGCAAAAGTATTCAATTTAGTGCAGATATTGTTATTCATATGGCCAAAAATTAAGAAATTTGTGTAATGTAAATCAATTAGATATAAGTATAAAAAACTACAAATAAATATCAGTTCTCACTCTATTTCTAATAAAAAGTATTTAGTCTTTATATCTATTTAATGCTTAGTCTTGTGATCAGTTCTGTAGTGGGGGGTCAAAAATAGAATTGAATGCAATACAGTGATGACTGAGAGATGTACTAATAAACATTCCTCAAAGGCATGTTGTATCATTGACATGCATGCATTTTAACACTGTTTTTTTTTTATTATAATAATTTTGGATAATATTATATGGCTAATCAAGTAAATTTAAGTTGCTTCAGTCCAGTAAATCTTACTTTATAAAATGAATGAAAGATTTCACAGCAACAAGACATGCACACAAACTGGTGGACATTTTTACAATTATAGATACTAAAACTTGGTCAAGTATGAACTATCAATTAGTTTGGTATAAGGCATGTAGAATGTTTTTCGGATTTGATTTAGTTGATGAAGTTGCCTTAGAAATCAATTTATCAAATATAATGCAGTAGGATTTATAGGGTTAGTGTTTTTTGTGTGTGGTCATTTTGGAGCTTGACAGTTGCTGGTCAACATTCACCTTTTTTTTGAATGAAAAATATCACCACGAATATCCTGCCTAACATCTCTTTTTGTGGTCTATTGATGGGTGAAAAAGTAAAATGAGTTTGGAACAACATTGGGGTTCTGGGTGTACTAGTCCAGGTGGTTTGTATATGGATGAATCCATGTATTTACTGGTAGTGTGCTTTTCAGAAGTGACACTGTATTACTAAGGTTTTCTGTCTAATACAATGTCAACATGCCACCTTTATACATATGTGACAGAGCATCATCTAAAGCACACTTTTTAGGTTTCAGTGTGATTTTATACTTAAAATTGTATGATATGAATTTGCAAATGTCTTAATGCTACATTGACAAAAAAAAAAAAAAAACTTTAAACACGGCACTGGAAAATAACTTTCTTAATCAGTATTTTGGTCTTGGTTTGCAGTTAAAATATCTAAATATTCGAAACAACACAATTTGCCAAGGTGGTAAAAATGTATACTTATTTCAGCAAATGTTGTTAATTTACTTTTAGTAATGTTCTGAAGTCATATGACAGTTTACCGAACAAGACAACCGACAACAACACTCATTAAGAAAATATTTGTTTGCAGTGTAAATGAAACAAAAAAAAAAGTAAAAATTAATACATTTTATATTTTGGTCTGAAAGCACGACTAAATCAGATGGTGCAATAAATTCACTGAAAGTGCAAGAACTGACATCTTTGTTAAATGTCATGAAAACCCATGAGAGGTTAGCAGCAAGTCAGTACAATCTGCAGAATCATAAGAGATGAAACTGAAAAGTTATATATAGCAATTCCCTTCATATATTACAGCTGATAAATCTATTTAGTGGCACAAGAAATCTAATCCGAGGCAAATTATTTTTCAATTCAAAAGCCCGGTGTAGAGGCCAGTGTGTAATGTACTTCTAGTGGCAAAACACAATCTGAAAAATAGCTCTGGCTCAGAGGCACTTCATATAAGCAGAAACAAGTGAACACAAATATCCACTAGTTCCAAATGTATGTGCAACTTCATAGCTTGTGTGCTGCCAGGTTTTAGTGATCATTTCAATCCTACCTTTCATACCACACTTCTTAATTGGGCTTTTATTTGCTACCCTGTTGTGATATTTGAGTGTAGTGAAGAAAGTCTCAGAAGCTCGATTCAGGCACTGCCTTCTTTCTGCCTAGTGAATTTGTGCTGTACCGTGTGCGTTGCAGAGTGTTCTGATAGCCCCTGTCCCCGGGCGCGCTCTGCGGCTGGGCCACCGTTGTGCCGTTTCTGTGTAGAGATGCTGTTCTTCTTAAGCCCAGATCCGCCTTGCTTTGAATATTGGAAGAACTTTGTGACCGTTTGATGTCTGACAACCCACGATTCACCTTGCCGTTCGCAAGTTCACCACCGAGTCTGCTACGACCTTGATTATTGCTATCGGCTTTACCTTCTGAGGTTCTATTATGTGTCCCGTTGGAGATCGAAACTCCAGATGGGCTCTTCACCCCCGGATCACCCATTTTCATAGATTCACTGTCTCGAGACCTCCGAAGTGAGTCCTTCTTCATGAAACCACCTTTGAGAAATGCGAAGACACTATCGTGACGTTTTGTCTCCTGTCCCTTTCTCTGTTTTTCCTCTGGTTGGTCTCGCTCCTCGCCTGGGTTATTCCTCTGCGTGGTTTCACAGCCGCCTGGACCACGGGAACTGGATTGGAGCCCTGCACTAGAGCTCTTTTTGGACTGCGATTGTTCCTGTTTTGATTTTCTGCTGCTCCGTCTAGTCAAAGTCCCATCTTCTCTTGGTCTACTGTTGCTGCTGGATTGTTGGCCTGTGTCTTTCTCTGAGCTACTTGATTGACCCTGCGGTATTTTAAGATACTCTAGAGGGCCGAGGCTGCTGTGGCTTGAAGATTTGCCTGCAGGTTTTTTCGTATCATTTTTTTTACTGACTTCTTTATCTGAAGGTCGAGTCATTAGGGCAACAATAGGGTCTTTGGTGCATCTTGGCCTCCTCCCAGACTCTAAATACTCCACTAGCTCTGCAGGAGCTGGGGCAGGAGCTGAGGCAGGTTTGTGGCGGTCTTTGTTTCCTAAGGACCATCGCAGTGGGAGCACTCTGGTCTTGATGGGACTTTTCATGCTTACGCTACGCCCTTGGATTCCTCGCACAAAAGGTCTGGTTTCGAACCCACCTAAAGACACTGACATTTACACAATACTCAGTACATGGTGGAAAACACTTGCCCATAACAAAACAAGTGAAGAACTATGATGAAATCTCTGTCAAGCAACATCCTTTTATTATTTACATTTCTTATTTACAATGATAAGAACAAACTTGCAGGGTACACTCACCTCCTTTCTCGATTGAGGGCTCATTTTGAAAGACGGGAGACTCTGGGGAGTCTGGGATGGTAGAAGGACATGTTGTGGAAGACCGTGAAACCATACTTCCTCTTTTACTGTCACCATTTAAACGGATGAGCCAGTGGTCTGACATGGAGGAGCTGGTGGAACCTGCACAAGGAAACAGACTGTTTAGTGGCTGATAGTCCCTGTTCCTCCTAGACAAATATATTAAATATGCTGCCCCTTAATTTTTAATAACTAAAATAATGTCCTGTATTATTGTTTTACATGATGACCAAGTAACACATGCTCAGTGGTGGCATCTTAGCCACCAGTCAAATTAACTGAAACCAACTTAAAACATTTCTCAAGTTACGACTGTAACCAAGGTTCCCTGAAAAGGGAATGAGACACTGTCTGTTTTAAAGATGCAGTGGGAACTCTCCTGCACGATTATGTCTGAATCACATGTCCAACTAAGTCCAATGTCATTGGCGCAACATCAGCCCAAGACATGTGACGGCGTACCATGGAAGCTACGCATGAAGGGTACCCGCAACAACACAGTGTCAGCAATGATTGTGACAATCAACATACTGCAAATTAGGGATGTGCCCGAAGCCTAATACCTTATTCGTTAAGGCACGGATAATGGCTTCAAAAATAAATAACGGATTCTACCAAATAAAATAAAACATAATCGGCAGACTAAGTCACTTCTAATGTTTGCTGGATAACAGATGAGCCAGGGGATAGCACAATATATACAAACTTCTTAAATTACTACGTAATAATGAGTTTGTGAAGTGAATGAGTGTAATCAAATAACCACGCTTCAGTCTCTTTCAGAAATCAGAGCTTGGCGAGAGAGTAATATCCACTAAAATACATCATACACATTTTCTACTATTTGATATGTCCCTTTAAATTATTTTAACCGTATATTATATTATACACAAATTAATTAAATTAGCGCAACACGAACGCAAATCAAATAGCCGCGTTGTCTGCATGTCTCTCAGAAACCAGCTATCTCTCAAATCAACTAAGATACTGAATCATACACATTTTCTACTAGGTATATGTCTATTTAAATCACCCCTACTGAAAATTATTTTGATTTAACTGCCACAGTTACTGTCACTGTCACAGCACCAAATGTATTCTTACCATGACTGTGGAACCTTCACATTGCAATATTTATAGAAATGTGCTTCCTGCCTAACATTGATCCAATGCAACAAACAAAATGTCAGTCAACCTCCATCTGAAAGGTAGCCACAAAGGCTCATTCACTGACCTCTGACTGAGCTGTTGGCGGACCAGGGAGGGATGACATTTCTTCTCTGGTAGAACAGGATATATGCCCCTCGTGTGCACAGTTCCTCCTCTGGCACAAGCTCCACGCTGCTGTCGTCATAACTGTACCAATGGCCGTCCACTGAGTTCCTACAATAGGCTGTTTTGCACAGACATATGCTGAGTACACATCTATTGATTTAGACTTCTGTTCATGTTTATTTATTTATGTAGGGTTGGCGATTTCATTAGTGGCTCATGCATTGATGAGTTTCTAGGGAACATTTAACAAAACAAGAAGTGTAAAAGAGATGTAAATGCATTTTGTTGTTGAACTGGTTAGTAGTAACATAGTAACATGGACATTAACTGCCCCCCATCAATCAATCTTAACCATCCATCCATCCATCTATACACAGTATCTCACAAAAGTGAGTACACCCCTCACATTTCAGCAAACATATACATTTTAGTATATCTTCTCAGGGGTCAATACTATAGAAATGAAACTTGGATATATTTTAGAGTAGTCAATGTGCTGCTTGTATAGCAGTATATATTTACTGTCCTCTGAAAATAACTCAACATACAGCCATTATTGTCAAAATAGCTGGCAACAAAAGTGAGTACACCCTAAGTGAACATGTCAAAACTGTCTAAAGTGTCAATATTTAGTGTGAGCACCAGTGTTATCTTATCTAGCATTGCATTAATCCTCCTAGGCATGGAGTTCACCAGCGCTGTGCAGGTTGTTGTTGGGATCCTCTTCCACTCCTCCATAATGACATCATGGAGCAGCTGGCTGTTAGACACGTAGCGCTTCTTCCGTTTGAGGATGCCCCACATGTGCTCAATAGGGTTCAGGTCTGGAGACATACTTGGCCACTCCATCACCTTCAGCTTCCTCAGCAAGGCAGTTCTCATCTTGGCAGTGTGTTTGGGGTAGTTACCATGCCGTTCGGCTTAGTTTCTGAAGGGAGGGCATCATGTTCTGCTTCAGAATGTCACAGTACATATTGGAATCCATGTTTCCTTCAATGAAGCTTAGCTACCCAGTACCAACAGCACTAATGCAGCCCCAGACCATGATGCTACCACCACCATGCTTGACTGTAGGCAAGACACCATTTTCTTAGTACTCCTTACCAGGGTGTCGCCACACATGCTGGACACCATCTGAGCCAAACAAGTTTATCTTAGTCTCATCAGGTCACAGGACATGGTTTCAGTAATTCATGCTCTTGGAGAGGTTGCTTTCAGCAAACTGTTTGCAGGCTTTCTTGTGAGCCAGCTTCAGAAGAGGCTTCCTTCTGGGACGACGGCCATGCAAACCGACTTGTTGCAGTATGCAGCATATGGTCTGAGCACTGACAAGCTGACCTTCCGCTTCTACAACCTCTAAAGCAATGCTGGCAGCACTCATGTATGCGTTTTTTGAAGCCAGCTTCAGCATCTGACACACAGCACGAGGACTCGACTTCTTTGATTGACCCTTGCGAGGCCTGTTCCGAGTGGAAACCATCTTGGAAAACCTCTGTATGACCCTGGCCTGTACTGTAACTCAGTTTCAGGGTGTTACCAATCTTCTTATAGCCTAGGTCAACTTTCTGGAGAGCAACAATTCTAATTCTCAAATCCTTAGAGAGTTCTTTGCCATGAGGTGTCATGTAGAACATCCAGTGGTCAGTATGAGAGAATTGTATTCAAAGCACAAATTGTAATTGCTCTAATACAAGATACACAGATTTGTATGGTCCTGTCAAATGATGAATAGGACATGTGGCTTTGCATGGTTAAACGACGTACAGCTATTATCAACTAAGGGGGTACTCACTTTTGTGGCCAGCTATTTTGACAATAATGGCTGTATGTTGAGTTATTTTCAGAGGACAGTAAATATATACTGCTATACAAGCAGCACATTGACTACTCTAAAATCTATCCAAGTTTCATTTCTATAGTATTGTCCCTTAAGATATACTGTACTAAAATGTTTGCTGAAATGTGAGGGGTGTACTCACTTTCGTGAGATACTCTATATATGACTATTTGAATTGCAAGTTTATATACATTTTTATTCCGTGGCAGAAACAAGTTTCCATATAATCATATTATAAAGGGGCTATCAATACAATAAATCTAAAAATATCAATAAGATAAAACAGTATCTGATTTCATGATTTCTGATTTATTATCAATAAATCAGTAAATGTGTAAAAATTATTTTATTAAACATTTAAATAATATTTGAAGTTAACATGTTAGCAGTTTGAAAATTCCCTCCATAAAGCATATCAATATTTATTTTGTGAACATGACATGTTCACAAAACATGACAATGTGAATTATTGCACAAATTACGACTGTCCCTCAGTTGTGCCATTTTCATTATGATTGTATTTAGGTAACATAAAATGTTATCTACAGTAATTATGCCATATTTCGCTTTATTCCCAAAATGTTTAAAATGAGTATTATACACAATTCATTCATAATTTGAGATTTGAGTTGGGGAAATGACAAAAAAAAGTCAACATTCACCTAAAATGCAATGTATTTTTGAATAAAAAGACATTGTTAGTTGACAAAAAAACTAGTAAGAGTGTGTCTTTTTAATTTTATATTACTGAATGAAACCCACAAAGCCAAAATCACATAGAGCTAGATAAATATCAAAAACCTCTTGTGTAACCATTATAAAAGAGAAATGGTTTTTATATAGAGAAACAAACCCCCCTTCAATACTATCAGAGACCCCAGCACACTCACCTGTGTAATGGCCTCCATGCATGCCTCCATGGTGGTTGCAGACTGCATACAGGTCGTAAAGGCACTCAGTATCCCCATGTTTCCAAGTTGAAGGCCATGGGGTCAGATTCTTCATGCTCTGACTGCGTTTCACCACATGGGGAGTCATATCCAGAGCGCTCACAGGGAAGTGGATGAGGGAGGAGAGCTTGTTTCGCCGTTTGCCCACCTGCCGAAAGCGCTTCAGGTGCAGAATGAGGATGTCAGGCAGGGTCCATAAGCTCATCTTCACCATCCCCTGCTGCATCTGCTTGCAGTGAGGGCACTTCCATGCATCGTCTGGCGCCAGCTGCAAGACAAAGACAAACATTTGCAATACACAGTCTGATACACATTAAGATTCATCACAGGTATAGAAATAATATTTGTTGAAATGCATGCAGAATGTAGTGCTTCTCCATGGTCAACTAAACCATGTCATTATCTGAACCTGTTTTGACTCAGTGTGGTGCAGTACGACATTTATGTCTCAGAAATACACTGTTGTGACCGACTGGAATGCAGTGAACATGCAGAGAGGAAAAGACAACAACATCTGAATATTTACAGAAGCTCTGTAGACCACCAGTAACACGTTATTTATAACTTCAAATTATTTGGCCTATAACAGAAAAGGCGGCATGATTTAATTCCAGCTGGACAGCCATTTCTCACAGGCATTGCACAACATATAACTGAAGTCCTAAGTGTTGCTTCAGTAATGACATGACGCTGTTAGAGGATCGATAATTATTTGTGGAACCAATCATGATGAGGCAACTCTCAGGGGTTCTTGGGTAAGATTTATCAAGGGTTGCTTGCCCAGAACAGGCAGTACATAGAGAAGAATTAATTCAGAATGACCTTCCAAAGAGTAAGTATGTGGGATGTGAGAGACAAAGACGGTAGGAGGGAAACCAGCTCCATTTGCTCCCCAAGTGAGTTTTGTCTTGAATAATCTTGGAATATGGAATAGTAGTTTGTCCTGCTAATCAAAATGTTTAACACCTTGAATTTCAAGTATACATTCTGTAGAGAACATTTTCTACAGCATAAATCTCCGCTAGTGTCAAAAAGTAACGTTTTATATTTAATATTTTGACCATATGAGTGCATATTTTGCTTCTAGCCATTTAAACAACCGCATGTAGTCCAACTGAATAAATTAATTGAAATAAATTCTTAGTCTGGACAATTATGACTGTTACATCAAATTAGCTCATACCATACTAGAAAGATAATTGATCCTAAAGATCCTAACAGCATAAATGCTCTCCTAGAATAAGAATTGATAATTGGTGGCTCTTATGTTAGAATGTAGAGCTCTCTACATTGTACATGTAATCACAGTTTAATGTTTTTTTTTTAGTTTTTTTTTTAACTTTTCCTCATGTTCAGTCCATATTTTTAGAGCTGATTTTAGTTTTGTTCTTTTCATCAAACCCCACTTCATATACTTAACATTAGCCTCTGAGACAGCAAATACAGATGATGAGAGAAACAGGCCACTTCAGAGTGTCTACAGAGGCACTAAACTCATAACTAGAATAGAACATGAAATATATAAAATGTTATAAAAAAAATAATATATATATATATATAAAAAAAGAGAGGCCATTTTTCAGCCCTAGTTGAAAAGTCATTCTGTCCTTAAGTCATTCTAACCTAAAATTCTGTAATTTATGTGGAACCCAAAAGTTTTTTTTTTGAAAAATTGTTACACAAATTGAACTGAATAAAAAGGTTATTTGCATCGTTTCAAACAATTTCTAGTTCAAATAAATTCTGTTCTTTGAACTTTCAGTTAATCAAAGAATCCTGATCAAATGATCACAGTTTCCAAAATACATGAAGCATCACAACTGTTGTCAACATTCATAATAATAATAATAATAATGTTAGAAATGTTACTTGAGCACCATATCAGCAAATGTGTGATTTCTGAAGGATCATGTGACACTGAAGACTGGAATAATGAACCCAGCACAATACTAAATTACATTTTAAAATAGGCCTATACTAAAACAGTATCATATATATATATATATATATATATATATATATATATATATATATATATATATATATATATATATATATATATATATATATATATATACACGTGTCATTTATGTGTAGATCAGGGAGATACAGTCAGGGATATACAGTACAGATACAGAATATATATATACTGTATCTGTACTGAATCTTGTACTGAATCTCCCTGATCTACACATAAATGACACTGGTAATAAAAGAGTAGAAAAGAGATAAATAAACAGAGTGTGATTGGAGGAAACTGGAGGAGTACCTGCTCCTCTTTGGTGTAAAGCTGAAAACACTCGTCCAGCGTGCAGCTGTGCTGCTGTACATGATTCTGCTGCTGGATTCTCACACTCTCTGCATCCTCAATAACTTCCTCTTGAATGTTACCAAAGAGACTGAAACACACAAGAATTCTGACTTTCAATTGATAGGCCTATTACTGAGAAGACTCTTAATAATACAGAGAAAACGACACAATGGTTTTAAATTAAATGAACATGTTAAATAAGAAGAAATATGCAGCAGCATGTCTCTCACCATTCTTTGATTCTGTTCTCCCATTCAATCACGAGCTTCACATGCAGAGGACCACCAGGACCGCAGAACTTCAGGGCCCTGCAACAAAACACATGATTCAAATTGTGAGTTTGGTATTCAGCCACTAGGTGGCAGACTATAATCAGTGTTGTGAAGTTCATAGAATTAATTAGCATTTGACAGTAAGACGGTCACAGTCAATTTAAAACCAAAACTAGTTCACGGAGCATTAACAAATGTAAACAAATAAAACCTTTGATTTCAATAATGTACTAGTAAATGTTAAAATGAATTTTATCTAAGATTAATTAATGCTGTAGAAGTATTGTTCATTCTTAGTTCATGTAACTAAGGTAGCTAATGTTAACTATTTAACCTTATTGTAAAGTGTTACTGTTATTTTTTATACTTTTTTCAGCAAGGAATGCTGAAGGTGATCAAAGGTGACAGTAAATACATTTTAAAAAGATTTCCATTTTATATAAATGCTGTTCTTTTGAACTTTCTATTCATTATATAATCCTGAGACCATTCAACATTGGAAATCATAAATGTTTCTTGAACAGCAAACCAGCATGTTAGAATGATTTCTGAAGGATCATGTGACACTGAAAATTGGAGTAATGATGGTGAAAATTCCATTTGTCATCGCAGGAATAAATCACATTTGAAAATATAGTAAAACAGTTATTTTAAATTGTAATACTATTTCAACATATAATCGTTTTACTGAATTTTGATGCTGCCTTAGTGAGCATAAGAGACAGTACTGTATAACAAATAATCTTACTGACCCCAAACTTTTGACCTTAATGTATAGTATAATATATACAATAACTTAAGGCTTTTTGCCTTTGGTTGTACAGTAAAGGAGGGACGGTAAAGAAACTACCAAGATGGGAGATATGACTAAATTATGACCACATTCAACTAGGTCATGAGACTCAACTATGATGATTATGTTGTGCCACTGTGATACGACTCTAATGTCATATATTTTAACTCATTTCATCATTACAACACAAATACAAAAGCATGAAGAAAATATAGAGGGAGAGAGAAAAGGAAAATGTCCAGAAAATAAAGTAAGTCACAGAACAATGACCAGCTTCATTTATCCTTTAAAATTGCAAGTCTAAAAATAGCTTTTTTTATTATTATTCATGGTAATTACCAGGATTAATCTGTAGTGCTCACTATCATTACAGGTCCTCAGACTGAAAAGAATAGCCTATGCACACGCATGTCAATAATCACCTGGCTAAATAACCAAGAGAGAAAAACACAGCATTTACAGCCTCGGCCCTCACTGTTCACCCAGTGCAATTCTGCAAACAATCGATCAAATATGACAGAGGGAAAAACTGCGGCAGAAAGAACTGTGGGGTAATTTGAAGATGTGACTGGAGCATGGCTGAGTTTTACTGAGAGCTGGGCTAAAGCCAGATTAATTCTGACGCGCAAGTCCGTCTGCGTTAATTGCGATTGTTTCTGAGAGGATTTAAAAGCAGGGAACAATAATTCAGAGACGTGAGGGGAATTCACTTGGATTCATCAACTCTGGCCTATTGAGGAGAAAGCTCCACACACACAGGAGTTTTCTTATCTTACACTTAAACTTATCTCGTTTTACAGTAACAATTTACCTAATCTCAAACTGAACTTAGGGACACACACACACACACACACACACACACACACACACACACACACACACACACACACACACACACACACACACACACACACACACACACACACACACACACACACACACACACACACACACACACACACACGATTACAGTGTTCTTACCCAAGAAAGTAGGCCTACTGGTAATATACGGTAACACGGGTTAAGGTTAGGTTTAGGGCTAGGTTCAGGGTTAGTACCTATAGTTATAACCCAGTTATTGTAACTGCTATAATAAGTACATATGTACATGCGAAACAGGACAGTAAAATAAAGTGCAACCAAACTTGTATTGTTTTTCTCTGTTCTCTGAACTTCTGTTCATACAAACCATCTATTTGATGATAAATGTTTGTGGCAACCATATGCTTCCTGTCATTATGTGGAAAATGTGGTCGTCTTAACTCAATCTTGCTTGTGGAACCTCTAGATAGATGAATGAATACATCTTCAGCAATGGCTGACAAACTTAATTACTTGCACAGTTAAACACTGCTGTCTTTCAGCACACAAGAGCAGCAGCTTGCGTCAGAGAACAGCAGGTAACCACATGAGAAATGGAACGTCTCTGCTATCATCTGAACATCATAATTACAAATAAACAACCTATTTATACAGTGACAGACATAAATGAGAGTAAACAATGATGATTTGGTGAGAACATATGATCAAACACCTCTGCAACATGTTCAAAACATTCACATCTCCAAACCTTACAAAAATGTACTGTTCTAGTCTAGTATAGTGATGCTGTCAGATGGTAATACCATGCTACTTTGATATATACAATGGCAATGAATGATGACTATATATATATATAAGTATTTGATACAATGCCGATTTTGCAGGTTTTCCCACTTACAAAGCATGTAGAAGTCTGTAATATTTATCATATAGGTACTCTTCAACTTTGAATCTAAAACAAAAATCCAGATGATCACATTGTATGATTTTTAAGTAATTAATTTGCATTTTATTGCATGACATAAGTATTTGATACATCAGAAAAGCAGAATTTAATATTTGGTACAGAAACCTTTGTTTGCAATTACAGAGATCATACGTTTCCTGTAGTTCTTGACCAGGTTTGCACACACTGCAGGAATTTTGTCCCACTCCTCCATACAGACCTTCTCCAGATCCTTCAGGTTTAGAGGGCTGTCGCTGGGCAATACAGACTTTCAGCTCCTCTAAAGATTTTCTATTGGGTTCAGGTCTGGAGACTGGCTAGGCCACCTCAGGACCTTGAGATGCTTCTTACGGAGCCACTCCTTAGTTGCCCTGGCTGTGTGTTTCTGGTCGTTGTCATGCTGGAAGACCCAGCCACGACCCATCTTCAATGCTCTTACTGAGGGAAGGAGGTTGTTGGCCAAGATCTCGCGATACATGGCCCCATCCATCCTCCCCTCAATACGGTGCAGTCGTCCTGTCCCCTTTGCAGAAAAGAATCTCCAAAGAATGATGTTTCCACCTCTATGCTTCACGGTTGGGATGGTGTTCTTTGGTTGTACTCATCCTTCTTCCTCCAAACACGACGAGTGGAGTTTAGACCAAAAAAAACTATATTTGTGTCTCATCAGACCACATGACCTTCTCCCATTCCTCCTCTGGATCATCCAGATGGTCATTGGCAAACTTCAGAGGGGCCTGGACATGCGCTGGCTTGAGCAGGGGAACCTTGCGTGTGTTGCAGGATTTTAATCCATGACGGCGTAGTGTGTTACTAATGGTTTTCTTTGAGACTGTGGTCCCAGCTCTCTTCAAGTCATTGACCAGGTCCTGCCGTGTAGTTCTGGGCTGATCCCTCACCTTCTTCATGATCATTGATGCCCCACGAGGTGAGATCTTGCATGGTGCCGAGGGAGATTGACCGTCATCTTGAACTTCTTCCATTCTCTAATAATTGCACCAAAAGTTGTTGCCTTCTCACCAAGCTGCTTGCCTATTGTCCTGTAGCCCATCCCAGCCTTGTGCAGGTCTACAATTTTATCCCTGATGTCCTTACACAGCTCTCTGGTTTTGGTCATTGTGGAGAGGTTGGAGTCTATTTGATTGAGTGTGTGGACAGGTGTCTTTTATACAGGTAACAAGTTCAAACAGGTGCAGTTAATACAGGTAATGAGTGGAGAACAGGAGGGCTTCTTAAAGAAAGACTAACAGATCTGTGAGAACCGGAATTCTTACTGGTTGGTGGGTGATCAAATACTTATGTCATGCAATAAAATGCAAATTAATTATTTAAAAATCATACAATGTTATTTTCTGGATTTTTGTTTTAGATTCCGTTGAAGTGTACCTATGATAAAAATGACAGACCTCTACATGCTTTGCAAGTAGGAAAACCTGCAAAATCGGCAGTGTATCAAATACTTGCTCTCCCCACTGTGTGTGTATATATATATATATATATATATATATTTCCATGGTACTCCGAGGTACTTAAAAAAAACTGTGGTATGCAGTGTTGGGGAGTAACTAGTTACATGTAATGTAATTCAGAAATAAAAACATTCTTATTATTAATGCGTCACTTCATCTATCCCATCTATCCATGTCATTTCTTTACACATACACAAACGTACACATTACCGTCAAACCCAGTATTAGTTTGTGGTTTCATACATAATCTGCTCTAAAGATAAAAATTATATTCTACTGAACTCTCATTTAAAAACCTCGAACTTAAAACACATTTACAAAAAAAAACATCATAATTCTGTTACATTCACTTCAGAGAAAGGAAAACAGCCCAGAATAGCAGGCAGAGGAGCGAATGAGGCTGCAGTCACGACTGTGGAACTGAGTTTTAAGCTGTTTAAATTGAGAAATGGATCATTGGCTTTTGAGAATCGTTTGCGTTACACCTACAGCACTGTGAGGATGAGCTCTTCATGGTTTAGCTTGTTGGGTTTGTCTCTCTGGAGCCTCACAAACATGATGCAGAGAAGAGGATACAATTAGTCAAAACTAGGTTAAAATACTGTGATGTGGGTGTTTGGAGACCAATTAAAAAGTTTAAAGCAGCTGGAGATATATAGTGCACTGCTAAGCACTCAGGGTGTATAGAACACATAGTTTGGGGTCAGAAAGATAAAAAAAAAGAATACTTTTATTCTACAAGGATATGTATCGCTGCATGAAGGTGTAAAGGTGAAGAAATGCAACAGTAGTTTATTTAAATAAACAAAAAGATAATTCAAGGAGACAATGATAACGATGATCATAATCCAATGGAGAAACTGGCAACAAAACAGCTTAGTCAAACTAAGACAATAACCGACAACTCAAGACTAAAACACTGGGATATAAATATAAGAGTCATGAATGAACTAAACAAGAAACAGGTGAAGAACATAATCAGTAACTATGGTAACAAACAAGTGTGTACTAATAACCTAGGAACTGAGGAAACAAACACAGGAGCAAAGGAACGAACAGAACTAACTGAACCAGACGTGACAGGATAAGAAATTGGATAATAAATTGATCAGTGACAAGATTTTCACATTGTTTAATATATATATTAAATATATATATATTAAACAATATATTATTGTTAGGAAATATATATATATATATATATATATATATATATATATATATATATATATATATATATATTTCAAATGAATGCTGTTATTTTGAACTTTCTATTAATCAAATAATCGTGAAAAAAATTATCAAGGTTTCCATAAAAAATATATTTAATATACAGGTGAAACTCGAAAAAAAGTGAGATTTTTCAAGCCTTTATTTGTTATAATTTTGATGATTTGATGAAAACCTTTTCACAATATTCTAATTTTGAATTTGGGGTTTTCATAAACTAAGACATAATCATCAAAATTATAACAAATAAAGGCTATATAATATATTCATTTCACCTTTTAAGTTGAATTACTGAAATAAATGAAATTTTGCACGATATTCTAATTTTCCAAGTTTCACCTGTATTTATTAAGCTGTGATACTGATAAAAAAATGTCAATTGACAATCAGCACATCAGAATTATTTGACACCAAAGACTGGAGTAATGGCTGCAAAATGCTTTGCCATCACAAGAATAAATTACATTTTAAAATGTATTAAAATATAAAACAGTTATTCAAAATTGTAATATTAATTCCAAATTTTACTGGTTTTACTGTATTTTTGACCAAACACATTCAACTTTGGTGAGCAAAAGACTTCTTTCAAAAACATAAAATAACATTTGTTCTTCAGGTGGGGGAATGTGGGCTCACCTGTCCACAGTTGGGTGGCACAGAGGTCTGTTGTCGTAGGGAGACAGGTGACTGCAGGAAGCCGACCCACCCACCACACGCATCTTAAACAGTTCAGTAGTCTGTGGAAGCCAAAATGCAGCTTTTTATCACAAATGTAACCATTCTTTATCCTCTATCTCTAATCTCTAACTATTCTCCAATACGATCTTCCTGAGAGATATGGTTTCAGAATAAATATTGTTTACTCCTAGTCTCATTCATTTGTGCTGCACACCAACCCCTGACAATATTAAATAAAATGATACTTGAGCACCAAATCAGCAATTCAGAATGGTTTCTGAAGGATCATGTGACACTGAAGACTGGAGTAATGCTGCTAGAAATTCAGCTTTGCCATCACAGGAATAAATGACATTTTAAAATACACTAAAATAGAAAACAGATTTAAATTTAAATGTATAACAATATCACAGTTTTGCTGTATTTTTGATAAAATAATTGGTAAGCCTTGGTGAGCACAAGAGCAGGGCTGCCAAAAACAAAACAATAAAACTTAAACGTGATTGTCAAAACATTTGGTAACTAAACAGAATTTCCTTACGTTTAGTGACAGCATGTTACAATGTTTACATGGTACAATAACTGGTAGCCTACTGTTTTTATTAGTGCTTAAATTTCACGATATCAATCCATTAACTTGTGATTCAATTCCGATCTTGATTCAATATTGATTCATTTGGATAAATCTCAGGTACAGAAGCTACATGTTAATATTTCACAAGGAAAAATACTCAACTTATGTTGTACAAACATAAGTTTGCTGTATAAACATACAGGGAGCACTGTCAGCTGGTATTATTGTTAATAGTGTTGTCACGATACTAGAATTTCTAACTTCGATACGATACCTTGAAAAATATCGATATTCGATACCATTTTCGATACCACAGAGAAAAAAACTGCCACAATATTAAGGGGGTATTTTTTTTATTTAAAGCTAAATATAACAAGTCTAGAACATGACAATGAGGTATATTTTACATGAACAAAAATGTCCTGAGTTCTATCTGTTAATATTTTTTAATTGGACCAGGGCTAACATGACCCGTTGTATTTGTATAACCTACTGTTATCAAAGATTAAAATATAGCCTACTGTAACAAAAAAGCACTTAACAGTATCAAATTGGAGGATAGAGTGTCAGTAATGTATAATAATAAGATTAAACATTAAATTTTCAGTTAAAGGCATTTCATTATTGAATTCAGAGATGCCATTGTCTAGCTGTTTAGTTGAATTAATATCTGTGTAATCAAATTGATGATAATCGCTAATGAAGGCAAATTGCAGAATTAAATAATAATTTTCTGAATAAAGTTAAATAGGCACAAGTTAATTTACATTTGACCACAGTTAAAATATTTACTTGTCTAAGATTCCTCAGTCAGATTATGTTAATTTTAAGAATTACGGTGAAAAAACGAGACAACACAGACTCATATCAACAACAATACTAGGCCACCTTGGTTAATGTTTCAGAAAAGTTAAAAGTGATTCAGAGTTACAGTGATTCCTTTAGGATTTTTTTAGCAGTGGGGAAAGGTCTGTCCAAACAACAAACACCCCTGATGCTGAGCCTAGCCTCTGCTTGCTAAATGGTACCCCTGGAGCCTGTTCCTTAAGTCTGTTTTCACCTATAAAATCATTTTAAAAAATGAGTGATGTGAGGGATTATTGATTGTCAAACAATATTTTGGGTGCCCGCAGCCCGCTCGCAGTGTGAAGCGCGTGTCTGCGCTATTCTCCGACATGCCCGCTCGCGGTGTGTAGCGCGTGTCCGCGCTATTCTCCGACTCCGACATGCCCGCTCGCGACGTGTTTTTACGCGTGTCCGCGCTATTCTCCGACATGCCCGCTTGCGGTGTTCTTTATCAATCAACCAAAGCCGGTCGCGGGGGCGCCGCCCTCGCCATCTTACCATTCACTTCACTTTTGCTATTTAACCAGAGCGAATGAGAAGAGTGCGTCACGTGTGGTGTTTGTCAACGCGCCTTTGGAGAGAAGTGAAAGTGACCGCTCGGCTAGTATCGATACTTCGGGAAATTAGTATTGGTACCGTTCAGATATTTCAGTATCGATATTTATCGAAATATCGATATTTTTGACAACACTAATTGTTAAAGGTTAAAATTAACAACTCAAATTAATATAATGCAATATTTTATAATAATAATAACAACGTTATAATATAATATGTAATAGGCATATATTTAGCAAAATACTTCTCTCTAGAGTTATTTTTTCTTGCTAACTAAAGTAAATGTAACATGGCATTGTTTTATTGACGTCTATGGTTGAAATACTGATGTTTCATGAAACATGATTCATTTCAGTAAGTTGTACTGTATCTTTCAACATACCTTCTGATGCTCATTCATGTTTATTTACTATTGACTAGTAGTAAGAGATGAAGAGATGTTATACTTGCCACATTAAAGAGTGGCAAAAAGGCTTTTTTTGTAATAAAATGTACAGAATTTGAAAGATGAGACTTAATATCTTTTGATTAATATGAAAAGCAACCTGCTCTGTCTTGTCTGTGTGTGTCCTCTCTGCGCTGCGATTTTTCACTGCGTGAGAAAATGGATGTGGCATGAGAGCAGTGTTAACTGAGTGAGTCTCACGCTGAATGCGTGAGAGTTGGCAGCCCCGAGGGACTTAAGAGAAAAAAATCTTACCAATCCAATCTTTTCGATATTAATGTACATAGATCAGAACTTTATCTGATAATGATAAATTAAGAGTGAAGATTTGCCTTCAGAATCTGGTGTGACCTTGAGTGACAATAACAGAAATCAAAGGTTTTCGGTAATTGGGGATCAGGCCTCTGCGTGTTAAGGGCCGTTGTCTTATCGTCTTTCTGTTGAACTTTAGTTCAAGAACTGACACCCTTTAGAAAACGCAGGATTCGTCGTTCCATCAATAATGTCAAGCCTTGTCCAGAGGCAGTAAATTAGCCCCAAACAATAATAATAATGCCACCACCATGCTTTACAGTTGGGATGAGTTTTATATTATTGAATGCAGTATTTTGGTTTTCCCCAAATGTAATGCTTCTCATTTAAACCAAAAGTTATATTTAGGACTCATCTGTCCGCAAGACATTCTTCCAATAGTCTTCTGGCTCACGGTCTCTGGCAAACATTAGACGGGTAGCAATATTCTTCATGGATAGTGTTTGCTCGATGGTGGATTCATAAACACTAATCTTAAATAATGTAAGAGAGGCCACAGGTCCTTTAGATGTTACCATGGGGTTCTTTCTAGAATATAAGATGTCTTTCTCCTGGAGTGATATTTGTAGACAGTCACTTCTAGGTAAAGTAGCATTATAGCTGAGCTTCTTCTACTAGTATATAGCAAGTACTGTAATCTGGAATAGTTTTGCAACCTTTTCCAGCCCGGGAAGCATTAATAATGATTTTTTAGGAAGTTGACCAAGGCATGGCAAACTTCCACAAACCTGTGTGACAAGGGCTAGACATAAAGAGAGAGTTCACCTTAAAATGAAGCAAGTACGGTTGAGCTGCCATTGACCCAATTCAATGTTTTCCATAAATGTGCGCTAATCAATGTTTATATGTGAATAAAAGCCTAAATTAAATCTGTTCATCATATAACACGATAGTGTTTCTTCAGAAGACTTGGATTAAACAGATTGATTCGTATTACTTGTTGTACATATTACTTGTATCTCTTTATTCACTTTTTGAAGTTTGAATTGAGGGAAAGTTTATCTTAATTTGTGTTTTTAAGATGAAGTCATGGGTTTGGAACAACATGAGGGTGAGAAAATGACAGAATTTTTTTTGGGGGGGTGAACTAACTCTTTTCAACTTCAGGTTTACCTTTGTTCAGTTGACCGGGGGCAATTTTATCCCATTAATTACCTTATTTTAATGACCTTATAATTAAATTTTATATAGGATTTAGAATAAGATCTGATCCTTATGGATATCAAATGTTTACAGCAATATGGAAAATTCTTAACTGACAATAATAAGAACACTCTACCGCACACTATTGACTTTAGTGTGATTTTTTTCAGAGTGAACAATGCGTTTCGCATAAAGCGTCCTCAGGTTCGCTCATGGACCTTGGGTTGAATTGGAATGGAAAATTATTAATTCACAAACTTTCTGGCATCACTGAAAATAATAATGAAATTCTCAAGATCATTTTTTTTGGGGGGTGAACTAATGCATTAAAATAGGTTTGAAAAAGGCATTTGTTTATTCCTTTCTCTGGGAAAGACAGTAAAGCATAGTGGAACTGAGGAAGAGAGGAACATCAGGATTTTAAGCAGAAATAGAACAAAATGGAGCTGCACTCAAGCGTACAGAGTGATAAATTAAAGATTTAATGGGAACCAATGAACAGATGAAAACGGCAGCAGTCTTTTGTTTGAGGAGGTGAGTTTATATTGGTCCTTTAATTTATTATCCAGAGAAGACGTTAAAACAATACAACTCTGCAGTGCTGGCCAATATGTTGTACTGAAGCACTTAGAAGACAATGCAAGATCTTTTGTGTCTTCCTATCTCATTGATTTTCTGAAACATGTTCTAAAACATTCAGTTTGTTGTAGAGCTCAAGTCTCATAATGGGTCTAATCCTGTAAGAACAAATAACTGTAATGAACAAGACTGGTGTTACAAAACAGTGGCATCTATGGCATTTAAATGATATGACTGAAGCTGTAAGTTAAATATATTATACTATGGTAATTCAAAATATATTTAGAATTTTAATTCAAGATTATTCACTGACTTTATAACAAACTTCATAAATGTTAAACAAGAATCTCTTTTTTTGGGAAAACGGATACAACAGTGACCCTCAGAGGGTAGCTTTGGCACATGACCATTTATGGTGACATTCCTGCATATTTAAACTTATAAGGAAATAACATTGCGCTTCAGCATGTATCTAAAATGTAATGACTAATGAATAATAACTAACACATTTGTTCATATTCAGTCAGTAAGTTCAACATGTGTTTACTGTACACATGACCATTTCTCTTTCTCCTCATCTCTCCATCTCATGTATTCAACTAATTGGTCTGTGATTATCCTTCCCTCATCTGAAATTTTAAGCTTGCAGGGAGAGCTGTGTCATAATTATCGAGAGGCTTCTGTCATAATAAAGAAATTCAATATCACATAATTACCCTAGCTCTAACCGCAGCACATGGCACTAACATCAAAACCTGAGAGTAGTAATCTATGATCAGCTCACACTCACCTTTACGACCGTATTTTTTTGAAATAAGTAAAGCTTATTGCAGACACTCTGTCGCAAATGATCCCAAGAAAGAGTCCTTTCTACTCTCATCAGGAACGGAGGCCCAAACCTGGAGAGAGAAAGCAAAAGTCAAAATGAGTGAAAGCACAAATTTGTGTTGACGAAGACTTATTTATTTTTCCCTGCATCACTACTCTAAGATTATCTGACTATATAAACATGCACTTTCTCAATCCAGCAAGGTCTAATCTGATAAACTACTGCTGCAATATATCCTTGCCTCACTTTTCCCTCCCTGAACATTACAAAGGCGACACAGCATTTATTAAGTCATGCTTGCTAGAGTTTTTTTTTTCACATTTGCCAGAGTTTGCCGGGCTAGAAACATCAAATCTTTGAAAGATATTCAGAGTTTAGTTTGAAGCAATTTATTAAGCATTAAAGGAACACTCCACTTTTTTTGGAAATGGGCTAAACAGTAGTTAAACCGTAGAGTTTTACCGTTTTCGAATCCATTCAGCCGATCTCCGGGTCTGGCCGTAGGACTTTTAGCTTAGCTTAGCATAGATCATTGAATATAATTAGACCGTTAGCATCTCTAAAAAAAATGACCAAAAAGTTTCGATATTTTTCCTATTTAAGACTTGACTCTTCTGTAGTTACATCGTGTACCAAGACCGACAGAAAATGAAAAGTTGCGCTTTTCTAGGCCAATATGACTAGGAACTATACTCTCATTCCTGCATAATAATCAAGGAACTGTGAAAAACACACAGTTCCTTGATCGTACCAGCAGGCGCAATGATATTACAAACTTACCGAGCAAACTTACAGAGGAAGTTACCGAGCTGGGGACTTTTTCAGGCGCTGCGTAATATCATTGAGCCTGCTGCACCCATGGTACGGCATCACAGTTACTTGATTATTGTGCAGGAATCAGAATATAGATTGGCCTAGAAAATAGCAAATTTTTATTTTCTGTCGGTCATAGTACACGATGTAACAACAGAAGAGTCAAGTTTTAAATAGGAAAAATATCAAAACTCTTTGGTCATTTTTTTGAGAGAGATGCTAACGGTCTAATCAGATTCAATGATCTATGCAAAGCTATGCTAAAAGTGCTACCGCCAGACCCGGAGATCGGCTGAATGGATTCGAAAATGGTAAAACTCGACTGTTTAACTCTAGGGGAGTTGGAAAATGAGCCTATTTCCAAAAAAGTGGAGTGTTCCTTTGAGTTAATTAACTAGATAGTCCGTAGAATCTGAGTCTATAAAATATTTCCATCATTTTCCAGTGTTTTCTGTATAAACATTGGTAGAGACTGATGAGCCCTTTTTTTATCCACACCAGTCTAATATTGTGGTATAAACTGTGCTCTCTTTATACTGTATGTCGTTCAGACTAGGGGTGTGCCGGTTTCAGAATTGGTGATGACGGTTATGATGTGAGTCAAATGTGACGGTTCGTAACATAACCGTCAGCACTGTACGTTTATTTATATACACACAGTAAACAAATCCTTAAAAAAAAAAATAGCAATGAACATGCTTTGTTTTAAATAAATCACACACACTAAACAAATCCTTTTAAAAACGTAGGCTGCTTAAATTATATAAGAGCTGCATACAAATTACAAATGATAAAATCTACCTTTATCAAAGAAAAAAAAAGTCGAACAACGATTGTTGTGATAATACCTTAATTAAACTAACTAAATACAGGAAACAAAAAAAGTGCAATGACATTTTAAATTCCTACTCTTTTTCGACTTCCAAGTTCCGTGACAGGAACACCAACATGTTCACTTTACTCGGTTTTAGTGACGATCTGACAGGGGTAGCTATGTTACCCGCAGTGCTAAAAACTCGCTCTGATGCTGTGCTTGTAGCACAAATACACATGTATTTACGTGCCAATTTTGCTAAGAGCGGATAGCGCGTTTCATTGTCTCCCCACCATGCTAGTGGATTAGCCGTAGAGTCAATTGGTTTTTCTTGGAGATAGCGGGTTAACTCCGTGTCAGCGCGCGCTCTGATCGGTAAAGGGGCAGAGATTTCAGACCTCCGCCTAGAAAGGATGTAGCAAAGATATTTAATGCTAATGCATGAGGCATAGGCATAGTTTCATTAATTTACGATGAGATGCGCTCTAGTTCACATTCACAATGCAATGCAAGTGAACGCGGCGCGCCGGCGCCTCCATGTCACGGTTATTATATTGTCTGCTATATTATTAAATACATGCAATTGGTTGATGAAACATTTATTAAAATTAAGATACAATTTGTACAAAACGAAATTCGCTTTAAGGAAAGGCTTACAAAGCAAAACTTATATGAAGTGGTAAAAATCATTTCTGACGATTTACAAAACAAAACTTCATTAAGTGGTAAAAACCATGTCTCCCGATGTATTGCGCATATTATGATTCTATCTAAAAATTTTTTTTTTTTTTTTATGTTTGTAAAAAATATTTTAATGACACGGTTTTGGCGGTTATAGAGTTCTAATGACGGTGTTTAACTATAACCGTCGGTCTCACGGTTATATACTAACCGTCACACCCCTAGTTCAGACCATTACTTCCTGTCTAAATGGACAGTTATTGGCCAGAATAAGCTGCAGTGTGGTTTGTCGTTTAGTCTGCCGAGATGAGGTCCGGGTTTTACAGCCCCTACTTCATTGTACCCAAGAAAGGCGGTGGGTTACGACCGATCCTGGACCTGCGTTCCTTGAATCGGGCCCTGCACAAACTCCCCTTCAAGATGCTCACGCAGAAGCGCATTTTCGAATGCATCCGTCCCCGGGATTGGTTTGCAGCAATCGACCTGAAGGACGCTTACTTTCACGTCTCGATACTTCCTCGACACAGACCGTTCCTGCGGTTTGCGTTCGAGGGTCGAGCGTATCAGTACAGAGTCCTACCCTTCGGGCTGGCCCTGTCCCCCCGTGTCTTCACGAAAGTTGCGGAGGCGGCCATTGCTCCCATGAGAGAGCAAGGCGTTCGCATCCTCAATTACCTCGACGACTGGCTCATTATAGCTCACTCTCGGGATGTTCTGTGCGAACACAGGGACATGGTGCTCCGGCATCTCAGTCAGTTGGGTCTTCAGGTCAACTGGGACAAGAGCAAACTCTGCCCCACGCAGAGGATCTCTTATCTCGGTATGGAGCTGGACTCGGTCGCCCAGACTGCGCGCCTCACAGAGGAGCGCGTCCAGTCAGTGCTCACCTGCCTCAGGTCTTTTCGAGGCAGGACAGCGGTTCCACTGAAACAATTTCAGAGGCTCCTGGGGCATATGGCGGCCGCAGCGGCGATTACACCGCTCGGCCTATTACATATGAGACCGCTACAGCGCTGGCTTCACGATCGAGTCCCCAGGTGGGCGTGGCAGAGTGGCACGTTCCGGGTCCAAGTGACCCCGCACTGCCGCCAAACCTTCTCCCCGTGGTCGGACCCTGCGTTCCTTCGGGCTGGAGTGCCCCTGATCCAGGTTTCCAGGCATGCTGTGGTTTTCACAGATGCCTCTGCCACGGGGTGGGGGGCCACGTACAAAGGGCATGCAGTCTCGGGTCTGTGGACGGGGCCCCAGCTGCATTGGCACATCAACTGCCTGGAGTTGCAAGCAGTACGTCTAGCTTTGTGTCGCCTCGTAGGGGTTCTCAGACACAAGCACGTACTGGTCCGTACGGACAACACTGCGACCGTTGCGTACATCAACCATCAAGGTGGTCTACGCTCCCGTCGTATGTCGCGACTCGCCTCCCACCTCCTCCTATGGAGTCAGAAGCATCTGAGGTCGCTTCATGCCGCTTACGTGCCGGGGGCTCTCAACCGTGTGGCCGACGAGCTTTCACGGTTCACCCCCCTGCCCGGAGAATGGCGACTCCATCCCCAGGCGGTCCAGCTGATTTGGAGTGTCTTCGGAGCGGCGCAGGTCGACCTGTTCGCCTCTCCGGACACGACCCATTGCCAGTGGTTTTACTCCCTGTCCGAGGGGACCCTCGGCACGGACGCCCTGGCTCTCAGCTGGCCCCGGGGCCTACACAAATATGCGTTCCCCCCAGTGAGCCTTCTTGCGCAGACTCTGTGCAAGGTCAGGGAGGAAGAGCAGCAGGTCTTGCTAGTGGCGCCGTACTGGCCCACCAGGACTTGGTTCCCAGAACTTATGCTCCTCTCGACAGCCCCTCCTTGGCCGATTCCTCTGAGGAAGGATCTACTTTCTCAGAGACGGGGCACTCTACGGCACCCGCGTCCAGACCTCTGGAAACTCCATGTCTGGTCCCTGGACGGGACGCGGAGGTTCTGAGTGGTCTGCCACAGGCAGTGGTAGACACTATCGCTTCCGCTAGAGCTCCCTCTACGAGGCGCCTCTATGCGTTGAAGTGGAACCTGTTCGTCGCTTGGTGCTCCTCCCGTCAGGAGGACCCCCGAACTTGCCCGATCGGCGTTGTGCTTTCTTTCCTGCAAGATGGGTTGGAGCGTAGGCTGTCCCCTTCAACCCTCAAAGTGTATGTCGCTGCCATTGCGGCGCATCACGATGCAGTTGACGATAAGTCGGTGGGAAAGCACGACCTGGTCATCAGATTCCTGAAGGGTGCTAGGAGGTTGAACCCTCCTCGCCCTGTACACTCTGTACCCCCTTGGGACTTGACTCTGGTACTGAGAGCTCTCCAGAGTCCTCCCTTTGAGCCTTTGCTGACAGTAGAGCTTGATATCCTGTCTATTAAGACAGCGCTCCTGTTAGCATTGGCTTCTTTTAAAAGGGTCGGGGATCTGCAAGCATTTTCGGTCGACGAATCGTGCCTAGAGTTCGGGCCGGGCCTGTCCCATGTAACACTGAGACCCCGCCCCGGATATGTGCCCAAGGTTCCTACCACTCCGTTTAGAGATCAGGTAGTGAACCTGCAAGCGCTGCCCCAGGAGGAGGCAGACCCAGCCCTAGCTTTTCTCTGTCCCGTCCGCTCCTTGCGGTGTTACGTTGACAGAACGCAAAGCTTCAGGACCTCAGACCAGCTCCTTGTCTGTTACGGAGGCCGGCAGAAGGGGAAGGCCGTCTCCAAGCAGAGGTTAGCCCACTGGATAGTGGATGCCATCACCCGAGCCTATGAGGCTCAGGGTGAGCCTTGTCCCCCCAGGTTGCGCGCTCACTCAACTAGAGGGGTTGCCGCTTCCTGGGCGTTGGCTCAAGGCGCCTCGCTGACAGACATTTGTAGAGCTGGGGGCTGGGCGACACCTAACACGTTTGCTAGGTTCTATAACCTCCGTGTGGAACCGGTTTCCTCCCGGGTTCTGGCTTCGTCCAGTGGGTCGAGGGAATAGGTTGTGTCGGCTTGCTGCGCCACTCTGTAATCAGATAAGTGCGTCTCTTCCGCTCCGCTGGCCCCTAAGTGGTAACCTCGTTGAGCTCCTCCATCACCCCCCCGGCGCCCGGCGTAGCGGACCGCCCGGCGCCAGGTTTGCTCCTCTAGCTAGAGTCGTAGCAGACTGGGTGTTCAGTGGTCTTGTGTACCGGTTTTTGCCACGTGCAGTCCAGCCGTGTCTTCCCCGACGGACTCGCGCCGTCGTCCTTGTTGTATGCGCTCCCAATTCCAATGGTTGGGACCATCTCAGGGACTCCATATGTTCACTATGTGAATTCATATGAGTATTCCAGGCCAGATCAGGCATCCTGGTTTTCCGTAGTGTGCCTCCCCCCCCCCGGGGGTTGAGGCACGCTTCCCAGTGTTATCCAATGTCCTCTGTGTGGGTCTTGCGGAACAGCAGTGGATTCCTAGCAGCCCCCGAAATTTATTGAAAAAACTGCTGTAGGGCGGCTTAGCTGGGCACTGGAAGGGGCCAGCACCATGGCGTTTTATTAGGGATCCCAATTCGTCAGGGGAACCCGACGTACGTCGGAGTTCCCTGGACGAAAGGGAACGTCTCGGTTACGTATGTAACCCTCGTTCCCTGAGTACAGGGAACGGAGACGTACGTCCCTTTGCCATGTGGCTGCACCTTCGCAGGGGTCCGTTACTTCGGCTCCTCAGCGAAAAGCGATGATGCAATGTTTACTTCCGGCTTTTATACCCGCGCTGACGGGCGGGTCCGCGGAATGCAAATGTTGCATGCCAATGTTCATTGGCTTTTTGTTTAGTTCTCGAAGGTAATAGGCTCCCTAGCGTGATCCCGATTCGTCAGGGGAACCCGACGTACGTCTCCGTTCCCTGTACTCAGGGAACGAGGGTTACATACGTAACCGAGACGTTTTCTGTTATAATGCCTGATGAGTTTGGAGAACACCTGACAAGAGATCAGAGACCATTCCTCCATACAGAATCTCTCCAGATACTTCAGATTCCCAGCTCCATGTTGGTGTTTCTTCTCTTCAGTTCACCCCACTCATTTTCTATTAGGGTTCAGGTCTGGGGACTGATAATCAAAGCAGAAGCTTCATTTTGTGCTCAGTCACACATTTTTGTGTTGATTTTGATGTTTGTTTTGGATTGTTGCACTGATTGAAGGTCCAACCATGGCCCATTATAAGATTTCTAGCAGACCCCATCAGGTTTTGATTTTTTATCTGTTGGTATTTGCTAGAGTCCATGATACCATCTCGAAAAATTAGAATATCATGCAAAAGTTAATTTATTTCAGTAATTCAACTTAAAAGGTGAAACTTAATATATTATATAGACTCGTTACATGCAAAGTGATATATTTCAAGACTTTATTTGTTATAATTTTGATGATTATGGCATTTTGGATGAGTGAGGAGGATTTTTCTTGAAACCCTCCAAAAAAAACATGTGGTGATGTTTTCTTTAGGCTTTCCAACCCCCAGACTTACTTAATCTCTGTAATTCTCCATTTGTGATAATTGAGAAAAACATTTATTTCATAATGTTAATCCCCCCCAATTTTTTTTTTTTTTCAATGAAAGGTTCGATTTTTAAATGTAATTTTTTTTAAAGAAAGATCGAAAGGATAAACAATGCAGATTTATTTTCTACAGCCATTGATCATATTTACCAGGGGTGCTAGTAATTCTGACCACAACTGTAATAATAAACATTTAAGCTCCATTTAACTATCCATCAAAGGGGTTAGAACATTCCAATTTCAGGGAGGAATTCAAGCAAACTTGGGGTTTGCAAAATTTTGGGTTCAGTTGGCAAACAGGTTGGGAAACCCTTAAAGGGGTCCTTCTGTAACATTAGGTTTAAGATAGTGAAGAAGTGCTTTAGTCACCTTGTAGCTTCTTGGCCTGGTCCAGCGACATTGCAGAGTAACAGGAGGATCTTTGAAGAACCACCCTGATTCAAGAATTCTGATGATAACGTCCCTGAGGGTGGTAACCTGTGACCTTTGGGCTCTGCGGTGTATGGGGACGAAGGGAGGGAGTGATGGATCCCTACGAAAGATAAAAAGAAAAGAGCATCTTATTAAACATCAAAAGTGTTGCAAAATAATAGTTCTAGTTTTATCACTGAAATGATTTATAATTACACACTATGTACATAGTGCCATCAAAACTTAAAAGAAAAATAAAGGTCAGTTTCATACATTTACAGTGAGTTAAAGGGGTATTTATCCAACAATTCATTATTTTTTAATTATTTACATTTTCATATTTACTCTGCTCTGCACCATGTCTAACAATGCCCCTTAGCCGTTATAAAATCACCATAAAGCACAGGTTCTTGGGGCTTATTGCTTTAATTTGTACTGACACTGAATATGTAGACGTACTGTAGGTGGTCAATATCTCTTGCCAAGATGGGTCATTGAGAAGTCATATATTGACATCACCAAGACTTGGTAATGTCAATATTTGACTTCTCAATGACCCATTTTTGCAGCTCAATTTTTTTTAATGGAAAGTGTGATTGTTATATAGTGTGTTCTCTTACTTGTGTTTTCTATATGTTGTATCTTGTGTATCAGTATATGTAGACACTAAGTAGCATTTGAAACATGGATACATGTATCATTTTATTCCTGCATCAATCTTGTAACTACCCTTTAGTTTCCTTGGTGACTGCTGGCATGCTCTGATCTTTCACTTCAATCAGAAGTGGATGTTTGATCCTGAATTGTGATAAAAAAGCCAACAATGACACACAAGACACACGCTCGCACGCAGTTTCTGGAGACTCTCCATAGGCGTAATGGTTTTTAATACTGTCCCAACTGTATTTTCTAACCCCTAACACTAACCCTACACCTAAACCTACCCATCACAGAAAACTTTTGGCATTTATTGAATTTAAAAAATACACAGTATTTTTTAAAGCCATTTTGTCAATGAGGACACAGGAAGTTTCCTCGTAAACCATGTTTGTGCAGTAATACCTTTGCTGCATCTACATACAGAGAATCAAACTTTATTACTATAAATAAACTATTTATTGTGGGTTTTTGTTTTGTGCTCTAAAAATCTCATTGATCTCTATTAATGTCATTTTCTCTTATGTTACTTTTCTCATTAAGTCATCTAAAATGACAGTTAATTTATCTTTCCATAAATGTGATTGATTCATTTTGAATGGGAAAACCAATGCATATTTTATCATGGCAAATCTTTGGGTGTTACTTACTTACATTTTTTTAAGCATATATTGTGCACACCAAGGCTCCATTAATAAAATACAGTAAAACATTAAAATTATAATTTAAAATAACTTTTTTCTATTGTCCATTACATTGACATTAACATTAGTCCAGTCTTCAGTCTTCAGACTGACATAGTTACAAAAATCCTGTCCATTTTGATCAATTGGTAAACTGTTAGTTTAGGGTCCAATTCTCACTATTAACTAGTTGCTTATAAGCATGCATATTACTAGGATATTGGCTTATTATTATTACTTATAAATCACATATTAATGCCTTATATTCTGCATGACCATATTCTACATCCCTTAATCCTACCCAATTCCTAATCTTAACTACCCTACTAACTATTAATAAGCAGAAAGTAGGAGTTTATTGAGGCAAAAGTTATAGTTAATAGTTAGCTAATAATGAGAATTGGACCCTGCCTGAACTAAAGCGAGACCGATCAATTTCATGCATCCTTGCTGAAAACAAACCCAGCTCCTTAACTTTTGAATGGTAATATTCAAGCTCGCAAAACACTAAATAACATATGTCTGACAGATCTCTATGCTTGTAGCCTGTTCCTATTCTACATATAATATTAATACAGTTACATTGACTAAATACTTGATACCATTAAAATAAGTTCTGGATAAATATTGGTTCTGCTTAGCAATCCAATGAGATAAGTAGAAAGTGCTTATGTACAATATCTTCTTTTCATGGCAGGATGGAAGTGTTTCTCTCTCACTCTCTGATTGGCTCTCTATCGCACACTCACAGCAGGCCTTACTCGTCAGTGTCTCATTTGAGGGCCAGCTGGAGCAGATTGAAGAGGGGAACTGTGAGCTTGTGAGAACCAGAATTAAACTTGGCCCTCACTGACACACACATACATTTCACACTTTCACAGACGCAAACACACTAAGGCTACATTTACACGTTGTCGGCTATTTTCATAAACGGACATTTCACCCCTCTTCGTTTTCAAAAACAACATCGTGCACACCTGTCAGTTTTCAGAAAAGTGTTCGTTTACACGAACCCGTGTATATGCCGTCAAGAGCATGCCGAATCAGAAACCCGAAAATAGCAAGGGGGTAATCCATCCGCCGGAAACTGAAGCCTCCCCGGGGGCTGCCATTGTAGCAGAACATCACCTGCTGTTAGCATTCCATTGACTCCTATTCATTTTGGCGTAACTTTGACAGCGAATGGCTTTACATCTGAGGCGTCCAAAGACTCCATTTGTCCATTATTTATTTCTAAAGAAACACGACATATAAAAGGCTCCATTACTTTGTATCTTATGTTATGGCCCCGTAGAAGCCGTTTTTGTAAAAATAGGCTAACGATTGCGTCATAACCACGCGACTCTCTGTCGCACAGTAGATAAATTACCGTATATACCGGCAGAGAAGCTCGCAAGCAGTCGGGGGACGTGGAGGCATAAAGTCCGATAAAGTCAAGGGAGAAGCACATAGAGAGTGATAAAGTTGCTCCTGCTGCTAGCTCATGGACAGATAATACTCTGATTTCGAAAGGGAATGATTCAGATTTCTCTCAGCACAGCTACTAGAAGACTGACAACTGTCAGACACGTTGCTCACGTCACATCTACATCATCAAGCTCAGTTTGAGCCTGCGCACTACGCCTGGCGATTAGGAAGTGAGTGCTTCAAATGGGCTTCACTTTTCTCCGTTGAAATCTATGGGGTCGCTTTGTCCATCTTATATACTGTCTATGGAAAATAGTCACATACTGTGACGTTGGCTGCCTAAAACGTAGTTTTTCTCAGTTTACATGCAAACTAATTTTTCCAAAATCTCCACTCTGGCCGAAGTTTTTAGAAAGAATCGTTTTCAGAGGTGAATTCTCCGTTTGCGTGTAAACGAAGCGCTCAAACGAAGGGAAATGTCTCCGTTTTTCAAAATAACCATGTACGTGTAAACGGGGCCTAAGACCAAGCCACAGTTTGAATGCCTTTGCTGAACAATGAAGTCCTTTTAGGATATTGACAGAATTCTTCTGTTCAGTCATGATTTTATTTTAAGACCAAATGAAGGAGCCAATAGAGGCTCTTAACATTGGTTAGTTATAGGTTGTTAGTTGTTAGCTGTAACTGATTATATGTAATCTGGATTACGTAATCAGATTCCAAAACAAAATATTTGCATGATTTCAGTTCTCTGATGTTGGGCAACGGTCATATAGTCAAACTTTTTTGTGTTTTATTTTTGTGTTATAGTGTTTTATTTGTATTGTTTTTTTATTTTAAATAAGATTTTTTTGTGATTTAATTAATTATCAACTTTAACCAATTTATGGACCCCCTGCAATTACTTCACCACCAGTTTTAGAAATCCTAATGTACAGTAATGTAATGTTTAATACTCTTCATGTTGTTGATAAAAACGGCAATATATTTTCTTTATCTTTGTACTTTTATGTCAATATGGTACAAGATTATCCTATTCAAATCAATGTGATAAATGGGTTATTTATTTATTTATTTATTTGAGCAGTAACCATCAGGCTCAAAAGGCTTAAAAGGTTAGGTCAAAAGTAATCTAATGACATACTAAAATGTGACATGTAAACACTGTGCAGATCACTGATTGGTCAGAGAGAGTCACTACCAGCGTTATTGGTTTTGCGACACGAGACACCAAACCCAAACAAACAAACAAACTTCTTCGTCTTGTAGTGAAAAACATCTACATGTCGAGTATCAATAATACCATTTCATCTATATGCTCCATTGCTCCTGTGTTGTGCATTTGTTTGTGACGCGTTTATGACGATGCCACGGCAATAGAGGCGCCGCAACTGTAACGATCAGTCTATAATCCCACCCACTTTTAAGCAGTACTAAACTGCAGTGGAAAGGCTAACCGAGCCAAGCCGTGCTGTGCCATGCCATGCCGAGCAATACCATGCAGTGAAAAAGCGCCATAAAATGAATAAAAAAGTAGTCCAATTATATTACCTAAAATGTGTAATGTAATAGATTACATTATTTTTTTAAATTGTTGTCATGTCATTTGAAACAAGTACAATTTGTAAGTAATCTATCAACCACTGGCTTGCCTGCAATCTCCTTTTCTCCGTTTTCCTTTGTTACCTCACTTCATGGAGCAATACTTTGAAGATGAGAAGATTTGACATTACTTTGCTATAGGAGTCATGTGTTCCACTGTGGCTTTAAAAGACTATTGCTGGTTCAATACAAGTTAAAGGGGTCATGAACTGAGAACAGCTTTTGTTCACCTTGAGCTTTTGACATATAAGAGAAAATCATCCTATAAGACTATCCTGTAAGTTTCAGAACTGAAAACTTCCTTGTTAGTCCAAAAACAGCTTTTATTGTAACCAAGCCCAGAGAACGACTCGTTATAGAATGTGCCTATAGGTGAAAGACCGGCACTGCGTGTTAGTTAGTGAGATGACAAGGAGAGAGGAGCGATACAGGATAACTGGACTACAAATAATATTACCTAAAGGGTCCTAATGCTAGGAATGTGTTTATTTATTTAAAAAAATGTGAATGTCTCAGTTGAGCATTGTTTGTTTGTTCGGTACATCTTACTGTGAATTCTCTTGTAAATCAGTTGCAATTTCGGCACAGGCTTTGCAAACAGACTTTTACGATATGGCCTTATCGTGACGCCACAAAAACGACGTAATTAACTGTTAATTCTAATGCATAATATGTGACCAGTGATTTCTGATATGTAATGATTCATGTAGCTACAGTCAGATGTTCTTTGTCTGTGTCAGTAAATCAGACCAGTGACAACTATCAACTTCACATTGTTTCTCTTAGTAGAATTAAAATAATCTTATTTACACTTTGATTAAATTATATATAGAAAGCGATCAAAGAACGCTCCCTTTACAATCGCTGGAGCTTTATCATTATCAGTGCCTGAGTTCTGTACTCTCGCCAAAACTCCCGTTATAATCAACAAATCTCTTATTTACATTCTGTTTGCACTGTTAGTTATGATGAAAGCTTTCGTGAGAGTGCAGAAATTGAGTTACAATGACGAGATCACAGCATTCATGCCCTCAACATGTCTGTGATTGGCTACATGCTCATCACTGCAACCTTTCATGCCACAATCTAAATATAATGCTATAGATCTAAATATAGTGCCATAATCAACACTTTCCACCAGTAGTTAACCTTGAGAGCTGTAATAGTAAAGAGGAAAGTGTAATCACAGCAAGTGGGCGTTTACACTGAAGTCTCACAGGAGACACGCCCCTTCACACAGAGCGTTCAAATCAGAGGGCTAAAATCAGGGTAGCAAAAAGGCCTTTTATTTCTAAATTCTGACTTGACATTTTGATGAAGTATTACTTTAATTCCACCACACTAGATACATGATGACAGACCAGCTCTGAGGAAGATGACGACTCTAATAGCAACATAAGATATTAGTAATTCATTAAAGTGACTGTAAAAGAGCAGTCCATGCAGAATGAATTCTTCACTGGTCTGGGCTGGAGAGTCCAGACAATCTCAGGCAAATCTGCAAGAGCATTGCACAACATCAGAGAAGTGGAGAGTGTATTTGCTCAGTTACACATGACCTCACCAAACCTCTATCAGAAAGACCCAGATGTAAGTCTAAGAACAGTTCAGGCGACCTTCTAACCTAGTCTGTCGATCACATCTCAAGGGAGGGAATTTGGTATATGCACTGGAAAAGAGGGCAAAGATATTGTACCTGCTACCAAATGTGAGCTACTATAGACTGTAAAATGTTTAGAGTAGTTCCTGTGTGACAGCACAAGATTATATTTTATTGGAATAGGTTTGTTTATTCTTATTTCAGTAATGTACATGAAAGGTGTTTTTGACATAAATCCGAGTCTGAGGATGTGAACATGACGCGGTCATCTGTTATGCGGTGTGTACTTTGAACTTAACACCTTTAACCTTATTATTGACTATTCTCAGGTTAGGTAAAGTAAGTCGATTCGAGTCTGGCCTAAATTAGAAGCATAAAATGCTTGTTCTTGCTCGAAGCCTTAAAACACTATAAATCAAAGCCTCGCATGCAGTTTTTGTATTGTCTGTACAATAATCATGCTTTCAATCAAAGGTGTAGACAGCTCTGGGCTTTAGAGTCGGCGGTTCTGACGTATCAGTATCCAAAGAGGCAATCAACTCTTCAGTCTTTTATACTCCAGTTGTTTACCGCCAAAGTTAGGTTCTAATCTTCTTGATTGACGTACGTTGTAACTTTCCCAAGACTCAAGAACCTTCTAAGGCCTGCAAGCTGTCTGCCTTTTCATGTCCTTGAACTCCTGTAAACTAAGGTGGCTGATTTCCTTTTAAAGGGTAACTAAACCCTCAAACTACTTTTCTTTAGTTAATGATCTGTAAGACTGGGGCTTTATTAATGCTGTTCATTGAGTCAAGTAAATTTGTTGACATTTGGGTATAAAGTGTTTTAATTATACAATATATGGTGTAAAAACATCTGAGTGCTGCCCTCTTCAGGTTGAACGGTGGCTACTGCAGTTGAATTTTCCTATTGGAAGTTGTGGGGCCCTGTGACGTAAACAGGCACTAGCTCACTACTCCCTTGCCTACAGAGAGACGTGTCTCAGGTGCAAACTGTCTCTGAAGCTTTCACTGCAGTAGTAGCTGTATGCATATAAAACATGCCTTCAAGCAAAGTTAGCAAAAAGTTATTTATAATGTAATTCTAAGTTTCTCACAGCGTGATGAACGTCTTAATATACTGCACATTGTAAAAGAAATGAGTCCCATGACAAAGCTGGGCAGCACTTGTTTTCTGATATTGATGAGCTATAATTAACTGGACCAAACCAAATGTTCTCGAAAGAAAATTGGTCAGGTGAAAATACTATCATGCCTTAATACATCAACACACATTACTGATTATTTCAAAATGGCCTCCAGTCAGGCCAAGCAGAGGAAGATGGATTGATCCTTAGTTCTGTCCAAGGTTACTTACTAACTCAATTTTAAGTAACTTTTTCTTGTAACCATACTTGGCCATTGAAGGTCTAGCTATAATACCCCTTAAAACTCCTTTCAGGCTATTACTGTTGTACAAAGTGTTATACAAATACATTTTAAAATAATTTACTTCAATTGACCTTGCAGATGAATTGCTTCATTATCCTGTATTTTGTAGAGAGTTATACCACAATAAAAGATTATTTGGAAAAAAAGAAAGCTGCATACAGATAAGAACAAGGACGGAGACTCTAATTCCCAATCCATTTGTCTTTCTTTGCAGTAATCCCAGTGTTGTTATTTTCCATCAGATGGAATATCAATTTCTAACACACAGCAAAAGTTCATTTTTCAACAAGAAAACCTTGGCACACACCCAAGACAGCCTCATCTGATTGGAAATTGCACGGGAAAAAATATAAAGGCCGAATCGGAGAAAGATCTTCAGTATATGAGCCTGATTTGCTTTACACTTCATTACACTTTCTAATTCAGTATTTGCAATATTAGCCATATTGAAAACGTATACTGTAGTAGGCTATATACTTCATCATGTCATGAGTCATTTACAATGTTTTACTGATGCTACCTATCTGATGATAAATGTGGCTGCTGTGATCAGCGATGAAATTAAGATGGATAATATGCAAAATGCTAATCATTAGCCAACCGCTGATAGCCAGATGAGCAGTAAGTAAAGTGTTTTGACAGAGCCATGTGAATCTTGTATAATATACTGATATTATGAGTAGTTCCACAACCTCTCATGTGAATATATATATTCATGAATATATATGTTCACATACAGTATTAATAATATGTAAGCAATGCATCAGATGGTGTTGCAACTTGCACCCTATATGCATTTTTCCCCCAGAAAAAGTTCACATATATTTTAATAACGTACAATCACATAAGATCATCCCTTGAGAAAAAAAAAGTGCACTTATTTGTTTTGAATGTCCACTCGTAGTGTACTTCTTGCCTTCTTTAAGTGTACTTTTACACCTTCTTGCCCATGTTTTTTTTACAATTGCTATTAAAAAAACTACCCATTTGTAATAAAAAAGTGCACTTTGTAATAATGTCAAAAGTTTAACTTTAAAGTACACTTAAATCATGTTTTAATAATATTTTGTCATGCTTTAAAGTACACTTATTTTGATGTGTTGACTAGCATAAATAAGCACATGTAAATTAGGCTTGTAATTTGAACTGTAGTGTGATATTCAATATTAAAGTTGATATGTTTTTAATATGTTTTAAATTGCAACATCCTCATTGCAAATGTGTAATCACAAATATATGTAAATACATGATATATGTAAAGTTTCAATGTAATTACATTAAGTATTTTAATTTTTTTTACTTGAATACTTGGGAATGTCAGTACATTCGGCAGTACATTTAACCATATTTTAAAGACAACCGAAGTAATTATGAAATTACATATATTTGTACATGCATTAAAGTCCTTAAGTAAGTAAAACAACTTCAGCTAATTGCATTTAATATACATTAACTATATATTAAATTCACATTTTATATAAAAATGACCTATAATCAATGAATAAACTTTTATTCAATTTCAAATAACATACAGTTTAGTATCGTAAATATTACATTAGTTGCAAAGTGTGTTCTTTTAATTATTTCTGTTATAACTATATATATTTTTTAAAGTATGCTAAAGTGTACTTATTTTTCACAAGGGATGTCACATTAGTATCTAGAAAAAGTTGTTTTATTCTACATGGAGCAAGTTGCCCCTCAATTTTTTTTCATCCTCCACTTTTGACAACCCCCATAAACAGTGTCATCAATCTTCAACCATCCACCAGACAGCCATATTACACAAACATGCTAAAAAGACTTAAACCGGGTTGTATCTGTAATTCAAAAGAGCTTCTTAATTTTGAAGTAGAACATTTTCTTTAGACCTTTCAGTGAACTTATGATATACAGTGCTATAACAGAACTGCGAGAAAAAAGTAAGATCATTTATAAGGAAAAAGTCGCGCTGCAACTCTATCACGAAAATGCATCAATGGACTGAGAAGTCACCGTGTACTGATATATTTCTGTGTAAATATCTATCTATAATGCTAAATTTTCCAGCACATTGCCTTTTATGCGTACATTTTTCTTAAAAGTGCTGAAAGCTAATATTCTGGGTGGAATACCACAAAATATCCCTACTACCAGATATCCAGAAAAAGATGTCCAGAGGAATCAAATATATCTGTGACAGTCAGATGTAAACAGCAAAAAACGGAAAGGGAGTGGTCCGCACTTTTTTCATCAGAAATATTGTATTTTCCAGATTTAAAGTTAGAATATAAATTCTAGCATCGCTAATCTGTCATCGCAGCCCTCATATTATAGCGCAAAAATGCAGCCAAAAGAAACAAAAGAACAGTTTTGTACAGTATCTAAGGAAAACTGAAATCGTATGTGAAATATTTCAAAATGCTGGAATCACTGTGAGGGTGATGACGGTAAATCGGATGACTCGGCAGAGGAGGACACGGTGGTTTCCTCCAGTCTAAGTGGGCAGTTCTTGGCCAGAATAAGCCGACACGAAAAAAAAAAAATCTTGCCTTGTGAGAGATGGGAGTTAGCAAATATCTTGAATCATTTACAGCACCTTCAACTGTCAATATACAATTAGCAGAAGCATTGCCTTGATTTCCTTATGCATCACTTAGTTTACCTGAGAATCGCATGGAACCTCCTCTGGCAGACAGGGGTGGAGCCTGGAAAGCGTAGATGACATCACTCTCTGAGATACTCGTCATATCATCTTCATCAGAGAAAGAGCGCTGGAACCCATTTGAGTTAATCTCTGTCAAAATCACCTATGAGAGAAAGAGAAAGATACATTTTCATTTCAAATGGACTTGCACACCATGGAACGGATTATTCTGATAAACGAGCAACTTGGGTTTTAGTGAACAAAGAAGATAAATGGTATATAATGTGGCCATGGTCAGGTTAATATGGTAGTAAGCTATTCTAAACCAACCATGCACATACACACACATTACTGCCTCCCACCACAAGGGGGAGACACCATCTACAGTAGTATATCGTGTGGGATGCCCTGCTAATACAAGGCTAAGTTTTTACAAAAGGCCACATAATACCTAATCTAAGCTCTGTGGAACCCGCCAAATAAAAATCTGTTGCCTGAACTCATCATATAATATTCAGTGTTGAGATTTGTCTATAAAGCTAAGGAGGCAGGGAGTAATCCTTTTTCCTGTAATCTTAGACAAAGGTTTTGCTGATGTTTCTGTCCTCACACATTGTTTGGGGCTGTTTTGAAATAGCCATAGCATCTCCACAGCATTTCTTGATATGGCTTTTTAAAATGGATTAATTACTTATCAAAAGCTTGAAAAAGATTTCAGCAAACTAATCTAGATCTTTTTATGATTTAAAAATGTACCTATACTGTTTTTATTTGTATCATGTCTATGTAAAACACACTAAATTACTATTGTATGTCTATTAATAAAATTGCCTTGCAATGGAATGTTAACATGCTCATTGTATTATGAAAATAATAGCATTAGTTGGCATCAAGCATCAAGTGTAGCGTCAGTTCTGGCAGGTCACGTTAGTCAAGCTCACATCAGCTGACTCTCAGTTGATCCGCGTCTATAGGAATATGACGCCTATCACTGTACACATATTTAAGCTCGTTCAGTATTATCAGCAGCCATCGCATTTCTCAGGAGCTAATTGCCCTCCTACATCCCCAGCTCCACCTCTCGACAGTCAGGATTTGGCATCCCGATTCCCCCTGAATCAGACTAAAATTCCCTAATTATGTTGTACATGAAAATTAATTAATGATATCTGCAATATATTCAAGGTGCTTCTGTTCGGTTTACCCTAAGGTATGTTATTGCTGCTCTCCCTGCTCTTATTCATGCTAGGCTGCATGGATGCGCACTTTGCACAGGGAGTTCTTGCCCAGAACAGAACTATACCGCCAATCCTAACTGTATGCTAATTCTCAATCGTATTTGACGATAGTGGTCCTGACAGAATTCTCTCTGAGTGCATTATTGATATGGTGCACTAATTAGGGTCTAATTACTGGTCACCACACAAGCACACTATATTGAATTGGGAATAAAGATTTTGGTGCAAGTGAATGAGCATGATCAGACTGTACATCTATGGACAGCACAATATAAACTTTGGTCATGATTGACAGTACTGATCATTCGAGTCATGTCATCGAGTCTAATGGCGCTTTTCCACTGCACAGTACCAGCTCGCCTTGGCTCGCCTCACCTCGACTCGACTCGCCTCTGTTTGGTTTTCCACTGTGTAAAAGTTGTACCAGTACCTGCTTCCAGGTACTTTTTTTCGTATCACCTCCGGCGAGGTTCTAAGCGAGCCGAGGCGAGCTGAGGCGATACTAAAACGTGACGTGACACACGGGTGACTGCTGATTGGTCAGAGAGAATCGTCACTATTCACTGCGCCATCATTGCACGCGCCAGACGGAGTATCCTGAATAACCCCGGCATTTTTAAATAGTTTTGCCAGAGATTGCGTGATATACCCATTACTAATATTATGTAAAACAGCATACACTCGATTTCCTCCATTGTCCTGTGTGTGTGGGTAGCGGGTGTGTGTCGCGTCGCTATGATGACCAGCAGGTACTATTGTGGAAGTACTATGCAATGGAAAACGGAGCGAAACGCGAGCCGAGCCGAGACGAGCTGAGACGAGCTGAGTCGAGTCGAGCTGGTACTGGTAATGGAAAAGCGCCATAACATTCTCATTGACAAGTGAAACCCAAGCAAACCCTTGTGCTAATATTGGCAATGCTCGTCTTAGACAAGGAAATAAATAATCTTGATAGTCTAAAGTCTGTCATTTCTGGGCAAAAGAGGGAATTTGTGGACTGGTCATTATCCAGAGCAACCTAATGTTCATTTTCATACTACAATAAAAAATGTGCATGTTGCTATTGTTATACTAATAATCTAATCACAAGCACATTATATGGTTAGTTCACCCCCAACAAAAAAAAAGAAAGAAAAAGAAAATCATTTTGCAGTTGTTTACCCTCATGTCATTCCAAACCTACATGCCCATCAAATATGGTAAACGGAAGCCCAAATGTGCAAGCTTGACGTGAGAATCAATGAGGTTTGTGTTCAAAACAAACACAAAAACAGGTTTGTGTAACATCATGGTAATCATCATTATGACATGTGGAATGTTGGACCCAACAAAAGCCAAAATCAAACAGTGTGCACCATGTTTCAATAAGTAATTATGTGATTGAATGCATGTTCAAGGATTATATAAATTATTATAACAGTGTCATTAAACATATGTATCTTGCAGCACAATAACACCTTGAGCCCTGGCTGAGCAAGTCTGGGTAGTTTCCATTAACCAACAGATGGAGTGTTCAGAGGAGGCAGTTTAATGGCGTATGAATCTCTATTCATACATGCGCTTGTTCGCTATTACTCTTCGTAAGCCTGGAAGATGTATGGAAGATAAATTCTTCCCTGGTAAGACTATGTAAGGTGTGTTTGCACAGTGTAATACAATACAATATTTTATTCTGAACGAATGGGGTGGGTGAGTGAGTGAGTGAGTGAGTGAGTGAGTGAGTGAGTGAGTGAGTGAGTGAGTGAGTGAGTGAGTGAGTGAGTGAGTGAGTGAGTGAGTGAGAGAGTGAGAGAGTGAGAGAGTGAGAGAGAGAGAGAGAGAGAGAGAGAGAGAGAGAGAGAGAGAGAGAGAGAGAGAGAGAGAGAGAGAGAGAGATAAAGAGAGATAGCAGATATGATAGACAGCAGGACTCACCTGGTCTGAAGAGATCTTGCCCTCCTCTGCTACCATGTCCCTGAGTGTTGAGACCGACCCAAAGAGAGGCACAGCCAACCCCACTCTCAGAAACCGTTGACCTTCATTGTTGAACACCAGCGTCACGTTCAAGGCCCTAAAAACACAATTACATATATATTTAGCACATCATCTAATACAACTGTTCATGATGTCAATCTGTAGGCAAATTCAGATAATTCACTATGGGTTCCTAGGGTTTTTTTACCATAGCAGTTTTTCATTTCTAAGAACAAATGGGAAGTCTCTTCAAGTAATGGTGGTAACCACAATTAATGGTGGTAACCACAGACTCATACATTTTCACAGATTTCATACTTTTTAGCCCATGATTTACTCACCCTCAAGTCATCCTATGTGTATATGACATTCTTCTTTCAGACTAATACAATCGGAGATATATATAAAAAATGTCCTGGCTCTTCCAAGCTTTATAATGGCAGTGAACATCTCTATATATATATTTTTAAGTCCATCAAAGTGCATCAATCCATGATACACATGCTCCACATGGCTCTGGGGGGTTAATAAAGGCCTTCTGAAGTGAAGCGATGTGTTCGTTTAAGAAAAATATCTATATTTAAAACTTTATAGACTAAAATAACTAGCTTCGGTCATATGGCCTACGCAAGTTAACTTACGCCAAAAGAGTAACACTTGACGTCGGCAATGTTAGACGTCAGATGAAGGAGTTGCGTACGCTTTGATGCCTCTCGCGGTTCAAACAAACAGGGCTGGGCAACAAACTCAAACTCCTCCGACATTTCTCTTTCAAAATTCTAATTTTAGACTTCTAATTCGTGACTGTTGTTTTGTTTTGCTCTATCCTCTGCGCTTCCGCGTTCGTCATTACGTTGTACGTCAGGTCAAGTCTTTCGATGTAAATCGATGGGTACAGCCGTCTGCCGTAAGCTAGTTATTTTAGAAGATAAAGTTTTAAATATGGATATTTTTCTAACATGAATGCATCGCTTCACTTCAGAAGGCCTTTATCAACCCCCTTTATTAACCGCCGTGTGGAGCACTTTTATCATGGATGGATGCACTTTGATGGACTTCAAAACAGAAACTGCCATTCACTGCCATTATAAAGCTTGGAAGAGCCAGGACGTCTTTTTAATATAAATCAAACGTAGCGTCAGTTCTGGCAGGTCACGTAAGTCAAGCCCGCGCATCAGCTGATCCACGTCTACCTATAGGAATATGACGCCTATCTCTGTATACATATATAAGCTCCTCCAGAATTTTCAGCAACTATCGCGTTTCTCAGGAGCTATACACTCCTCCATCCCCAGCTCCTCCTCTCGCCGAGTCAGGATTTGGCATTCTGATTCCCCTTGAATCAGAATAAATTCTCAAATTATGTTGTACTTTAAAATCTTGAATTAATGATATCTGCATACATTCATGTTGGTTCTGTTCTGTTCACCCAAAGGGGGGTTATTGCTGCTCTCCCTGCTCTTATCCATGCTAGGCTGCATGGATGCGCAGGGAGTTCTCGCCCAGAACGGAACCATACCACCAATCCTAACTGTACGCTAATTGTCAATCGTATTTGACGATAGTGGTCCTGACAGAACTCCGATTGTATTCGTCTGAAAGAAGAATGTCATATACACCTAGGATGGCTTGACGGTGAGTAAATCATGGGGTAATTTTCATTTTTTTTGTGAACTATCCCTTTAAACACCATCACATCGAACAGCAAAACTCATCTACTCACTTTAAGTGCTTTTTTACAGCCGATTAAAAACCACACTCTTTGACCAAGTCAAATTTTCATGGATTTTTCTTTTTTTTTAAGACTGAGGAGTAGTTGGAAGCTTAATGGAGATTTTTTTGTCCATACAAAGGAAGTAAATGAAACAATTGTTATTTTTGAGTGGACTATCTAGTGTATATATATATCTATGCACCAGTCTGCGTACACGTCACACAGAAGGAAGCGCCCGCGCCCTCAGATCACTTGGACGTGGCTGTTTTACAAGAGGTAAAAACAATATAAATACCGTTCGTTTTCTCACACAAACCGCTTGTTTCGTGTCTTAGGCCATCAATGTGTACTTACGATGGGGAATTGTTTAATTTGGACGATGGGGAATTGTTTTAATTTGGACTCTGTGTATGCTCTTTGAGACAATGACCATAGACCTGCATGATATGACTGTCAGACAAGAACGGTTTGACCTAAAAATATTAAAATTGAAACTACTGCGGAAAAAAAGACACCTACATCTTGGATGCCCTTGAGGTAAGCTAAAACATACCAACATTTTATTTCAAAGTGAACTATCCCTTTAATGCTTGGATAACATGCCTACATATCCTTTGATTAATACCTAGTGCGGTGACTGGGATATATGTAAACCTACCAACTTCCGTTGCCATAATTGTTGGAATGACTTATCGACTGAATGACTTGGAATAACTTATTGCGAGAGGAAAAGTTACATTTCAGTCGCATAATATCGGTTAAAGGCAACGTTGTCATTTTGCAATCGTTTTTTATCGACATTTCGAAAATATCGCAAACGTTCTGCGCAAATCTGTAATGGAAATGCGGCTACATACTCTAGTGGATTATTGCTTAGTGTGTGAAATAGTGAGTAACCAATCAAAATCAATTTGCCACATGCAGGGCTACAGTCTGAGTGAGTGTAGATATGTGTGGTTGTGCGTGTACATGTCGTGAAGGTTGATTTAAACCAGCACGTGTCTCTAACACTGCCACATACACTAGCTTGTGGGTGCAGTGCACATTAGGGTTGGGAGCTGATCTGTTTCCTGCTGTATTTGTTTGCCTTGAAATGACCCCATACAAGCCAGTTGCACAGCAGCTGATCGTCTCAGTGCAGTAGCATTTTTCACTGCAGCTGCAGTTGTGGACATTATGGCTCTGGAGACTTGGGTGGACTTTTAGATGCCTCTCTCTGCTGCATTATTGAAAGCTGTATGTGAAATGCTGGACCCAACAAAAGCACTCATTGTAAAAAACTACACTCTCACTTGACTGAACCAGTGAGAAGTCAGCCGAAGCTTTTTAGATTTTATCTCAGAGTCTGAATCATGTGTGACAGGGTTTTATATATGTGGACTGTCAATCAAACGTAGCTTATTCTGTGTTTTCAGAGTGTATCTGGGTGTGGTAAAGTGCAGGTTGGATGTGTTACCTAAAGACATATTTGTGCAGTATTACTTTAAAAAGTACAGTCGGAGTTAATCACATTGATGTCAAAACTGAAAGCACTAATTGGGTAAGTCTAAAAAAAGAAGATCATATTTCACCCCCAAAATAAAAAAAAGGAAGTAAGAAAAAAATTATTTACATTGTGACTTCATAATGCAACCACAAATAACACATTGTGCCACCATGCCATTCCATAGCCATACAACTTTAATGTGAATAAACTATTTTGACCACTCTTTTAATATAATGAATTTGCAACACTGTCTCATTGGAAAAACTAACATGACTTCAAAAGAATGACTAAACAGTACCTATACAAACAATTCACTGCGGTTTTCAGCTGAAATGAACACTAGTGGCAGTGTTCACACTAATTATTATCACAGAAGCAGATTATAGATTAACAGAAAATTATTTTTTTGTGCATTTCCTTGCCCAGTACTATGTTATGACTTTTTACCATAGTGCATGATTTGTAAACGAATACATTTTGCCACTGGCATTACATAACCAACTCCATATATATAGGCTTTTCTGACATAGTAAAATTGCTTGGTAGCTCATCTGGTACAACACTGCACTTGCCATGCGGAGTACTCGGGTGTGAGTACTGTAACACACATCACAATGAAAGAGCTTAAAGATATTAAGTAGAAACCAGCTAAATGGCATGGTTGCTTCAGAAATAGCGTTTTTATCTCACGTTTGATTTTTGTATGTTATTTTCAAACTAGATAAAATAAATAGAGCATTAAACCTTTTAGCGACATTCAGAGGACATTTTGTTTCCAAACCGCCGATAAAACATTAAACATAGCAAAAAACAATAAAACATTGCCATATTCATGTTCATCTATTTCGGGTAAAACTAAAAGTGCCTTTATCACCATTTATTGGACATTCTACTGTGTAATTGTCAAACAATTTTCAAGAAACGTAATATAATTTTATAGAAATGTCGCCAGTTTACATTAGTTGGGTGAACTAATCCTTTCAATTGTGAAGTAGCAAAATATAATTGTAAGTACATATCATAACACAATTGGTTGTACAAATTTTAATTTAATTTACGGGAATGTATTAATGAAAGTACAAATAGTATTACAGTAAAAAAAAATTGTTTACAATAAATGAGAATGATTTATTTTATGTATTTTGTGAAAGTTTTGATGAGATTTGCCCACCAGCTCAATGAAAGATAATTTATTGTATTATATATGTATTTCTTGAAAGTTTTGATGAGATTTGCCCACCAGCTCAATGAAAGATCATTATTGTATTTGATCTCTCTGACTAGGGGCACTTGGGCACTGTATGCTGTGCTGGCTAACCTGATTGGCTCCCTAAAGTATCGGACAGGAGTTCAGCTCACATGTTAGCGGTGCTGGTCTGCTGACAGAAGAAGTGTTTCTCTCCATGGCATGTGTCTAATCTAATTTGTAGTCTTCATATTAATTCATAACAAGAAGTATGGTAGGTTTTTAGCTCTAAAACTCTCGTTGACATTACTGAAGACCTTCCAATTTGGCCCCCTAAGCTCTCAGTGAGGCTAGATATGCCATTTTCACTTTAATGAATGTGATTCAGAAATGCTGGGAAATCTGAGTGTTCAGGGTATGTACAAGTCTTCATGATGAGCTGTAGTTCTCTCCATATATTTCTCGCGTTCTATTATCGCTCTGTCTGACAGGTTGACAGTCTCACAGGAGAGATTTTGCTGACTGGGAGTTTTTGAGATTTAAGAAAATTGAAACAATGTTCTGGTAAGAGCCGTTCACTTGGTCATTCATTACATGAAGAATTTCAGGGTGGCTAAGGACACAAACACACTGAAACAAACAATAGCAAAGATACACACAGACATACACACAAACACGTATACAGACATAAAAATATATAGCATACAGACAATAAGTCCTAATAGATTCCAAAAAGATAAAGACAGAAGACACAGTAACATACCTGGTTTGTCGTAGTGGAATTGGAAGTGAAATACACAGGAAAGGGTCAAAGGTGTTGCTCTGTTTAAGGCAATGAGGGCACGTCAGTGATGACCTGAAACATAGAAATGACCATGATACATTTCATATAATTTTCTTTAAAACACTCACAACCATAATAATCAATAATAATAATAATAATAATTTTGATTTGCTTGATTTTATGTGTAGCTTTGTGCGGTTTAAAATGTCAAAACCCATTCATTTATTCATGTCTTGTACTTTTGGTCATATAGTTTGTCTTTAGTATTTATCTCACATCAACGGGGGTCAGATTCTCGTTCTTACAATTTGACTTAAAACCTTTATGTGAAGGCTTAGGCCAACTCAGTGAAAAAGCACTCAATATGCGTGTCTTAACTGGCTTGACCATGTATTTGATATATGTTTTTAATGCAACTATAGAGTATATATTTAATATGTTACGAAAGGCTTCCCTGTGGTTTATTGTCCTGTATTTTATGTGCCACATTCAGGGCTTGACATGAACTTTGTTGCTCACTAGCCACTGTGGCTAGTGGTTTCCTAAAGTTACTAGCCACTTAGAATCTTCACTGGCCACAAAACTGCCATATAGATATATTTAATATTGTCTCATAGTTTGGCAGCAGGTATATTAGGCTGTTGTCACTTTAGGACCTGATTAGGGCTGTAACGATTAATCGCGATTAATCAAAATCCAAAATAAAAGTTTGTGTTTACATAGTATATGTGTGTGTATTGTGTATAATTATTTTGTATATATAAATACACACACATGCATGTATATATTTGAGAATTATTTGCATTTATATACTGCATATATATTTTTATATGATTTATATTATATAAATAGAACTATTTTATATATAAATAACACATTTTTATTAAATATATACATGCATGTGTGTGTATTTATATATACAAAATAATTATACACAATACACACACATATATTATGTAAACACAAACTTTTATTTTGGATTTCGATTAATCGCGATTGACCTGATGCAAAGACCCATTATACTGTTACACATGTGTTTTCTTTCTCAACTGTTTACGTTTACTTAAAACAAAACATTCCGTGTAAGTGAATACTCACCAAGACAGGCATTTTTACATTATTTTGTGTGTATTTGACTGTTTAAGTGCAATAAGCAGTGAAAAGAACTGAATTTAGTACTCAGAGGCGGCTTTATGTGAGCGCACTGTGGGTGTGAGCACAAAATCTGCGGGAATGAGTAAACGTTTGAGCAATACGCGAAATTCAAGCCCTGTAATACAAACAATATTCATCCGGAGCAAATGAAACGAGTGAGTGAGGGGAGGCGGGTTTGTGTGTTAACTTGCTGTCGAAGAGATGAGAGAGCGAGAAAGCACAGCTGGTATCATGTATCTATTCTGGGGAAAATGAGTATAGGAAGCGCTTCAAATATTTCGATATGTATCCAAAAATAGATATTTTTGACAACTTTACACTGCACTTAGTTTATTATTTCAGATGCTTTTTTAAAAGACTATATATATTATGTAAAATTTAAAAACTGCATATATTATATATACTGTATATTATTATAATATAAAACTGTATATATTATATATAAAATTCAACCCGCCAAAGAGGCTAGTAGGAGTCACTGTGTTACACGTCACTGCTGAAATCCACCCACATTTGGCGGGTGTTAATGTCAAGCCATGGCCACATTCCTTTAATCCTAAAACTACAATATTTTTATCAAATCCCTTGACAATTTAGCTGTTCATGCTGCTGCATTTCAAAAACTCATTAATCTTAATCGCTATTATGGTCTTTCATTCCAGAGGGGGGAAAAAAAAGTATACATTCTCCCAAAAAGGATAGATGTATTAAGACTTAGTTTAATGAGTATATATTTTTTTTTTTTCTTTTAAGGGGCAGTCACACTACACTTTTCATTCCATTGACTTCTATTAATACGCATGTTAATGATGGAAAAATCGAAGAGAAATATCGGCATGTTCGCAAGATCAAAAATGTATATTGTGTTACTGAATTTTTGTCTGAAGAGTGGACATGCGTGAGCATGTCTATACTCTGAGCCCAATATAGAGCTTCCCTTCATGACTCAACATCTGAACACTAGAAATGCATTTGGGTTCTGCAGGTGCAATGTGTTCCCCTGCAGTCCAGACGACAGCTCATAACCAGCAGAGATGGGCACATGTTCTTATATTCACTGAGATAGAAAGCGTTGGAATGCATTGACAGTATCTCAGCATGAAAAAAAAAAAGAGTACAGAGAGAATAATGAAAAATGAACACAGAAGCAAAAGGGTTTAGAGTGAGAAATAAAGATAGAAAAGAAATCTATAAGTGGAACAAAAGAAAGTGAGGGAACAGCAAATGTAGAATGTGTCTGAGATTGCATCATTTTGGGGTCCAATTGTCTCTCGTGAACTCGGCAGAGCTGTCATATCAACCGGTGGAACCCCTTAAAATAGCAGCACACTCCTACCACAGCCATAGTTACTCAACAGATGTGTTTTGCACCGCACACACAAACAAATTATGCACTTGTTAGAGAGAACGTGTGTATAGGGAGTTAGTGTGAAGATAAATGAAGAGCTGTGAAAATAACAGCATGTGACCATCATATCAGCAACAGCAATGATTATAATTGGCTGCAAAGTAACTGTGCACATCCAGTAGACCAAACTCAAATGGGTACAACAGTTTTTTTTGGCTTATACTATGCGAGTTTAGAGCCATGGCAATCAACTCTGTACTCGTCTGTAGCGGGACAGGAATCATACCCTAAAATTGGTATATAAACTAAAATGAAGTTTAATTTCCAAAATGTAAAAATAAAAAAAACATCCCTGTTATGACATTAGACATCATTACAAAAAAATAATGTTCATCAACATTGCACCATTCTATATCATGGTGGGAATACAAGCAAATAACATTTTTGCATTTTCTTAATTTTAGTTAAGCTTATAGCCATTTAACTCTGTTGCCTTAGAATATTTTTTCTTTATTGTATGATATCAATTCATTAATAACTATAAACCAGATTTGTATCACAAATATATTTATTTTAAATGTGAATTCATGTTTATTTAATATTCAAATCAGGGTTTAAAATTAAAAATTTTAGGCCTTATTTTTGTACCCATAGAATCACACCATAAGTTAAGGTGCCTCTTTTCCCATGCCATACGGTGTTGTTAAGCTGCAGTAAGTCACAGTGACGCTTAAAAGCATCTCCAATGAGAAAACTGTTTTTGAACTAGTCTGGTGGGCATGTCAGAAGAGCATTTGTTGGGCTAAGGTGGAGGGAATAGACCGTATCTCTGTTTTACACTTTCCTCAAAGTCTTGAGTCAAAATGGTCTGTAATGTTAATTCAATGCATGTCATTCTCATGAGAGACAGTTACAATAATTTTACAAAAGAAAGTCAAACCACTTTGTTCTATTGCAGTGCTTTGATCCAAATACAATGAGGTTATATTGTTTTTCATTTTAACCCATAGTACATTGTAAAACCAACTGTCAACTTCACTTAAAATGACAGTGGAACAATTCTTTTTTTTATTATTATCCAGTTGCTGTTTTTGTGTTTTGTTTTATGGGACTAAAATAATCAAGATTTTAAGTTATTTTGTGAAATTACTCAAAGCACCCATAACACTTTTTAGAATGGCTCATACAAATTTTTCCTTGCTAATGATCAAGCCTAAATGGGATCTATAGAATTATATTTTGTCTTATTTGGAGCTAAAAGCATAATCATAGTATCTAAAGTTTGAAATAAGCAAAAACAAGGGGCAGGACGTGTATAATTTGAATGACAGATATTTCTCTGTGGGTGTACTGTATATTCTTTGTGAGCCTGCTAATAACTGCTGATGGTACTGAACTCTCTTTGATCCAAGAATGGAGGTAAACTAGAACAATGGTATCTCTCTCACATAATTCCACGCCTATTATTTTTACAAGGAACATACAAAACAAAAAAAAACAAAAAAATTGACAGATCTTTTCCATATTTCAACTTCAAAGTGACAATAGCTGTCAAACAAATTTTTTTCATTTAAAAAAAAATTAAATGTATACTGTAAAATCACTCTAAATGTATTTCATACAACTCGTGCACTATATTCCAAGTCTAGCTTTGTGCGAGGAACAGGTCAAAAGTTATGTTATTATTTACTGATAATCTTGTGCTTGCCATGATCTCACGTCCAGAAATTTAATATAGTGTATTTTGATAGAAAAAAAACAATGGTGTCCCTTGACTAGAAACAAGATTGGGGCAAGATTTTCAGTGCCAGCCTGATGTCATGATGTTTTTTGTTGTTATCCAAGCCTTGGCAGCATACTGTATTTGATTTAATAGTACAGTAGAGGTGAAGATAAACAGCTTCAGAAGACTTGAACACAAAAGTAATGTGCACTATCCCTTTTTAGTGTATTTTTATGTCATTATTTGACGTGTCAAACTCCGCTCCTGGGGGGCCAATGTCTTGCAGGGTTTAGCTCCAACCAGCTCCAAAACACCTGCCTGTTTTTTTCTAGTAATCCTGAAGACCTTGATTAGCTGGTTCAGGTGTGTTTAATTAGGGTTGAAGCTAAAATCTGCAGGACAGTGGTCCTCCATTTTGACAATCCTGTATTATTTACTCACTCTTATTTTGTTTCAAACCCTAATTGACTTATTTTCTTCCGTGGAACACTAAATTATCTTCCCCTCCAGTATGTTGTCAACTAAATTAGCACTGGGTTAGCTGGGTTTCCATCCAAACGTGAAGCGAATCTTTTCAAAGTTTGCAAAAACAAACAAATGCGAATTAGGTGCGTTTCCATCAAGTTGCTTGAGCGGATGACGGTGGTATTGGTAACCTAGTAACCAACAGTAAATAAAACACCATCAGCGGACATTGGTTTAATGGTCGCTATACATCAGAATTTATTCTGCTAAGCACCCTCAAACGCAAACAAGAGCACCCTCAATTGATACTGTAATAATATATTGGCGAAACAGATTTGGCAAATGCTCCAGATTTTATAATTTATTGCGGTGAACACGTGGAAACTGTATCAATAACAGTGCATGTATGCAATGTATAGCTGAGCTCTAGAGTGAATGATCTGATGTAACAAACGTTGGTAAAACAATATTTCCTCAAAGTAGTGAGAACGACAGACAATCTGCATTAATAGACACAGTTTTAGGAAATAGTGGTCCACAGCTGATTAGCAGAAGTAACGTTATTTCAGTTAAGACAGTGATAACGTGAGTTAACGTTAGCCAGTTAGCAGGAGACCTACACAATATAAAACTCAAAACTAAGTATTTTGATCACCATCTTTCAAGAGCAAGCGGTTTGCGAATCCTGCATTGAACTCCGAGATTTGAGAAGCAGTCGTCAGTAAAATAAAGGGAATACAGCAAAAGTTTAGGTTTATACTGCTGTGATATCGTGGTAAAGGACTGCTTGTCCTTGGGCAGTGAAAAAAAAAACTGTCTTTACCTTCACAATATAGAGCACAGCACCGTCCTCTCGACATGATGCTATCCATTATACACAGGAATCAGCTGCCGGTTTGAGGTTCAAGTTTTCCCTGGTGTGTGCGTGCAATAAGTGGGCAGGCAATATACTAATGTTTCGTCTTGACGTCACGACGAAACTGCTTATGACTCGTTTGAAAAACGATTAATTTCACTGACTCAAGAGTCGACTCTTACTTTTGAAAGACAATAACTTTATATAAGGTGCACTTTCAGATTTAAAACTTTGCAGGATGTTTTCATTCACTTAGAGCTATGTTACACACTACATGAAAGGTCATTTTCAAAAATTCATAATAGGGGCCCTTTAAATGTCTCACTGTACACTGCACTATGGGGGAGCCGTTGCTTAGCCAACACAAAGAAATAGCTGCCCGGAGGCATTGCAAATATGGCCGCCGAGTGAATAGACTTTCATTGAAAGGGATTTTAGCCTACATCTGTACTTTACTAGAGCACCCTCAGTGATTTAATTCTGGAACCGGGCCTGAATGCGGTGTAATTTGTTATCCCTTTTAATTGGATATGAAAGAGCGACAAGTACATACATTTAAAATTTCTGTTTTATAAGCATTCAGTTGCCTTCACTCAATCTGCAGTGAAGGGCCTTGGCAGCCAGGAACTCAGTACCAGTCAACAGCAGAGCAGGTGGATCTGTTTTTTCCCCAAACAAAAGAGGCTACGACCTCAGTCCAGGACATGTAGTTATTTTCTAAAAAATAGTCTTACTTGGTTTATTCACTTTTATCACCAGGGAGACACAAATATATTCTATGAAAAAAGCACCAAAAAAAAAAAACAGTCAAAACAATCCAAAGAGAGCAAAATGAGACCATACCTAGGAAACATAAGTCTGAGATTATATTTAAAAACAACTCGGCTTCTAAATAAATCAACACAAGGCCCTCCAAACTCCTAGTCAATACTTTAGCAACATCAGGGGGGATCTATTTGCAATATTTTTGTGCAGTCCTATACATCGTCTTCTCGCTGATATGTAGCTAAAATCTATTTTTAATATGGCAACCAAACTTAGATTTGTTATCAACACTGCAATCCTATTGCCAGTGAGACGGTAGATAACCATTTGTGCCTGTCTTTCCATTATCTACTGAAGCTGAAGCAGAACCTGATATACAACAGTGGCCAAAAGTCATGTCCAAAGGGGACATTTGCTTTTAATGACCCTTCAGGCTTGATTAAACAATCACAATATGAGGAGTATAATATATTGGGAAGAGGAATACACAAAATTTGGTTAAGGTATTAAAATGACAACAAATTTTGACAAAGAGGGCAATCTTCATATTATGGAATATGGGTTTATTAGTATCATACAAAAACAATGCATAGAAAAACAAAAAGCTCACAGGAAATAAAGCATACATTGACTACAATGTAATCAGTTAATAATATTTTGTTGGTTCTCCCTTGTTTTTGATGACAACAGCCATTTTGCTGTGTATTAACTCGCTAAACTTTGTGCATGTGCCATGCCTAACTTCTTTCCAATCCTCCTTAAGTTCTTCCCAAAGTTGAGCTTCATTGGATGCCCTGCATGACTTATCACAAAGCAGGCATATCATTCCCAAAAGGTTTTAAATGGCTTTAAGGTCAGGGGGCTGAGGAGGCCACTTCTCAATGCTGAGAATAAACACTTATTGGGTGCAACTTTGTTGCATTTGTAAAGTGTTTGGGATTGTTTTCATGTTGGAAAATGCACATATGCTCTCCAAACATATCCTCCATACTTGACAATATTGTGATCAGTAGGATCCTCAAGTATTGGTCCATTTTCAAAGTGCCAGGAACTTTGTATATCCTTCCAACACCTGCTGCAGAAATTCGTCACCAATCCCATTATGTTTCCCCAGCCGTGCTTAATTGTGCCATGTAAGCATTTGGTATGAACTCTTTCCGCACTATTTACAGTATTTTCTGTCATTTATGAGACAACAATTCCCAGCCATTGAAGGAATTTTCCGGCAATCCCTGTTATCACGGTTATACGGTAGGGGGCGCTATTACGCATATTCTGAAAGAGTACAGATTCTTCTGATCAAAACACAGATGAAGAAGCATAAGCAAATGATAGAAGCATTGCTGAACAGTTTTATTTTTATTTTATTTTATTTTTTTTACTAAACTTCAAAATCCAAATTCAAGTGTTAATAAAAAGAATGCATGAAGCTATATATATATATATATATATATATATATACATATATATATATATACATATATATATATATATACATATATATATATATATATATATACCTATATATATATATATATATATACATATATATATATATATATATATACATATATATATCTTCGTCTTTTTTTAAAGAAGAGGCTCTGTTTGTTCTTTTGATATATTGCATGTTCAAATATTCATACAACAAAATATTCGACGGCCATGGGCATTTTGTGGAAATTATCAAAAATTGTATTGGCTGGAAACTTTTTTTTTAATGTTGGCAAGGAAAGAGTTAAAACACTCTTACAGTTCAAGATGAAATTGAAGGTTCCTCACAACTGCACATCTCATCCAAATCTTTAGAAGCTGTTTTGAGGTGGTCCCACATTCAGGTGACCTTCATCCTTCTGTCAAAAGGCCACAGCACTTTACATTCTGCATGGTATTGGAGTCACTGTGCTTTAAAATAATTATATGGACATTGTGACCATTTACATCCAGCACTTGAGCAAACTCCAAAACTGATTGACCAGATTTAGCTATTTTAACAATATCCTCCTTGGTCGCAGAGGACAGCTCCGTCCATCAGGCCATTTTCACTAGATGTTATTTTCATTAGATGTTATTTTGTGGGTTTTAACCCACAAAATAACATCTAATAATATAGCTAATACCTCCCACATAGTGATTAAATTATAGGCTGGGAACGAGTGCAAGCTTGGTATGACCACAAGGCCAAAAAAGACGTCCAAGCAATTTGGTTTCATTGCATCATGACAAATAATCCGATTAAAACATAGAACATTAATCTTACACTTCAGGCACAACTTCACAACATGCATAAAAAATAATCAATACACATTTAATAAAAAGTTTGAATAAAGTGCAAAGAAGCCAATATTCCTAAGTACTAAGTTCCTAAGTAAGAACAGTTGGCCACTATTGTATATACCGGTATATCTAAATCACATAGTGGCTTTTTTTGTCTTACTATAATATTCAATATAAATCTTGGTTTTTATGAATCAGTTCTTAAACAAGTGTTTTGTTTTTTCAATTATTTTAAACAAACAGACAATGTCAGTCAACAGTCAAGTAGTTTCAAAATGTTGTTTACCAATAAATGAAGAGGAAGAAAGCCATTAATACTGTTGTATTTGTATAATTTTAATTATATAATTTTATTCGCAATTCTATTATTATATTTAGATATAATTATATTATATAAACCACTATAGACAATGTCAAATTGACAGACAGATTGACTTAATTAAACAAAAGCTGAAAGCAGATATCACAGCAGTGTTTGTGTGGCGAAGATATGAATAAACAAGCAGGGTGCAATCCGAAATCTAGTCATTCTGTTTTCAAAGCTAGAGCAACCAACATAGTTAATGGAATTAAAAAATGAATCCATGAAATCAAGAACTCACTGAGAAGCGGAAGCTTTTCTCGAGATTGAAGAAAATTGCTGAGACCATCTATACCTGGCTTTCTACTTGCTGAGGAGCTCTGGTAGTATAAATGTGAGTGGGCATGAAGCTGGGAATAATTGGGATATTTATAAAGAGCTTTGATGCTTTAGAATGTTTATCGAAGAAAAAAAAACGAATTAAACCTACTCAAATAACTTTTGCTCATTTGAAAACGTAATATTCAGCATTTGCATATTGCTCACATCTGCAGAAGCAGAAATGCCATTGGCGAGAAGGTCTTTGTCACACCAGAAATAGGTGAAAATAATGCTTACGTATACTCTCTATAGCAGAGTGTGTGATTTCATTGTGGATTACTTGATCATTTTCACTCTGCGGAAAGTTCCGGCGCAGATGTTTCAACAGCCCTGCAGCCTGAGAGAGACAGTGAATAGCATGAAGCCTGCTGTTTTCTAGAGAGCTCACACAACGTGTGCCGGATGAGCCCATTTCTATGAAGGGAGGCAAAATCTCAGCCAAATTGCGGTACAGATGATAACCAGTCATTTTCTTCATTGATGGATGTCTGAATAAACCATGAACAAGAATATTTCAAGAATCTACAAGAATTATAGGGTAAAAATATTACTAATTAGTGTTCAACTAATCCATTGAACTTAAGTTAACTAAATGAATAACTAATGATTTGAACTAGTTTTTTTTAAATGAATCAACACTGAACTTACTTCAGCTGTACAATAACACTATTTTCTTCTAGAGCTATTGTACAGCCAAAACAAACTGCATTATTTGTTGCATTATGTTCCTGTTATCACTGTAAAACTGCTTTGAAACAATCTGCATAGTTAAAAAGCGCTACATAAATAAAGGTGTCTTGACTCGACTCAAAATGGAAAATTGTGTGATCTAATGGAATTAATTAAACTGCAATTGACTGCAACTAAATAGTTTGCATGAGCTGTGTTGATCAAATTGAAGGGATGCCACTCTGATCTGTAACCTACAACAAATACTCAAAACACAAACATTTGCAACTATATATATATGCTAGCAGCCTTTTCAGATAACAATGACATATAATAAATCACATAATCGAGGTCACGCTGCATCCGAGGCGTTTATCTCTGACACTGATCCAACAACATTTTGCTCATTGAAGTCATTGTTACAAGTTCACTGTTTTTTTTGTTCCTGTTTCGCTTCAACAGCTTGAAGCACCTTTTCACTATCTCCAATAATCAACAGACCAGAAGTCATTTATTTCCAAAAGAGAGTTAAACAGGAGCTGCGTGGAGTTCCGGCCATATTTTTGTGAATCTGATTTGAAGTTTGGTTGCACTGACACATTTAAGCAAAACTATTAGAGCGAGGGAAAAATTTTCTATATTTTTCCACTAAAACATTTAAGTTTTAAACACTATTTCTTTGAGCAATTGTGATTAGTTAGGATTTGAAGACATACTGTATGGTGTGTCTCTATCAGCTCCCTAACTTCATAGGTCGTGAATCAGTATATTGTGTACAGAATTTGGCCACTGGTAAGGACAGTTGGCTCATTACAAATTGGGACACTATTTCAGGCAACATAACAACATCATATTTACTTGTTACATGAATAAATTATAAATGTTAGCGATGTACGTTTATGCTGAAATAATTAAATAATGGTTTGGATCTTAAAAAAACAACATATATTGTACATCATTATATGTAGTGAGTTGGCATTTTATCAGGCATCAATGCTTCCTGTTTTTTCCAGTGCATTGTGGGACTTTTTAGGAAGGCAGCCCTTAAAATGTCCGACTCCCTGATAAGTGACCATGAACTAGGGAGCTGATTGAGACTGATTGACATAGATTGTAAGATGTAATTTCAAACATTTAACATGAGATTTGATTTTAGGGCTTTTTGTTCTTTTAACCTTTTTCTAAACAGCGGTAATATGAGAAGTAACGTCTCGGTTACGTATGTAACCCTCGTTCCCTGAAGGAGGGAACGGAGACGTAGGTCGTGACCGACCAATAGGAATCTCGCTAGAGAGCCGATCTACTTCGAGTGAAACTAAACGAGCCAATACACATTGGCGTGCAATCATTTGCATCAGCTGCGCAGCCTCGCAGCGCGGGTATATAACGAGCAGCTGGTGATTGCAGATGTGGCGACGGGACCTACGTCTCCGTTCCCTCCTTCAGGGAACGAGGGTTACATACGTAACCGAGACGTTCCCTATCAGTCGGTCACTACTACGTAGGTCGTGACCGACCAATAGGAATCCCTACCAAAGCGCCACAGCTGCTGCACCCCATCCAGCGCCCTGTGCAAGCCTCTACACCTTCTTGCCTGGAAGGACGATAGGAGGCGGCTTACACAGAGTGAACCTGTCACTGTTGTTCCGTGATAACCCATACAGTGAGATTAACACTGGGAAAGCGTGCCCGAACTGAAGGAGGGGAACGCTGCGGAAGCCACATTCTCAAGGAGTTAAGTGGAGATAACATATGGACTAACCCGAGGGTTGTACAGCATATGAGTAATGGGTGACTTAGCCCAAGGGAAAGACACGGGCTTCCGTTTAGGAGCAGCCGTGGAGAATATACACATATGGGATCCCCGTAGGGTCACACATATGGGACCCAGCCTATATCCGGTTCTCAAGGATTCAGCGGATACAGGCCTGGCACCGGACGCTCCGCCATGTCCGGCCCGAGGGTGTTCGGAGGACTCACAGGTTTTTCACACTGGAGAATAAGGGTGCACAGTAGGGTGCAGCAAGCCGACAGAGCCGGGCCTCTCAGTGTTTCTACCCGTCTAGGGTGAGAACACGGGAGGAGACCGGCTCTACACGTAGGCTATAGTATCTAGCGAACGTGTTAGGTGTCGCCCAGCCCGCAGCTCTACAGATATCTGTTAGCGAGGAGCCACGTGCCAGCGCCCAGGAGGATGCAACGCCTCTCGTGGAGTGTGCATGCAACCCGAGCGGGCAGGGCACGCCTTGAACTTGGTAAGCCAAGGCGATGGCATCCACTATCCAGTGGGCCATCCTCTGCTTGGAGACAGCCTTTCCCTTCTGCTGGCCTCCGTAACAGACAAAGAGCTGGTCTGAGGTCCTGATGCTTTGAGTTCTGTCCACGTACATACGCAGAGCGCGAACGGGACAGAGCAAAGCCAGGGCTGGGTCTGCCTCCTCCAGGGGCAGCGCTTGCAGGTTCACTACCTGGTCCCTGAAGGGAGTGGTAGGAACCTTGGGCACATAGCCAGGCCGGGGTCTCAGTACAACATGGTTGTCACCCGGCCCCAACTCTAGGCACGATTCGTCGACCGAAAATGCCTGCAGGTCCCCTACCCTCTTGACAGAGGCCAGTGCAACCAGCAGCAAAGTCTTCATGGAGAGAAGCTTTAGGTCCGCTGATTGCAATGGCTCAAAGGGAGCATCCTGAAGTGCTCGAAGCACCAGGGAAAGGTCCCAAGAGGGTATGGAGGGGGGTCGAGGAGGATTTAATCGTCTCGCCCCCCTAAGGAACCTGACGACCAGGTTGTGCTTTCCAACGGTTTTGCCATCTATGTGGTCGTGATAGGCTGAAATAGCGGCAGCATGTACTTTGAGGGTGGAGGGAGACAGCCTTCGCTCCAACCCTTGCTGCAAGAAGGAAAGCACGGACCCTATCGAACATCTTCGGGGGTCTTCTCGGCGAGAAGAGCACCACTCGACGAACAGGTTCCACTTCAAGGCGTGCACAAGTCTCGTGGACGGCGCCCTTGCAGAAGTGATGGTGTTAAGTACCTCTGGGGGTAAGTCACCTAGAACCTCCGCATCCCGTCCAGGGACCAGACATGGAGTTTCCAGAGGTCTGGACGCGGGTGCCACAGGGTGCCCCGTCTCTGAGTCAGAAGATCCTTCCTCAGAGGAATGGGCCAAGGAGGGACTGTCACGAGGAGCATGAGTTCTGGGAACCAAGTCCGGGTGGGCCAATAGGGAGCCACCAGAAGGACCTGCTCCTCGTCCTCCCTGGCTTTGCACAAGGTCTGTGCAAGTAGGCTCACTGGGGGGAACGCATATTTGCGGAGGCCCCGGGGCCAGCTGTGTGCCAGTGCGTCCGTGCCGAGTGTTCCCTCGGTCAGGGAGTAAAACAGCTGGCAGTGGGTGGTTTCTGAGGAGGCAAACAGGTCTACCTGAGCCTCCCCGAACTCTCTCCACATCAGCTGAACCGCCTGGGGGTGGAGTCGCCATTCTCCCGGGAGCACAGCTCGTGATAGCTCGTCGGCCACACGGTTGAGCACACCGGGGACATACATGGCTCGAAGCGACCTCAGATGCTTCTGACTCCAGAGGAGGAGATGGCGGGCGAGTTGCGACATGCGACGGGAGCGTAGACCACCTTGTCGGTTGATGTACGCAACGGTCGCTGTGTTGTCCGTACGGACCAGCACGTCTCTGTCCTGTAGCGGCCTCTTTAGGCGGCTCAGAGCGAGATGTACTGCTAGCAACTCGAGGCAGTTGATATGCCAATGCAGTTGGGGAGCCGTCCACACCCCTGACACTGCATGCCCGTTGTACGTGGCGCCCCAGCCGGTGGCAAAGGCATCTGTGAATACCACAGCATGCCTGGACACCTATTCCAAGGGCACTCCTGCCCGTAGGAACGAGGGATCTGACCACGGGCTGAAGGTCTGGCGGCACGCCGGTGTGATTGCCACCCGGTGAGTGCCGTGATGCCACGCCCATCTCGGGACTCGGCCGTGAAGCCAGTGCTGAAGCGGTCTCATATGAAGCAGCCTGAGCGGGGTTACCGCTGCTGCCGCTGCCATATGCCCCAGGAGCCTCTGAAAAAGTTTCAGTGGGACCGCCGTCCTGCCATTGAACGTGTTCAAGCAGTTCAGCACCGACTGGGCGCGCTGCTCTGTGAGGCGCGCTGTCTGTGCGACCGAATCCAACTCCATACCGAGAAAAGAGATCCTCTGCACGGGGGCGAGTTTGCTCTTTTCCCAGTTGACCTGAAGGCCCAACTGGCTGAGGTGCCTGAGCACGAGGTCCCTGTGTTCGCATAACTGATCTCGAGAGTGTGCTAGTATGAGCCAGTCGTCGAGATAGTTGAGGAGGCGAACGCCCTGTTCTCTCATGGGAACAAGGGCCCCCTCCGTGACTTTCGTGAAGACACGGGGAGACAGGGACAGCCCGAAGGGCAGGACCTTGTACTGATATGCTCGACCCTCGAATGCAAAGCGCAGAAACGGCCTGTTTCGAGGAAGAATCGAGACATGAAAGTACGCGTCCTTCAGGTCGATCGCTGCAAACCAATCTTGGGGACGGATGCATCTGAAAATGCGTCTCTGCGTGAGCATTTTTAACGGTAGCTTGTGGAGGCTCCGATTCAAAACTCGCAGATCCAAGATCGGTCGTAACCCACCACCTTTCTTGGGTACAATGAAGTAGGGACTGTAGTGTCCTGACCTCATATCGGCTGGAGGGACCGGCTCTATCGCGTCCTTCGCCAGTAGGACTGCGATCTCCGCACGCAAGACATGGGCATCGGCTGCTCTCACTGTAGTGGAGTGGATGGCCCGAAACTTGGGGGGATGCCGGGCGAACTGAATCGCATAGCCGAGCCTGATGGCCCGAATGAGCCAGCGAGACGGACTGGGGAGCGCTAACCAGGCTCGCAGAGACCGTACAAGCGGGACCAAAGGGACCGTAGGCGTACCCGGAGTGGGGCAGCGAGGTGGAACACAGGGACGCGGCCCGGGAGGCTCTCTTGGGGAGGCGGTCCGTAGCGTCGTCTAAGTGTGCTGTGCAGCACTTACCTGGTTCCACGAGGCAGGAGGTGCAGGAGGCGGCTTGGTTGCGTTCTCGAACCACACACTGCGCTGCCCGCTGGCGACAGAAGAGGCGGATGAGGTGGTGAGGATTTTCTCCTCCCACTACTCTCCAGACCCTCTTCAGACCCAGAGATAGAGGATCTGCTCTTTTTTTTTTTTTTTTTTTTTTGAGAACTTGGGAACCACTGTGACTCCAGTGGTGGAACAGAATTTTGACTCAAAAGATTAGTTTCCCAGCCCTCTACTGGGAGAGAGCAGCTCCACCCATCTCCGGGTTACCCGTCTCCAGTGATTGTTTCACCGACCACTTAAACAGTGGTTGAGACGGGTGGTGTCATCCTCCTGCAGCGGACACAGTAGAGCAGGCTGTGCCGGAGTTCTCTTTTTTGCAGGGGATGACACCCTTGGCGACGAGTAGACTGAGGGGCAGCCCACGAGGTACTCTGGTGGTACGTCAGGGGAAGCGCTTCAGTCTGCTGCTGACTGTGGAGAACTGCTGGGCCAGTTCTCAACAGTGTCGCTGAAAAGGCCACCTTATGAGATGGAGCATCGAGAAAGCGTACTTTGACGAGCTCTCACACCTCTACAAGGACAGCCAGGGGGGCTTCTGGACCACCAAGGTGGACATCGTCTGATCGAGGGCCAGCACTGTGACTTGAACACGGTCAGTCGACAAGCGCAGCTCAACCCCGGCTCAGAACTACCCTCGTGCAATAAGAGTGCCTTGGCCTCGCATGCAGGGTAGAGGTGGCCTGCCAGAGGCACGGCCACCCCACTATCGAGGGTAGTGAGAGAGGTGAAAACTTTATGCAGAATTTGGCACTTTTGGCGTTCCATATTTTTGGCACCAATATAGCTCCATACTGTTAAGTTTTCAATGCACGTCCGAGAAAGACCCGGGAAAGCATGGCTGTCCGCTCTGAATCTGATTCAGCATAAGCACACACACTATTACAGTGGGAACTTAACATCATCCTCATTTCCAGAACAAAACAGCCCCTCTCTCCGATGTAGCAATCGACATCTGCCCTCAGCTGGAGCCTTGAATGAAACGCTAGGTTCCTCCATTTTTTTTTTTTTTTTTGAAGGACCAGCCATCTCATCCAGAAGCTGCACAGCTTGTGATGCGCTAGAGAGGGAGGGGCCCTAGGGGGTTGGTTCCCCGAAGGAGAAGCCCTCAGCTCTCAGGATCACCCAAGCTATTCTACTGAAGTAGACCTCTCCTGGTGGCCACCAGGGAGGGCGCTACAACGGAGAATAGACATGGGGACCGCGCACCTAGAGCGCCGAGCGAGCGCTGGGTCGCCGTGACAACCCGCGCTGCAGCCCGGCAGCTCGACGGCACACGACACGCTGGTGTCCCAGAGTGTCGAGCAGACCTGCAGCTGTGCTTTCACACACAAGCAGCGGCTGGCCAACAACAGAGGGGACTCAAGCTTTCCGGAGAAAGCAGAGTCAACCGGCGTGCCGACGTGGTCATGTTCCCGTGCGAAAACATGAACCACCCACGAACACAGTCTCACATGTTTCCCAGGCATGCGAGACAGTGATCGTGGCCGTCAGTTAGGACAGGAAACGACCGCATCCAGAAACACACGGGTGGAATGTCATCTTTAGAAAGACGCAACTCACACCCATGTAAGCTCTTTCAGGTGAATGCTCTTCTTGGTACTGAAGCACGCAGGGGAACGGTCGCAGCGGACACAGACAGAAATGTTCAACCTGTCGTGCGCTGTCTCTCTTCACGGCGGTCTTACCAGCCGTAAGAACGGCTATTTAACGCTCTTGGCGCACCGTTACCAGCTGTGAAAACAGCTTTTTTTTGTTTTGCTCAGAAACACAAAAACAAAAGAAAGTCGACCCCACTTCTGCGCTGTATCGCCCGTACCAGACACGAGAGATCTTCCTGAAGAGCTTGCTCGTTGTTTGATCACTCAATATTAGATAGATTAAACAGCATCGGTTGGCTCCGAAGCAAAAAGCTACAGTGCAATCACCAGCTGCTCGTTATATACCCGCGCTGCGAGGCTGCGCAGCTGATGCAAATGATTGCACGCCAATGTGTATTGGCTCGTTTAGTTTCACTCCAAGTAGATCGGCTCTCTAGCGAGATTCCTATTGGTCGGTCACGACCTACGTAGTAGTGACCGACTGATAGGGAACTTTACATGTTTATCATGTTAGAGTTGACGACAATATTTGTAAAATAATGATTTGACCAAATTGTGCATCCCTTCTATCTACTTATCAGTATAACCGTCTTGCTGTGTGTATAATCGCATGCAGGTTGTTACATGCTACTTCAGTCTGAAATAAAATACTGTATACAGTACACAGTCAAGGATGCCTAATAGTGTCCCAGTAGAATTCAAATCTCAGGCAGATGGATGAAGGGCGGACTTGATCTTAAATTAAAGACTAAGGGGTGTCTGACCTGTACTGAGCTTGGAAGTGCTCCTGAACGAAACTGTGTCGAGTTCCAGGCTGCTGTGAGTTTGCTGGGCCGGGGGAAGAACTCTCCTCCAATTCCACAGAATCCTGAGAGGTGCAAGCAGAAGGAATGAAAGGAAAAAATATATTTAGTTGTTTTTCACATTGGGTTTTGGGATGAAAACTACATTTTACACAGGGAAAGTAGACAGTGAGGGTTTTTTAAAATGCATTTAGAGTATTGCATTTTTTTGAGAGATACAAGTCGTGAATTAATGTCTAACTGAGACAGACATAGCCAGTGTTACTTGTTTTCCATTCATGGAAATCTTATTGCTATACTACGGAGATACATCAGCATTGATGCAATTAATTTGCATTATAGTTCAGAAACTTGAGCTTAGAGTTTTATGTCTGTTGGGTGTTTTGGGCCTAGATTTCTTTGGATTTTGTATCTAAACCTTCCACGTTCTTATGTGTAAATTTCAGGTTCATGTATTTATCACTTTACAATGCAAACATAAAATGACATTCAAAAAAATTGTGTATCAACAGTTTGGGGAAGGTCCTTTTCTGCACCAACATGATAATGCCCCTGTGAGGCTACATAAAGAAGTGATTTACTGAGAACTTGACTGGCCTACACAAAGCCCAGACCTGAACCCCTATTGAACACCTTTGGGAAGAATGAGCACCAATTATGAGCCAGACCCCATAATCCAACATATCAACATATAAGCTAAGATTTGGTTAGCCTAAATGATATTGAGTTACAATTATTAAGAGAGGATTTTTATCATTTCATGTACTTTTTAAAATAGGATTGGTTAGTTTAAAAAAAAAATGAATTAGAAGTGTCAGGACGTGGGCATTATGGAAAGTCATATATGATAAAAAAATATAATATAATGCATGTATAAAGAGAGGGAATTACAGTTTTTCTCAATCGATTTGAAACATTTCTCCAAACTCAGGTCACTGTGCTCAAAACAGTTAACACAGTAACCTGAACACTTTGTAATTCACCTAAAAAGGTTGTACATTTTCCTTAATTTCATGCAAATTACAAGCATAACTAAAAACACTGTGCAGCTCTTTTTATTGGTTTTACAAAAAAATCATTTGTGCACCATTTTTCCAAACACAACAAACAACGGAGTTAAATTCTCAGTTGCCCCAAATACATATCTGCTGAGTTAGTAGTACACACAACACAGGAAAAGCTAATTTCCTAATTGTTTACACAGCTATCTCAATTACAAAAACTATAAAAGGGGAAAAGAAACAAAAAAGAAAAAGAAGAATGGGAAAAGGAAGAGGTATAAGAGTGCAAGGTTTTTGGAGAGGATAGATAAACGGTAAAATTATTAATAGTAATAATAATTCATTACATTTATATAGCGTTTTTCTCGGCACTCAAAGCGCTTTACATAGAAGGGGGGATCTCCTCAACCACCACCAATGTGCAGCATCCACTTGGATGATGCGACGGCAGCCATATTGCGCCAGAACGTCCACCACACACCAGCTTACTGGTGGAGAGGAGACAGTGATGAAGCCAATTAGTATACAGTATATATATGAGGATGATTAGGAGGCCATAATGGACAGAGGCCATACGGGCAAATTTGGCCAGGATGCCGGGGTTACACCCATACTCTTTCGAAAGACATCCTGGGATTTTTTGTGACCACAGAGAGTCAGGACCTCGGTTTAACGTCTCATCCGAAGGACGGAGAGGGAGAGGAACAGTGGAAATTGAGAGGGAGAGGAACAGTGGAATAGGTAGAAAGAAATGAGGGGAAAGGGATAGATTGTATAGGTAGAGGAGATGAGTTGAGGATTTAGGAGAAGTAAGAAGAGCTGAGGATGTAGAAAGAGGAGTAGAGGGAGAAGAGATGGTAGAGTGGAAGGAGGAAGAGAAGAAAATATAAGAAAACATGGACAGAGAGGAAGGGGAGAGCAAGGTGTAAGAATAGGGAGGAGAGGTAGAAGGATAGGGTACAGACTGGTTACGAATGAAATCAGAGCCAGCCTAATTGATCATGTCAGATGGTCTTTCCTTGAAGGAAGCTGGGCAGAGTTCAGCCCAACATAAACATTGTGCCACCACAATTAATGTCCCTGGACAACAAGCTGCAATCCACTAGTGTGGTGGCACACAATGCTGTCTTGGGGTCCCACAACACAGAAAGGCTTCTATATTTTTTAAACTCCCTCAATGAAATTCACTTTCCACAGGGTGATCAGGAGCAAATTGAGTGAAATTGTGTTGTTTGGGTCAATTTCACCATTCTCCTCTTGGAGATGGAAAGTATATGATCACAACAACCAAGTCTTCGTCAAGCGATGGAAGAGACCTGTGGAGAAGTTGAGGCACAAGGATGGATCTAACATTCACAGCTTTTTTCCCCATGATGCATTACTCGTGAAAATATATGAAATTCTTTGACCAAATGTAAATGAGAGACAAGTTATTTAAAGTTCATTGATTCAATGATTGCAGTATACATTTATTTACTTATTTTATTGTTTTGGGGCGAAAACTTAGTTATACAACTAAACTCTTCACGTTTCAGAACACGTTTTCATTTTCATTTTTATATTGAATGAGATGCCAGCAATACTTGAACTACCAGTTATGTCTCTAAGAAACTTGGCAAAATATCTAAACCCATAATGAAGATGCACCAGCAAAAGCGACGAGAAATTTAGCTTTATGGCATTCAAAGATGGTCAAAATGTGTGCCCTTGTGCCAAACTTTGTGTCAAAACAGGAAGCACTTTTAATCGTTTTTACACACAATTATGATTTACAGGGGCAGATTATGAATTAATAAAACATTGCCATATTCACGTTCATCTGTTCTGGAAAAAAACTAAACACGCGTTTAACGCCATTCACTGGACATTTCACTTTGAAACTGTCGTGAAACGCACGCCGCAACGTATTTTGCATTTAGCAAAAAATGTTGCCACAGGTATGTTTTTCTAATGAGCCTGGGCTAAATAAATGAGAAGAAGCTTTGTAAAAAAAAAAAAAATACTGCATTCACAAACATTCTTTTCCGGATGGGATTAGAATTCTGCTAATTTTGCTTCATAAGGTTATGCAAGGATAAACAGACATGTTCGATTTGGATGGGATTTAAATCATGTCAAGTACATCTGTGAAACACAAATTTACCTAACCTCCTCAGGGACAACTAGTTCTCCAAACAGGGCTTAAGACATTCAGGGAATTATGGGGAGCAGTCAGAGAAAATGAAATATTAGCCTATGCAGAGGGAGGAGAAAAACGAAACCGTCAGTATGATAAAAGTCATCTGATTATTCAATGCAAATCCTAACTGCGGAATTAAACATGTCTTTACATAAAATCTTTCCATATTGGAGGAGAGGGAGATGAATTTATACCTTAACACACAAATAAACTAGTATCTTAGTGAACTAAAAGGCAGAAAAGGTGCTGCCAGACAGTGGTGATAACAATGCCATATTCACATTGAGACTGAGGCACTGAACGGAAAATTTACAGTTTTTTTCAATTGCTTACACACTAAAATTAGAACTTTCCCACAATTAGCAAAACTTTACACTCAAGGAGCAAAACACCGGCCTAGATTTGCACAACTGTAAGCACATTGTCAGCTTCACACTTTTTGCAAAACATTACACACAGTGATTTGCAAAACACTAAACACACTTGTATGCATTTGACACAGAAATTTATCATGATGTCATTTCCTTGCAATTTCAAAGCAAAGGCTTTCAAATGAGCACACCCATGAACCAATTGGTTAAACACAGGCACCAGGTGTGCACACACACTGGTGCTTAATTGTAGACACACCAATCAGGTTAAAGCACTATAAAAAGGCAACAGGTAAGTTCACCTGTCTTCAACAAAAATGGATGGTGTCAGAGGAAGAGGGAGAGTGCGGATGAGAGGGGGAATCCAGAGAGTACCAGGTGGAGGAAGAGGCCAAGGAAGAGGAAGAGGAAGAGGGAGAGGGAGAGGGAGAGGGAGAGGAAGAGGAAGAGGGAGAGGAAGACCTGGAGGAGGGGTAGGACATGCACAAAGAAGAAGACAACCAAATCTGTGTAATGAAATTCGTGCTACAATTGTGGACCATGTAATAAACCACGGACTAACACTGAGGGAGGCTGGATTGAGAGTACAGCCTAACCTAAGCAGGTACACAGTGGCATCAATAGTTCGGACATTTCGTCAAGAGCACAGGTGAGAAACTTCTCTTCAGTCAACAGAAAATCCATTGCTTACTGCATGTACTATATCAACAGTACTGTATATGTACTCTATATTTTGGTACTGTATATATTCCTGTGTGTATCATTTTACAGTAAGCTGTGTATTTTGTTTGGCCAACATAGGATTGAACGTCGTGAACACCAAGGAGGAAGGGGCCCCATATTCACACAGGAGCAAGAGAGAGAGATCATAAACCTCGTTTTGGCCAATAATGCAATCAGACTTCGAGAAATTCAAGCCCATATTGTCAATGATCACCTAATTTTCAATAATGTCCAACAGGTCTCTCTGTCAACAATAGCCCGTATCCTTAAAAAACACCAAGTTGTGATGAAACAACTGTATAAAGTGCCATTTGAAAGAAATTCAGACAGGGTGAAAGTCCTGCGGCGTGAATATGTGGTGGTACGTTTTGTTCACTGACTGTAGTATTGTGTACTGCACACATAACCTTTTTACTGTACATGTAATTTTACTGTATAGCAGACCTACAGTATACTGATCTACACAATGTGATCTTTTGCTGTATTTCAGAGAGTTTTGCAAATGGATGCGGAGGAAGTCCCACATGAGTTTATTTACATTGATGAGGCTGGATTTAACCTGACAACAGTACGAAGAAGGGGAAGAAACATCATCGGCCACAGGGCTATTGTCAATGTACCAGGGCAACGTGGGGGTAACATTACCCTTTGTGCTGCCATTACACAGAATGGGGTCCTCCACCGCCATGCCAACTTGGGTCCTTACAACACTGAACTCATTCTTACATTTTTAGACAGATTACACAATATCGTCACAGCAGCAAACCAAAGGGACCAGATGCAATACATTGTCATCTGGGACAATGTAGCTTTCCATCGTTCTGCTCTGGTTCAAAACTGGTTTCAACAACACCCACAATTCACAGTTCAATACCTACCACCATACTCCCCCTTCCTGAACCCCATCGAGGAGTTCTTCTCAACATGGCGGTGGAAGGTTTATGATCTCCGGCCCTATGTCCAGATGCCCCTCATTCAAGCTATGGAGGAAGCATGTGATCAAATTGAACCAGCATCCATACAAGGGTGGATTCGTCACTCAAAAAGATTCTTCCCACGTTGCCTTGCAAATGAAAATATAGCCTGTGATGTTGACGAAGCCCTGTGGCCAGATCCAGCTAGGCGGAGAGATGTTTAGTTTTTTTTTTTTAGTTTTTTCGGTACTGAACTGGATATGTAATTTGTTACAGTATTACTGTAAGCTTAGAGTACAATGGTATGTTCAGTAATAATATATGAAAACTGGAAAATGTTTTATGAATATTTGTTCAGTATTGACTGACTTGAGTACATGAAAATAAATTATTTTCATCAGTCTGCACAATTGGTGTCATGTGGTGTTGGTGAATTTATTTTTACACTTTCTGTGTAAATGCTAAAAGTGTTTTAGGTTGAGCACAGGAGTGTTAAACTGATTCAAACAGAGTCAGACCATATGATGGTTGTGTTTATGTTATGACAACAAAATAAGGTTTTTATAAGACACTGTATAGTTTTGACAAAAGTGTTTCATTTTGCAAATGATCTGAGGTGTTGTGCTACTTTGGTGTAGTGTTGTGCTAATTGTGTGAAGGGTTTTGAAAAACCGGGCCCTGTTTTCAAAATTGTGCTTAAGCAATTGAAAAAAACTGTAAAACAAATTGTGAGAAGAACTATTATACAGTAAGTTAGAAGGAGAGACAGAGAGAGATGGAGCATAACTCTCAATCTGGCTGTGGTCTCTTTCCTTATTCATATCAGATGAATTGTCAAGCTTTCGGTGCACACTTGAAAAAGCACCTTCTCAAAACTGGGTCAAAAGCCACTTAGCTGGACTTTAGAACAAAGAATAGATGGCTCAGTTACAAGACTGAGCAGCATTTCTCTCTCTGTCTCTCTCTGTCAGAGTGCATGCTGGGAGTGAACGGAGCGTGGTGAGAGTGAGTGCGTTTGTGACTGAGTGCTAAAACTTTTCTATCTTTTTTGTGTGTCTGTTTAATTTTTTAGTTTTATTAGCATTTAAAGGTGTTCAAGTCTGAAACCAGCGTTGTGCTGGGAGGCATGATAAACCAAAGCACAATGATTTTGATAACAACCCGCCGCCATGGAGTAAAGATGGAATAGTGTGGAGCAGTGCTGGTGGGAGAGATTGTGGGATTGTGGCATCACAGATGAAAAATGCAATTTTTCTTTTTTGAATTCGGTTGAAAAAGGCAAATGATGCTGTCCGAAACGGCGCCGTGTCGAATGGCTCACTTGTACTTGTTTTACATTTAAATAGCCCTTCTAAAAAGGTTATACTGACCAACGTAATTATACAGTCCTTGCGCAAGAGGTATCTTGTTATGGAAAATTGGTTTCCCCTATCAAGAAAATACCTCTTGATTGTAAGTCACAATTGGTGAAGCATCTAGTCTCATTTAGAAGACACGTTTTCATGGAGTTGATGAAATCGACCTGGGGTGCACTTGCCGTACAACGACGTAACTCATTGCTTAACTACCATAGTACGATGCATCGTTGAAGAACTCAACTAGTCACGACTGTTTTCCGAAACCGTATTGTCGCAAATTGGTTATTTAACCAAGTTTGTTAATGATGTCACGCAGTGGTGGAGTAATAACTTTTAATAAATCTGTTTGAGATTGAATTTTTTACTATAAATTACAGACATGGCATCTGAGGACTAGGCCTATTTCTAATTTTTCTAAGTTATTTTGCTTTATTTCTAGATTCAATCATAGGGTCGTTCTTACGTACCAAACGCACATACGCACATGCACACTCTTCAAAAACTATGCTTTAAATCTCTTAACAAACTAAAAGACATGAATTACATTTGTATGTATTCTAAATAAAATATATAGATTGTACTGAATGTCAGCTTGCTTATTTGGCTCAAAAGACTTTATTCAAGAAACTATGGTTCTAACCACAGGTTAACCTGTCGATCCAACCACACAACTTTGCGATGCTGTTTGCGAATGTTCGTTAGACCTACTTTTTTAGGAAACACAGACTCTGTGAACTATGCTGATAACGATGAAACTTGCGACCATAGTTGGTTAACAATTCTTTTGGGAAATTCAAAGTTCAAAATTGATGGCTTAGACTACACAGTGTAACACCATTGCAACATCTGATCATGGACAGGGACATTGCCGGTATATCCGTGATCAAAGCTGTTGAGGACAGGCAGATTGTAGGTGAGGCTGTTGAGAATAAACCTGATGCAACAGAGATTATTACTAAGCCTAGTAAAACTGGCACGCTCTCTAAGTCCGATGAGCAGGCTGAACATTTTCAAAACATTTGTGTGGCAGATGCTGATGAAATGGATGTAGAAGATAATGATGTTTAATTTGAGAAGGAAGCAAAATCTGTTTTCAAAAAGCTGAGGCAAGGCTTTTAAACAAGTCAAGAAAGATGATGGTGGTAGTGAGGAATCAGACAGTGATATAGATTCCTCTGATTCAAATGTGTCTCAGTGTTCAAATCTTTCTATGAGTTATCATAATGAAAACTTGTGTTGATTGTATAAAGCTGAAGACATTAGTAAATATCCGCAAGAAACAAATGAAATGAAAGAAGTGCAAGTGTAAGTTTTTCTCTGATTGTAAACAATTTATCATCAATGATGTGAGGTATCTATATGAAAGAGGTAGCTTTTCAAGATGAAGGGGTTTACCGTCTTAGAAAAAAGAAAATATTGTTTATTTATAGGGAACACTTACATTGCTTCTTTTGTTGCCCTTCGATTTACAGCCAAAAGCCGCACAATGTGGCATCATATCATATCAGCATCATGTAGCTCAAACAGTAGAGCGGTGGCGCTTGCAACACCAAGGTCATGGGTTCGATTCTCAGGGAAAGCAAGAACTGATACAAATGTAAGTGTGTACCTTGAAATGCATTGTAAGTCGCTTTGGATAAAAGCATCTGCCAGCCAGACGCATAAATGTAAAATGTAAATCATATCAGTATTTTTTTTTCGAGTTGTGAAAAAATACAGGTAGTGCCAGTAGCTCACCAAATGCAAACATTTGACGTCATCGTGTACTGCACGGCTAAAATGGCACAGCTAAAATTGTCAAACATTTTTTTATAAAAAAAATTTTTGTTTTGTTTTGTCTTGACGTAAATTATGGGCTTTGTACTACATATTTCAGTAAGGGTGCTTTCACACCTGCCTTGTTTAGTTCGGTTGAATCGCACTAGAGTTCGTTTTCCGAATTGGTGCGGTTCGTTTGGGCAGGTGAGAATGCAGCAATCGCACTCGGGTGCGCACCAAAAGCGGACCAAACAAGCGGACCGAGACCTCCTAGGAGAGGTGGTCTCGGTACGCTTTCAAACGAACTCTGGAGCGGTTCGTTTGTGGTGAGAACGTGATCCGACCTCGAACTGCCAAATAACTGCGCATTTTTGGACTAAACCAGCTGCCGTAGTCAGCCGCGCTGTGCATTATGTCAATGTTTAGCAACATTAAAGGGCACCTATTATGGAATTTTGAAATTTACCTTTCATGTAGTGTGTAACATAGATCTAAGTGAACAAAAACATCCTGTAAAGTTTGAAATATGAAAGTGCACCGTGAATCGTTAGAAGACCGAAGCTTTATCTCTGACTAGATGACGTCAACTTGTCAAGTTATTTGAATACGATACGCCCACTTATTGCGCTCCAAGGCCAGGGAAAATATCATGGCGACGAGACGCTGTGTTCTGAAGTGCGACTCAAGACACATTTTTCCATCTGCCCAAGGAGGAGCATTTGAAGACTAAGTGGCTACAATTCATATATACAACTACACCACAGAAGTAAAGTCCGAGCCTTGTGCTTTGTTCGCGCCATTTTGACGACGACTGCTTTACCAACTTAAATGCAATCAAACTTGGATTCGCTGATATTGAAGGAAGGTTCAGTTCCAAGTGTATTTGCATCAGCTTCCTCCTCCGTATCACAACCTGTAAGTGTTATTAATAATTGTTGCTTTTATGTTTTATGTAGCATGCTTAATAATTATTTTGTTTGTTGTGTAAGCACCGTTTAGCTTCTAGGTCTTCAATGACAATTGTATTGAGATATGTGAAGCGTTTGTCGTTTTTTTCGGAGTTGTCTTAAAGAATAGAGTAATACCTCGTAACGTAACTGCATTTTTTTTTTTTTAAACTTTATGTTTATGCATCGGGCTAACGCAAACAAAGACTGATTGTGCTTTTACAATATGAACTCTGGGCTATGCTTGCTAACATTAAATTCTTTATCTTATTTTTAGTTTTTTTACTACAAACTACAGCAGTGGACTATAATCATTATTATAACAAAATTGAATTGATAAAAGCATCATTGTACTCCGTGTTAAACAATAAGTATTATCTCTGTAAACACTGCTGGGTCATCTGACCAATCAACGCAGATTAGCGTCGCGCAAAGGAGGGGTTCGGAAAGATGAGTCGTTGAACGAATCATTTGGGAGTCGGTGAGCAAATCAGGTAAAAATAAATGCATATTATACGACAACAAAAGTGTTTTTTGTCATTGCATGCATGTAAAACTGTTGTTGGGGACTCCCTAAACAACATTAGGAACATTTTAAATGTCATAATAGGTGCCCTTTAATGCACGCGTTGCCTCCTCCTGAAGTGACTCGCTGCGTGCATTGCATAAAACATTATTTTCAAGCCGCATTCTCGCTTCATTCTCAAATGTTATTGTTTGCCTAAAGTGGTGTAGACAAACTAATATAATAAACTATGACGAGGGATACAATCAGCCCACAAAGTTATTTCTCCATAGTAAAAAGCGCGTGTTGACTGCCGGATTTTCCTCCTCTTTGTTTACTCCCGTCAGTTCTGTTGGAATTTTCCCGCACGTTAATTCTGACAATAGAAGTGCAGTTATGAAAATACGTTCAAGACCCATCTGGCCAACGAGTGATGTGGATGTTGTCACGTGACTGCATTTTGGTTCGTTTCATAAACTGATTCGGACCAGAGCAATCAGTGTGGTGTGAAAATGAACCAAAACGCCTGAAAAATGCTACAAAGTATAATTTTTCTCCCTTGGTCCGGACCAAATGAACCGAACTACAGATGTGAAAGCACCCTAAGACACATAATTTACGTTATATTAAGCCATACAAGTCTTAATACCCGGGGATCCCTTTAAGACTTTTGTTCATCTAAAATTACTGGAAATAATTAAAATGTCACATTTCAAAAGGATATAGACAAAGTAGACATCTGCAGAAATAGAGTGACTATTTGTTGTTAAAAAGAAACCTCAGATTACCATATGTTAGAAAAAAAATTCAAGACCATGTTTTCATACTTGTATAGTATCTCATACTAATATAAAGGTGCAGCTCATGTCTATGTACCTATCTGTTTGTCTTATCACAGAACTTGGGATGAGGTTTGAATGAGTTATTCCCTTTAAAGAGATATGAGGTCAAACAGATACCCATCACCAGCATCAGCAAAACAATAGAAAATGCTAGACCACACAGATACTCATGGGTGTTATATATCAGAATGTTTCATTCAGCAGACAAACTCCAGCCCAAGGACTCACCCTTGTAGAAGAACTTCTGCTGTTAACAATGACTTTCCTACGAATTGTTCACTGCAGAGTCACTGAAGATGCAAGTAAATGTGTCTATTGAACATCACTGTCTTCTGTGAATCAATAGTTTAGTTAAGAACAAATCTCTCATATAATGAACGCTTTTGTCACTTTCGTTAACATTATGATTTCAAAGATTCAGGTATGCAGTAAGTAAATGCTGTTTGTTAAAAAATAAGTGTTTGTGAAGAGCTGTGAGCGGTTAAATGGGAAAAGAGGCCTAAGGAAGTGGTGAAATAATTGAGGAAATTGGGAAAGAGATGTGAGGGAGAGGAAAAGAACTATAAGGAAATGGGGAAAAGTTTTGAGGAAGTGGGCCGGCCCAGTTCTCAGTTCTTCTCCGGAAGTAGGAAGTAGGGAAGTAACTGTGAGAAAGTGGGAAATAGATGTGGAAGGAAGCAATGAATCAAAGAAGAGCCCTCACTGTGAGGAAGTGTTGTAAAAATCAGAGAAAAGAGCTGTGATGAAGTGGGAAAATGGTTGAGGAAGTGAGGAAATTAATACATGAAGAAGGGAAGAGCTATGACAAAGCAAGGGCAGAGGTGTGAAAAATACAAGGAAGATACAAGGAAGTTGGGTAAGAGTTTAGGAAGTGGAAGAAAATCTGGAATGGAATATGGGATGATTTGTTAACATGTGAAGCCAGAGAGAGATAAGGAAGCGAGGAAGGAGTTGTGAGGAAGTGAAGGCAGACCTGTGAGAAAGTGTGGGAGAAAAGAAGTGAGGAAGAAATCTGTGGCAAGGATCTAAAAGCAAGTAAAGGAAGGTGAACTGAATGAAGCGTTATGAAGCAGTGAAGGAAGGGTAGTGGGAGAATTGGGACAGATTTATAGAGATGGAAGCGCTGTACGATTGTAGGGCAGTGTGGAAGTACGCTTACTGTGAGGAAGTAGGGCGATAGTTGTGAGGGAGTGGTGCAAGGCAACAGGGAACTGTGGGAAGATATAAAAGGAAGGTTTGTGATGGAGTGAGGGAATGTGATGGAGTGAGGAAAGAGTTATGAGGAAGTAAGGGCAGAAGTGTGAAGAATAGAAGGAAGAGCCATGATAAACTGAGGAAATGCCTATGAGGAAGTGCTAAAAGAAAATGTGGGCAGAGTTGTGACAAAGTAAGGAAGAGTTGTGCACAAGCAAATTGATGTTTTGAGGAAATGGGGGGAAGAGCTATGAGGAAACGAGGAAAGAGTTTTGAACAAATAAAGGCAGGGGTCTGAAGAAGAGAGTAAGTCGTTGTGAGGAAGTGAAGGCAGAGCTGAAGTGGGTGAGAGTTGTGGCAGAGAAAGTCTTAGAGGAAGAGAGAGAAGAGCTTTGAAGAAGAGAGGTAAGAGCTGGAAGAAAGTGAGGGAGGAGCTGTGAGGAAGTGTGGAGGTTCACAGATCTTTGCTTCCTGCCTTATTTCTCTATTCCTCTATATAGTCCCTGCAGTATGAAAACACCTGAAACATTCTTGCAACCAATGAATCAGAAACACGTCAAGTACTGTATTTACCTCCTGTCACAGAAGCATTGCTCCAGGTGTCTGAATGAGTCATAATACATATGCACAGCCCTTTACAAGAGTTGATGAAAGTTATTCCTTAATGGTCAACAGTTCAGAGAACAACTTTTAAAACATTTTTTGTTAGTACATTGGGTCTCCATGGGCTTTCTCCATCCCTCTTTTTCTATCTCTCACAATAATAACAAAGTTGAAGTTGACAAGAAACCAGGTAGAAATGTTTGGCAATGAACCTTGTCCCGAACACACAGCTGTCTGAGATGCAAGTATAGCTCCATCTTTCATCCAGACTCTTTTGTTGTTCCAGTGAAAAAAATAATAATCACAAAATACATTAGCAAATTAGCCACCATTAAAGGATTAAAATGGCCCCAAGGTGTACACTTAAATAACACACAAAAGTGCATGAATTACAAAATAAAATATGAAATTGAATTGAAGAAATATAGCACACACTTTAAGAAAAATGTTTCATAAGAATTATGAATCATGCCAGGTTTAATAAAAAAAATATAAACAAATTAAAATAGATGTAAAAATTTGATTATATTAGTATTTATTTATTACCAACAATTAACTGTAGATGTAGTTCCAGACTATTTATCATATTATTATTACTTATACCATTGATATACCTAATTATTATATTTTATATTTGAATGGAAGTTTAAGACATATGAAACATCAACCCTAACAAAAACTCTCTTGTTAGTCAACTTCCTTAATCCAGTAAGGACAGCTAATTGGTGTCCTTTAGAAATCGTTCTCTGTGATCAGAGGCATTTAAGAACTGTATAGAGATTTCAGCTCTGCAGTGATGCATGGGGTACTTTCTTTACCAGAAACCCCTCCAAGAACCTTTTATTCTTCCATCAGTTGGGCGGCACCAACAGCCATGTGAAAAGAAAGGTGGGAGGTCAGCGAGAATGGAGGAACAGACAGAGAGGCATGTAAAGAGGGATGAAATGCTAGTCTTGCACGAAAGGGGCTGACTCACAGCTATTCTTTCAGACACACATAGCAGCTGCTAATTCAGGCTATTCAGCCGGGGCTTACGGTATCACAGCAAACACTGGGACTCACAGGATAGGGGAAAAAAAATCTGACAGGCATTTCACTCTAACAACCCTCTATCTCTGTATGTGTTTATCCATATGTCACTTTATCTATCTCTCCATTTTTCCATTTCTGCATTCAAATTAGACATTCACAATCCATCTCTCTCTCTCTGACTCGTCTTAGTCTCTGTACCCGCTTTCAGGGCTTCCCAGAGGCTCTGATCTGCAGGGTTTTTTAGTAATTTAAGAGAGGTCACGCACCTCTTTTCATACCCAAGTTCAGCTGCTGAAAAACATTCTGGGACTTTTATTGCATTACCTGGCTAGCATGTCTTGAGTCAAAGAGCAGAGTAGAGCAGGATCTTTCTGCCTTTACTCACTCTGCCTAACACTATGAATAGATCAGGCTTTTACTCAGTTCCTATTTTAATGGGATACCAAGTTAGAAGGTTAGAAGGCTCCCTGTATCAGTTTTTCCAACATCACTTTTCAGCAACCGGGGAGAATTACTGCCACAAATGAAACTTCAGGGGCACGGCACAAGAAATCATACTTGAGTTTGCAGACCGCAAGTCAAGTCAAATTTCATTTTAAAGCACTTTTCACAATACACAGCGTTACTATGGAACCCCTAAAGTGACGTGGTGGTCTTTTGCATCTTTTGCATTCCCTCGCAAAGGTATTTGCATTCTCGCAAAAACTGTTGTGAGCTCGGACAGACATTTCCTGTTTAATGTCCCACTGGCAGCGTTTCAGACAGCTCCTTACTGTATGTTTAAACTTGGACTCAAATAAAGAAATGCGGTCAGTAGGTGCTTAGGAGTTCAGTAAAGTTGGCAATATACTCACAGATTCTAACTTCCCGGATCAATATATTTGTGAGCAAAACAATAAAACTAGTATTGTATTGTATTGTATTGTATATAAAATTTGTATTTAGTGTAGCAAATATATCAGTGTCACAGTGTCTCGGGCACATGCCTGAGCGTGTGAAAAGTCATTATAAAACTGATAGTATCTGTCATCAAGTTATGCCATTCTGATTACGATTAACATTAGAAGGTTTTTAAAATGTATTAAAAAAAAAAAAATTTAAATTTTCATGTCATGCCTACTTTAAAATATATACACTTTACACTAAGTTGCCACTCATGCCACTGAAACAGAGAATGGGTAGACTGTGAATTTGGTCCGTATTCAGAGCTTTGAAATAGTTTCCCAAACATTCCGTTCCACAGTTTATCGGCATCTATTTGATAGTGTGTTATCCAAACAGATATTGTATATTCATGCTACAGTTAAACCTGTAGACATGTGAGAAGATGAGATGTTAATGCTATGGCTCAGTATAGTTGATTCAGCAATATACATGAGCTTATGATCATAATACCATGGTGATTTGTAAATATATAAATAAATTTTGTTATTTGTTATATCCCAACTTTGATTGTTAAACTGATGTTTTGTCCAGAGTTGTAGTGCTCTTCTGCTAAAAAAAAAGTGATAAAGTGAGGCGTCTAAATAAATAAATGGTATAACAGCATGATGGTATACAACTGTACATTTCCCGTCTATCGCCACTCTCTGCCACTTATTCCAATGACTGATATAACCACAGTTACAATAACAAAATATGTCAGAGAGCACTGCTATGGACCATATTGTTAATGCAATAGGTAACATTTAACTGTGCAAATTTATCAAAACTAGTTGATAATTCCTAAAACAGAAGTCTTAGTCTTAAAGAGCATGTTTTGTTAACTGTACTGCACTGAGAATTTACTTTTAAAAAAAAATTATAAACAAGGATGCATAATGTAATTTGAACAGAGTCAATGAGTATTAAAGTAAAGTTATCTTTAGTAAAGATACAATTACTTTGTAGTCTGACCTGATAGCCTAATAGCCTAAAGTCAAGAAAAAGAGCAGGAAAAAAATTATGTAGCCTACTGTAGCTCCAGACAAGCACAAGCAACGGTCCTTTTTTATCCTGCATTTGACATCCACAAAAGTGAGCTAGGGCTTTCTAACTCAACACTATCATCTGAGGTTAGGACCGCAAATTACCCTTCTGGTATGGGACATGGAATTTCGACCCAACACATAAACATTCTTATATACATAAATTTGGGGTTGGAATTATGTTTTTGTTATGTTAAGTCTCTAATGCTAAACAACAATGCATTTATTTGATCAAAAATACAGTAACAACAGTAATATTGTGTACTAATATTACAATTAAAATAACTGTTTTCTATTTTAATATATTTTTAAATGGAATTTGTTCCTGTGATGGTAAAGCGGAATTTCCAGCACCCATTACTCCAGTCTTCACGTGATCCTTCAGAAATCATTCAAATAACATGTTGATATTCCTCAAGTAACATTTCTCATCATCACAGTTGAAAATTGGGATGGATGGATTGATTGAATGGATGGGGCTCTTGAAATAAAGTAGTAGGAATGTCATATAGTGACTAAACTGTACTAGTCAAAAAGCTTTCAAAGGCAGTGAACCAAATGCAGTACAAAGAAAGGAACAGTGCAGCCTGTTCTGTGGTAAAATAAAATGTGTGGGTTCAGAGCAGATAACATTCCCCCCTTTACTTCTGAAGAACAGTTGTAGAGGTCTGCAGAGGAATGCATTACAAAAAGGCATAGAAATATTGCCAACACATCTCTTCAATGCTGGGGTGTTTATAGATAACCACGAAATATCATACAATACATAGATGATACTGCCAACCCCATGTTTGATAACGGAAGAAGAACAGCTGGGTGCTGATCAGTCAGTCATTCAGATGATAAATACAGAATACAGCTGAGATGACTGGAAAAATGCATGAAAATCCCGAAAAGCACCTGGGTGCGAACACGCATACATGCACACACAGCGAGGATTCAAACCCCTGCTAGGCGAGTAATCTCTAGACCTCTCCACGATTCAGCATGCCAGCCTACCATCCTATACACCCCCACAGCGAATGTAATCCAGCTGAGATTAGGATGCAATTCACTACACACACACACACACACACACACACACACACACACACACACACACACACACACACACACACACACACACACACACACACACACACACACAAAATACACACCCACTCACAGCACGAGCTATACTGTGCTTTACAGAGCCAATTTTTGGCTTCAGGAAGAGATAACTGAGGTGACAGTTTCATCTCCTCTCACCCAATTTTGTTCACCTGAAGCGCTTCAATGGGCCCTCTTAAAGGGATATAAAAAATCTAAAATGCTGTCCCTCAAAAGCATCTCATCGAAAACTACTGACAAATATTACGTTTTTTTTTTATCCCGTTAATGATAACGAAGACTGCTATGACACTAATAGGGGTCCAAGCATGACGTGCTGGAACTGTACTGTATTTGTAGGATTTTCTTCTTATTATTTTTCTGCCCTAAAAGTGTCCGGGCGTCAAGAGAGACCCCAAACTTGGTGGGAGGTTTCATAATCTCAGGCATGCGAAAGCACATCTGTAAGACAAAAGGAGGTGCTATAATAAGGTCCTTTGTGTTCTATTTTAATCTAACAGAATGTATTAAGAATATATATGCATTTTAAATCTAAAAATAATGTTCTTGGCAGTTTCGAAATCCTCCTAGGCCTTTTGTCTGAATTGCACGAAACTTGGCACGCATGATACACCTGTGCTGTAAGACTGGAGAAACTGGAAGAACTGGAAGAGAGGGCTACTCTCTGAGAAAACAAAGGAAATTAACATTTGAACTCGCTTGCTATATTACCATCCCCATTCGAGACACGATCACGCTTGAGTTGATCACCTCCCAATTTACACATCATTCCCTTCACCCATCCCTACCTGAATTCACCCAAAACATCTATATTGTCCCATTTGTGAGAATAATATTTTATACCTGCTTTGAGTGATTTAACCTTCCAAATATGGAAAACCAAGGGTCTTTCTACATTTAACAAATTGTACACAGACTGTCACTTTTCATCACTATCTTAGTAAATTTGTCCTTTCTCAATCTCATTTTTATCACTATACTTGCAGATTCGGCATTATGTTCAGCAGGCTTTTTCTGACTATTCAGCAGGGAGGGCACTGTTTCTATAATCTAGTGCGGCATGCACCAGATTCTAGGCATATGGTTTCACAATTTCTTTCCCTGTTCTCGTCGCAGTTAAATACATCTTCTGATTATCTCAAGGTAGCCAGGGGAAATGAAGGTGGCATCAATTTATCTGTCAACCTCTGGTCCAAAATCTTGCAGAGAATAATTCGGTTTAAACCTGTACACAGATTGCACTATTCTAAAGCCAAACTCCACCAATCTACCCAACAGTGTCTTCAATTTGTGATCGATGTCAGGGTGCAGAGGGATCTTGATCTCATTCTTTTATTCTGGGGCACACGATCAGGTTCTCCCTCCTGAGAGCCATCTTAGTCTATTCTGACATAGTTTCCTCTTTGCCTTATTATTTGTAGCTGGCATTAATGCTGGGCATGGTTGTAGCCAAGAGAATTATATTAAGGGGTTATATTTTTAACCTTAAAAAAATGTTGTGAAGCAAAGTCTCCTAATGCATGTTCCAAGGTCTGGCGTCCCTTCGTCCAACATGACAGTAGAATTTAGAGATTTTGATACATTTGTTATATGATTTTGGTGCTGATTTTTATCCCACACCTAACGTGAATAACCTTCCTCCTTTGTACTTAATTTAGGCACTTATGTCATTTATAATGTCATCTGGCCACTTTTTTCTTGTTGTTTTGTTGAATGTTGTTTGTTACTGTTGTTGTTCTTGTTAAACTAATAAAACAACTTTGAGAGATAAAAAGTTATCAAAAACTATTTTGATAGTCAAAAGCATTCAGTTAATTGGTACACTAGCTAACATGTTCTTTAAGGGTATGTTTACATGACAATTATGTCCTAAAAACATAAAAAAAAATCCTTTGCATTTTCGCAGCTTTCGCTGTTGTCAAAATTATCCCTGTTTACACTTGACTAAAAACGCTGTGTTATGCATGCCAAGCCTGTAGTTGGCGTTTTTAAGAAAAACATGTTCAGTCTAGTAGTTTTCACAAATGTGCATTTTTGTAGTGTACACAGATCATAACGGTATCATTTAAAAAAACTCACACTTTGAAACCCATTTTTAATCTGTAAGGATACATGCCAATTGTATTACCTATTTGTACATGAGCACAATCCTACATGGTGCTTGGACCATGAGAATCGCCACTTGCAGCTTTATCGTGGGTCAAAATGACCTGAAACCATAAATTATACCTTCTTTTTTTTTGTCCAGAAAGCTTATTTCATTTCATTTCGTAAATATTGTTTACATTTTTTAATTCAAACTTTTATTGTAATTTTTTTTATTTACCTTTAAATTACTAGATTTCATCAACAAATAATAAATAAATAATATTTTAAGCACACTCTTTCAAACTCAAAATAACGCACAATTTCAAGCATAACCCTTTTAATTCAGCTCAATATATCTTACATTGGATGCCTTTGCCGACCTCTTGTGGAAAAAAATAATAACATGATATTTCATGACTCTTGCCACTAGATGGCCTTATAGATCTATATAGAGCAAATGAGCTGTTCCGCTGGGTCCTAACGTCATGCTTTTAGATACGTTTGAATTTTGAGCAATTTTTGTTTTTTCTATGTGTACTGAAGCATTCCTCACATTCCATCATTCATTCCTAAGTGGGTCAAGTTGACCCGCGAGGGAAGGATTTATTACTTTTTTCCTCGATTCCAGTCAATTTATTTCTGTGTGTGTATTCATGGTTCAAGTGCGACAAAAGTCTTAAAGCAACAATATGTAAGATTTTTGTATTAGAATATTCAAAAATCACTGTGATAAGTGTGATATATTTCCTGCAGTTGTGTACTTACAATATCCCAAAAGTTCAAAGATGTTTAATTTCAGAGAAATTCCAATTTTAAATAATGGCTCGTTCCTGACTCCCTGTTCACTTGTCGCCCGTCATGACGTAATATCCGCGTTATCCCTGGTATCCGCTCTTACTGCCATATAACCATGGCGACAGACATGGACAACTGTGTTACGTCTAGCGGCACGCTCGTGCTGTTGTTTCATTCAAACATTACGGACCATGGCAAGCAGACTTTGGGACAAAATGAGAACTAAAAACAAGGATCAATATCAGCGTGGCATTTTAGAGATGCCGAGAGCTCCACGTCCACGACGAACTTCGACTTGACAGAGCTTCACGAGTCACGACTTGACAGGGACGCACTCTTGCATGTACTTTATTAGACAGGTGAGCAAATGTACATAAAACTAATCAATGTTATATAGCTCAAGCTAAACATGATGAAATGTTAGAAATTTGAATATGATCAGTATGTTATTCTAATGTTGATCTAGCTTACTGCTAGTCTCATACAGACAAAATAACACATAAAATAACATTCAACACTCAAATGCAGTTTAGTGTGATAGTGTAGACCAAGTGAAGCAGCGCTGCGTTACCTCACAAGTTTAATTCGTCTAATAAACTGACCTGTAAGAGTAGTAATACAGCACTTGCTGGTAGTTTGGTAGAATGAAATGTCCGGGACTTGCGTGTGGCGCTGATATCTGTCTCTCAATAGCAATCGCGCCTGCTTCATACCACAGTCATGTTAAAACATAAAGGTATTCACTTGCATGACGACAATTTCCATAATTCCGCTTACTGCTTATGAGTCATCAACCGACGCATTTGTTATTGTAAGAGGTTAGCGACCCATAGCGGCGAACAAAAATACATATTGTAGCTTTAAGTTCTTAGACCACTCCGATGAACACTGTTATTTATTTATTTTTAATGAGTTTCGGGTCCAAATGAGCCGAGGGAAGGATGAGGGTATTTTAAAACATACTGCTGACAAAAATATAACAAGAAAAAGTAATAACTATTTCTTTCTTTCTTTTTTCATAGTCACTTCGGGCAAAGACAATTTCACATGAGCTTGATGATAGGTAATTCAGAACACAGCCACATACCCAGTTATAAAAGGGTGTGCGCACACACTATGCATTTAGTTATTCCAAGATTTTATTTGATTTATTTTGTTCTCAAATGTGTCAGGGTGTGTAGATTTTTATATAGCATTAAGATACAATTGCACAAAAGTAGAAATAGAGCCTTGAACCTCTACACGCACGCACACACAAAATCAGCCCACACCTCTACTAGCCACACACACCCCTATCAGCAACACATACTCTACAGTTCACATCTCACTTCGAAGAATAGACAAAAGTTTAGATGCCTCTGAATATTTGAGTTGTTCTTATCTGAAATATTCATTGGTTTAATCAAATTTCCCCCCCAAAAGAAGTGTTAAATATTTCAAGCAGCCGTGAAATCCATTACAGGCCCTTTAATAGTGTCTAGGGAACATGTACGTGTCAGGTGGGTACCTGCTAGCTGAGGGTTTGAATGGACACCAATGGCACTTAATCACAAGAGAGAGACTTTATGAACAGCTCGGATCACAGACATACACTTCATTTTATTACAAATTTATACAGCTCTATTCACTGTGCATTATCACAGTATAAATATATTATGGAATATCTTTTCTAATATTATGGAATATCTTTTTGCAAAAAGTATAAAACACCAATCAATTGTTAACTCAGTTTAAATTTTTGCAATATAGAGAAATGCACATTTTTTTAAAAGTCCTTGTCACAAAGAAAGTATCTAGTATCTGAAAGCAACATAATATGATGGAAAAGCCAAGGGAAAAAAGGCTAAATTCCTCACAAGGGGGTCATTAAAAGTCTATTATGTTTAAAAGTGCTTAAAATATACCCATTCACCTCTAAAGGGTTCATAAAGAGGGCAGAGTGCCATTACACAGTGTATGGTGCAGTTTTAAAGCACCCCTGAGGTTTCAGGAACGGGCGATGGTTAGCCGGATGTGCATTCTGCCCTCTCAGCCGATCAATTCCCAGTCTAATGTTCCTCTCTTTTGTGGCATATGCCTCCCTCTCTTTATGACTTCAACCCCTTACTCTCTCGGTCTCTCTTAGGTGGAACTTGTTAAATATTCATGATGGCTCAATCTCGGAGCTGTGTTTATAGAGGCTTGTCCAAAAGTGATCCAGTGTGACAGAATTCACTGCTTCTAAAGATCTCTCTTCATTGTGTGTTTGACTTAGATGGCCCCTATTGAAATAACTATGTAGTCATCACTGTACTATTGTTTTAGAGCAGATGTTCTTGGGACAATGTCTGAATTCATAGCAGAACTGAAATTGTAGACAACTCCCTGGAGACAATACCAGAATACATACTAAAGCTCCACTGCCAGTGATTTTATCAATGGATGTCACCAGGTTGTTGTATTGTCCGTCGCTACACTAAACATTCAAGTCGCTGAATGCATTAACTAGGGATTTGAAAAATCAACTAGTCATTGTGTGAGGGACTAGCCAACTAGTCGATCTTAAGGAAGCCCTGAAAAATAAGTGTCCATTAGACCTTGATCAAACCCAACCGGCACGTGACCAACCTTCAACACTGGAATGTGGTTGAAATAATGTAAGTAGTTGTTTCAGTGTTGAAATAATGTTTTAAAAATGTTAAAGCAATGTTTAATGCTACATTTTGCAAACAAAATGCTTAAAAATTTTAACAAGGTCTGTACGAAAGGTAAGACAAAACAATGTTTCAAAATCAAAACAAAATTCAACAGTGATTCAAACTTGATCCATGACGTTGATTCCTCCATGAACACTGAAATGTCAGCTGGCAAGAAGTTACTTAAAGAGCGTTCACACAGAACACATTCCTGCGTTCCAATATATATATACTAACTATTTTAAACGTGACACCGCAAGACATAAACTGAGATCTTAGACTAATTCACTATTATAGACTATATTAGACTAATAAACAAATAATAGATCATAAATAGTTATAAGCAGGGCTTGACATTAACACCCGCCAACCCGCCAAATGCGGGTGTACTTCAGTAGTGCCGTGTAACGCAGTCACTCCTACTAGCCACCTCGGTGGGTTGAAATTTATGTATACTGTAATATAGCCGGCTAAGCCGGGCGTGCGATTTGCGTGCATATTGCACATACTTTTACTCATTCCTGCAGATTTTGTTCTCACACTCAAAGTGCGCGCACATAAAGCCACCTACTAACAGTATAATGGATCCGTACATCAGGTATTAAAGTGACAGCAGCCTAATATACCTGCTGCCAAATTATGAGATAATATTAAAAAAAAATATCTATATGCCAGTTTTCCCCATGGTTTCGATGTCAAAATTGTGGCCAGTAATTTTGGAAATCCACTAGCCACAGTGGCTGGTGAGCAAAGAAAGTTAATGTCAAGCCCTGGTTATTAGTTTTATTTTACACAACTAGTGTAGTCACAAAAAGGGAGATTGCATAATAATGGGCATATTACTCAGAGCAGATGATTTACATCCAACATCCTCACGTCCAATAAATCACAATAAGATTTGTGCTTTATTGTTTTTGTAAACAAAGAAAACATTATAACATTATAAACACACACACATACACACAGTATCTATATTTATTTATTTATTTGTTGTTTATTTACATTCGTCTCTGTTGACTCCTGGACACGCCCACATCGCATTGCTAACATTGCTATCATTTATTTTTTCCAAAATCTCTTTATTATTGAACGATTTCTAGACTGTTTGCTTTGTCGAAGTCAGTTTGAACAGGATTTAGCACTACAAAATAACTGACATGACAAGGGTATTTACAAGGGATTTGGTTTGTTCTCTCTGCAGCATGTGAGGCCATCAGTACACTAAAAAAAAACATACAATCCTCAAAGCTTTTCAAAAGAGTGGGTTGTTGTTCCCTTTCCTGTTTTTACCTTAGATTCTTATTATTTGTTTATTCTTAACTCTAAGTCTTCATTGCCACTACCAATCTGAAGGAAAGTCTGCACAGCTGGAATCAGATTAGGACAACAGTTTCTCCTGAGACTCTCCACTTCAAGCAAACAGGCTCGGCTTTACATTCAGAGTCTTGCAGATTAGACATGCCACTATTGGGAGTAGCCATCTGATCGACGTGGAAAGTGACCAGCCACAGATTTTTTTGAGGCACTTGGGGACAGCCTAATCTGAAACCAATGGCAGCACAATATAACAAAAATAGTGCACAGTGTGGCAAAAATGGCAGCTCCTTCAAATAATGCTGAATGATATAGAGATGTGCCTGAAGACATATCTGGAAACACACCAATAACAACAAACGAATAATTAACAAATTCAAATTCAGCCAACAAGCACAAAGACGAACATCAAATCAAAATTTCAAAAACATTGTCGTCAATGTTTTGATGTTTGAAAACAAGCTTCTGTGTAACACCTGCTCCTCAAGAAGGATACATGTAGCATTACGTGTATTTCGTGAGGGAGAGGTGAAGCATCTGACTACGTGGTAGATACTGTATGCACCAATTATTTTGCACTAATTATAAATGGACGCAGTCAATAAATTTAGTTATATAAAAAATGGTGGTCACACTTTATAGGGTACAATTCTTACTATTGACTAATTATTAACTATGACTTTTGCTCGAAAAACTCCTAATTACTGATTATTAATAGTTAGTAAGGTAGTTGATAAGTTTAGATATTGGGTAGGATCAGGGATATAGAATATGGTCATGCAGAACAAGGCATTGATATGTGCTTTATAGTTACTAATAAACAGCCAATATCCTAGTATTCATGCTAATGAACAACTAGTCAATAGTGAGAATTGGACCCTAAACTAAAGTGTTACTGAATATTATTGTATCGATTTATATTTGCTATAAAGAAAATAAATGGATTGAACTAGATAAATAAAATAAAAATGCAATCGAAAAATGGGCTTTTCATTTAGACTACCATGCAAGACATCACATCAATGTCAAGACCATCCCTCTTATATAGTCACTCCCTACATCAATTTTGTCAATACACATTTGCAAATACAGTCAAATACTGTAGTAAGCCATGCTACCGTTGAACCCTGACTAACAAAAGCCAGACAGTAAGTTTGGAATTGCCGATTTCATACAGTAATATGCAAGACAATCTGTGAGAAATTCAAAGATGTGCCCGAAACTGCAGTACACTCATACCCAGCATGACATTTGTGTTTAAAGACAATGTCTCATTCACCAAGTATGCGCGCACAATAATTTGTCCATAACATTTGCGTATGAATGTTTTCAAATGTTCATAATAACGTTCAATAAATTTATTCTAGATTTCCATTTTATTCTATATGCAAAAATCACAAATATATTTCATTATATACAGTGAAAGAGTAAGAAAAGGTGCAAATAGCTCAAACTGTGAATTTGCTCATGACAACGCAAAACACTGGTACACAAGTAAAGCTGGCTAACGAGAGGTCTGTATAAAAGGTGTTTATTGTGTTTGAACTGGTTTTGAAGTATGCACACCTGGCATCGTTCAAGGATCTTGCTGTGCATGCTCTTAGGCAAGACTGCATCTTTAGAGAGCATTATATGTTTGCTGAGAATGACGAAAGGCTGTAAAGGCAAGGTTGTATGGAAACCCCTTATATGGAGATGGTGTGTTGTGTTGGTGTTTGGGTGTGTTTTATGCAAATTACTAACCTTGGATGGTCGCTCATTTAGAATACTCCAAATTCATAAACATTTGAACAAGATTAATATAAGAACAAATTCATGTACATAAGCACATGTTGTGAATTACGGCACCGATACACTCAAGGCTAAGTTATTTTTTGTTCTTCGTTTATGGGTAAAACGAAGTTCGAAATACTTGACCAGCGATATACTGTTAGTGAACATCCGGCACCACCCACACTGCTGAGAGCGGCTTTCAGATGAATATTTAAATATGTACTGCGTGTTTTCCTCTCAATAACGAAATAAACACACAACAAAATTGAGAAAACAGCAAGCATTTTTTTAATAAAGCATAAGAAAAGCATCTGATCATAGCAACGTAAAATTGTTTGCACAAGCTCTGCAATTCGGCACTCCAGTAAAGTCACGTGACACTTAGGCCTATTCATATAGCACTTTATACAATAGATTGCTTATAATCAAGCAGCTTTACTGTATTAAACATATTTTCAGAAGAAGTACAACTTAATTTTCTACTAAAGCAGCTCTCTGGTGTGTTTAAGTTTTCACTCGCAGACGTCTCAGCTCTACGGACTCAAAAGAAGAAATGAAGTGGAAAAGATTTCCATGTAAAAGGCGGCAGAGCACACCGACCTATCCACGGACCTATGGTAGTACAAAGGTGTTTACCAGCCAGAGCAAACTTTTCCGGAAAGTTCTCTTTCTGTTTCGAATTCCCAAACTCCAAATGAACTTTGTTTTTTGGCCTGATTTTGTTTGAAATTACGTTACATCCGTTCTTTCTGATTTTGAAGTATATTGGGGCCTTTAGGCAGAATTTTTTTGTGAGAAGTTCTTCTGTGCAAACAAATCCTAAATATTCTATGCAATTATTAGCAAAAGACATACCAGCAGTGTCAATCTTTGTGAACAGACCATACTTGGATCCATTATATTCCTATAAGCACCACTTCCATCAAGACAAAGAGATCTCACAGTAACTAATGAATGTGTCTGGATTTAGTGCATAAGTGGACCTGAGACACTTGTGACAACAGCCAAAGAAACTGAAGTGCAGCTTTGTTCATCAAGTGCAAAATTAACCACTTCTAAAACTATTCACCTCCAGAAAGTCTGAAAGACCTATGTAGAGAAGAATACAAATTGTATTGCTTTAATTTTTCCATACATCAACGAAATAGGGTCTTTAAGCAAAATCATTTAAATTGATGAAGGTAAATTACAGATGGACAGCTGGGCTTTGAGGCGGTGGACGCATTGAGTAATATTTCCTTCAGAGAAGGTTCCGTTTTGCTGGGTAAATCCTATTAAAGTGTGAGCACTAGGAAGATTCGGATTGTCACAACTATTTATATTCATGTTTCCTTCAAACTGATATAGATTCTTGTGATCATGTAGGCGCAGTACATCAGGCTATAGCCAAGACACACTAATCTCTGAGTAAACTCACACTCTTTTGAGGTTAACCACTGAAATGAGCACTTTCATGGTAAATCATACTTATATTTTTACAAACAGCCCAGGAAAAACAATTGACATGTCATCCCTTACTCAATCAAATGTTTCATCTCGAACTAAAAACATTTTATTTGTATGTTTGAAGCTATGTTTAAAATATTTGACATTTTACCCGTAAATATCAGTGTTGTAGTACTCGAGACCGGACTCGGTCTTGAATCCAATACGATATTTCTTGGTCTAGACTTGAACTCAGTCTTGAATCCAATACGATATTTATTGGTCTTGACCCGGACTCAGTCTTGAATCCGATACGATATTTCTTGGTCTCGACTCTGACTCGACCCTCTTGAGGTCTCCGTCTTGACTCAGACTCGGTCCCTCCCTTTGTGAAAAAAGAAGTGGAATCTTCCTAGTGCTCACACTTCATGTTGCACCACTCACTTGCAATGCAGACACGAGCAAACTGCACACCAAAACTATAAAAATACCCTTTACAATCAACAATCGCAGACAGTGTAAAGCTTCACTGATCTAAACGAGAGTTTGCAAGAGTTTCTAACTCAAATGTCAAATTGTAAGCAATAATGGGGTATGAAAGTGTCTAGTTGTCATTCAGCTGGTAATAATTGTGTCTCTGTTTGGATGAGATCAGAGTCTGATGTGATGGGGCCAGAGATACGGACCCATTCTGTGATGTGTCTAAAAATGGCTCTTGATGGAGCTGCCACATTACCATGCAGGCTTGGCGTCTTCGTTTGCTGCCACTACAGCAGACAAAGGCTGAAGTGTGTTCACTGCCAAAACAGACTTGAGCTGACCTGCTGCTGTCTGACACTGTACAATCCACTGCATTCTAACAGCCTCCAAACTCTGAGAGGGTGATTATGTGTAATTATCAAACATGCACCTTCTTTTAAACACCCCAGTGAATTTTTATTAAGTGCATTCCACGCTCCCTAATTCCTCATTGATTTCTAAAGAGAATAAACACTTACAATAAGGTCTTACTGAAATATACAGAACGTTACAGCACATTCACAACACCCCCACACCAATCCACCCACTCATGTTTCCTTCCTACACCCTCTCTCTAGCACAAAAGTTAGCAAATAAAACAGGAAAACTAGTCAGCCAATGTATCATGCACAGGGGGGAGTCGTATCTTAGGCTGCAACTTCCTTCTCATTAGCTTAATGGAGTTTGAGACCTCAGACTCAGTAGAAACACCATGTAGAGAGACACACAAGAGATGACTGGTAGTTTGGATGCAGTGCCTCATCAATGAAAAATAAAATAAAAACTAGGCATGCAGTTATATGTATGAGGGGGTGAACATGAACTAATGAACTGGACTGTAACGCAAATGGGGAAACAAATCATTTAATGCTTGTCAGTGCACAAATGAGTATTTAAAGTTAATTATAACTGAGAAGAATTTATTATAATTTTGTAATGTGTTAATATGGAGATCTTTATCCCAACCAGAGGTCCGTAGACCGAAAAATGGTAACATCTAAATTAACTGATCAAAATACTATTTAATATCACTGAATCATATACCAACAAAACAAATTTGTATATGTACAAATAGCTCTTTAAGATAAATACTGAAGTTAACATTGTTATTCTGAAGTGGAATCTTATTTAAATTAGTAGTCTGCAGTGTTTTGGACTGTAAAGTAGAAAGAAGCAGAAACTGTGCGTTAACTGTAAGTTTTCTTTCAAAGTACTGTAATAAGCACAAATTATTTCAGAGACAACTCTGAAAACAAAGTTTGTTGGCAAAATTTAAGACACAAGCTTTTCACAATGGCATGAACTTCACAAAGTTTTTCTTTTCTCAGAACGCTCATATCTGATGCTGTGTGCTGAGAAAAACACTTATCTCCTAACAGAGGCGCGGGAACATATTTTATCTAGGGGGTGCTGGGGGCGGGGCTTAATGGGGCGGGGCTTGATATTGCGGGGTGGTGATGGTAGAGAATTTTTTTAACAAAATCATAATATTAAAAAGCCCAAACAAAAAGATGACCATACAAAGGAATGAGGACAGAGTTATGTGAGAACGCTCAGAACTCATGATACATTTTAAAAACACAGCACAAAAAGCTGCATCTTACCTTATGATACATGCTCAGTTGAGTTATGTGCCGGTTCACACAGAATGCATAATCTTTCAAAGCGAAAATGCAAGATGCCAAACGCGGGCAGTGGAAGAGGGAAAAACGCAAGGTCTCGAGGCGCGTTTTAGTTTAACTTATTTTAACTAGCGTGCTGCGTTTTGAGAACGCTGTGTCATGCGCGAGACGCGAGCGCAACCAAAAAAAGAGGTGGGTAAACTATAAATTATGGTGGTGGTCACCAGGTAAGGATGGCCACTGCCTACCGGTGTGTGTATCCTGATGACATCGCTATAGGCTATCATTTGATGGTACTACCAAGGGTATCATGGTTCTTCCCTCATCATAGGTCACAAAATCACTATTCAATTCATACATTAATCTAAGTTCTTGTTAAAGAGACTCAAGAAGGAATAATATGGTTGAAATCTATAAAGTTTACTAAATGACAAAACGAGAGAACAAAAATATTTAAGAGAGATATAGAGGTAGGCTTATATCCAGGGCACTTATCCAAAACGAAAACGGTTGTTGTATTTTTAAAACGCTAAGTTGACCAACACAATTTTAATTTGAACTGTAGGCTAGACCGAATGCTGCGCAAAAAAAATATATATATAGACGAATTTTTGTTTATGACTTATTGTCCCTTTATTAAACATTTAAAATATTCACAAATTAATATAGATTTTTTTTTTTTTACTATTTTTCTAAGACAAAATTAGAACCTGGAAATTATATTTTTCCCGCAGTGCTGAATGGGAAGAGGGGGCCTATGTCTCTGTAACCACAGAAAGACGATTTATAGGCTAATGATAATAAATGTGTCTGAAAAAATAACGAGGCATTTGAATTGTTTATTAATAAACTATTGTTTTCTAAATCAGTGTCGGCTAAAAGCACATCTCCATCTCCGCTGTTAAGTGGATACGCCTTAAGAGAAATGCACCTTTCATACGGATTACATAATCAGAACAAAATGTATTAGCTTTCGATTCGAATTTGTTCGTTTTAAAGTGGACATTTCAAGCTTTAGCCTACATAGGCATAGGCTATATTTTATTTCAGTTCTCACACTCCCCGCCACAAACCCTTGGATATGCGTCAAAATCTTGTGTTTATTTGTGATAATCTTAGCCCTGTATTATTATTGTCTAATCCGTATTATGAATGACATTTGACGAATTGCTTTGTTCCTTTTTTGGATAAAAGCGTCGTCTAAATATATAGCGCAACAGTTAAACACGAGTGCGTTCACACTGAAAAACAATGGAAAAGAGTGGGATGGAAAAACACGTTCTCCTAATGCCAAAGAATGCTTTAATCAAGACATCTATTAAATTTTTTCACCGACGTCTGAGTGAACAAGAACATGTATTAAATGAGTGTCAAATGAGTTCTGAGATGCTGGTCCTCAACCAGTGTTACTCCATGCGGGATCGGCTTTTGCCTTTTGGTAGGCTATATACATTTCTTTTAGTTATAAAACCATATTCGACAACATATCAAAACGAAATAATCTTTAGAGTAATTTTATAAAGGTAGAAGGTGTTTTAAAAAACATATTGAAAGTTATTTAAAGTCATGTCATCTTAAATGCCAATGTAGTGAAACAGCTGTCGTCAGGGGGTGCTGCAGCACCCTCAGCACCCCTACTTCCCGCGGCCATGTCTCCTAAGCAAGGATGGGTCATGGCAACATACTAGTCCAGGGTTTTTTATCTTTGGCCCTCGAGTTCCAGGTTCCTGCAGACTTTTGCTCCAATCCTAATCAAACTCATCTGAACAAGCTGATCAAGGGCTGCGTCCCAAAATTTAGGCAGCTGACTTGTTGCCTTACTGCACTATCAGGCAATGACTTTGCAAGCAGCATTTGTGCACGAAGGTTCGGACAGACTTCTGAGGAAGCATAAAGATTTAATGATCTAGAGCAAGATAGAGAGACCTTTGGTGAAAAAAAACTAAGCAAATATAACTACAACAATAGTAATTTCTCACTAGAAATTACATGAAGGCCTGGTTTCCACAGACAAATGAGTTTTTTTTATATTTTATATTTTATATTGCATAGAGAGGAAGGAGAGTTCCACCTCCTTATCAAGGAGCTGCGATTTTATGCAGAGCGATTCAAAGTTCACTCATGCTTTGCTAGCGATACTGGAGCCACATATTTTAAAAAAGACCACCAATTTCCGTGATCCAATTGATCCTAAACTGTTCTGGATGTTGGTGTTCGCTTGTACGGTGGCACTGAATTGTCAAAATGCTTGCTACGGATGCGAATGGATCCAAATTGTTTTGACGGATGAAAGTTTCGGGGGCAGTGTGTAAACGTGATTGACACAACGTTAAGTCGTATTTATTTTTTAACGTGCGAAAATTTCAGACTCAATGTGCAAAGACCTTTACTGTTATGGAATGGAACGCACAGGACTGTGGGATATCAAAGGAAGCGAAGGATACATCTATGCTGCCTTCAAAAACCGATCAGATGAAGGTATCTCAGGAGACAGGAAGTGAAGCTAACATTGGATAATTCGGAAATGCCTTGCCCTTGATGCTTTCCTACCTTGAAAAGCATTTTTATGATTTCGGACAGCTTCTGGATTACTAGAAAGTTACAGGCAGGAGTGTTTGATTAGGGTTGGAGCTATACTCTGCAGGAGTGGACCTCAAGAGCCAGAGTTGAGAACTCCTGGACTAGTCGTTTAGTGCATTCTACTAGCTTATGGATTTTTTTTTCTTGTTTCTTTAAATTTTCGATATTAACCCTTTAGCAGTAAAATTACAATGCTGGTTGCTGGATAGTCTCACCAAATAGTTGATTTAAAAAATATTTTAAAGAGCGTTTAGAAGGACTGATGGTGGTGTGTTACCTTGCTGGACGATTTGGCTCTGCCGTTGTGGTTGTTGTTGGTGGAGAGGTTGGCATCCTCATGCACACTGTCCAGGAGCCAGAGCAGAAACTCCAAAGCGTCGTGTTGAGCGTTTCCTTTGAACTGAGAGCCATACTTGGACACAGCACTCTAGGGAAGGAGCGGGAGATTGTGTCAGATAAATGTTGATCTGGATAAAGTTTTAAAACAAATGACATGATATCTACCTATCTTTTCCCCTTCACATCAACACAATATCAAACTCACAAGTTGACAGCTGTGGTAATAAACGGCCTTGGAACACTACTCAACCAACCAAATTCGTGGACCAGAGCTAAAGAAAGAACCATGACTATAACGATAACTAACTATAACTATGAATTTTTAATAATTGCTCTAATTCTTTGAGAAGTAGTCGTCCACACTAGCCTGGGAAAACCCAGACCACTCTCAGTTGTAACTGAGTAAGGGTCTGGCAAAGCTCCATAGACAATTCATTTCCACAGGGGCGTCACCAACGGACGTCGGATAGATCTAAAACCAATCAGCGCGATGAATGACATGACGTATGCAGAGCGACTGAGAAACATCTCGAGACTCTCAGCAATTCTCTGTTTGTGTTAACGAAAATGACAATTTAAAATCGCTTGAAACAGACGCAATAGCTGATTCGAACGAGTGATGTTGTGATGTTCCACGGCGGAATCCATCTTTGTAATGTACAAAATCTGCGTCACCGTCTCTGCTCTGTCGTCATCGTGTAAAGCCCGCCCCAACGTTTCTGATTGGTGCCCGCGATTTCGACGGATTGGAAATGGGTTTCAATGGGCTCTTTGCCAGACCCACTTGCAGAGCAAATCTAAATTTGCCGGAAGTGGTCTGGGTTTTCCCAGGCTACGTCCACACCACAACTAATGATTAATGACAACTATGATCAATATCTTTGAACTCACTTTCAGATGTTTTTTTTACAACTTGTGAATTATTAAAACAGTGACAGCCAATCATAATCCACCCAACTTTAAGGAGCACAAACATTTAAAGTGGCAGACAACATGACTGCAGCGTACACTAATAGTATTTTTATCCTGCCTTGGTATTGACGCTAATATAGTTATTGTTATAGATATCTTATAGTCATAGTTCTTGGTTTGAACAGCCCTTAACTGTTGTATATTCTGAAAATATACAAGGTGAGGTGTTATTTATTTGGCAGTTTTATTTACAGGTGCTGTAAGGAAAAAAAGTGACATTTTGAGCTGCAAACTTGTCTAAGATAAACAACTTTTCACCTGATAAGTCCAAAAATTGACTTTAATGAAGAGAGATTTTCCACTTCTCTCAATGCATACACATGGAAGCTTTGAAAAGCTTACACCTGATTTGTTGTGAACTAGCCTATTTGTGGCCTATTTATGTATTTGAGGCCTAAAAACTAACATGCACAAAATGCCCAAAGATGGATATCAGGAATATGTCAATCTCCCACATCATCCGAGTCATCTGAGTGTGAGGGCTGTGCAACAGACAGTATGTAAAAGAAATCTGATCACATAATCAGATCATAATAATCTCCTTATCTACATATATTTGGATTGATCGGGGATAGAGGCAGATTTTGGGAATCACAAAGCTTCAGTAAGACCATAAATACCGGTACATGGGTTTCTGTACTTCTATATTGGAACCTCATTTTGCTCATTTCTTCTCTTAAGAAAAACAAAATCCTCAAATATTGCATTCTCCACTCCACTCTCCACTTCTAATTTTATATGGTTTCGGTATTGCATTAACCAGCACAACATGTTTATTTACAAGATGAAAAACATTTATCACTGTTATGGTGTTTGCTCAACTGTATCAAAGAAATAGCGCACCCAAAATGAAAATTCAGTCTTCATTTATTCATCCTCATGTCAGCTCATTGGTAGCTCAAGCTGAATGGTTGCTCTTTTCCATGCAATTACAATGAATGAAAATTGAAAACTGATGCGAAAGCACCATAAAGGTATAATAAAAATGGTTGAAGCGTGCACTATATTCCGAGTCTTTTAAAGCCATATAAACCTTTGTGTAGGAAACTGATTGAAATTTAAGTCAAACCCAACCACTCCTTGACAAGTTCAAGAGAGAAGTAATGCCGTCCTATTAGTGAACGAGTCATTTTTATAAATCCTTTCAGTAAAGTTATAACTTGTCTGAATGGTTAATTTACAAATTGGACTGTTTTTGGTTCTCAAATCCAACACAGTGACTTAAAGGGATAGGTCACCCAGAAATGTCATTATTTACTCTCCCTCATGTCGTTCCAAACCTGTATGCATTTCTTTCTTCTACGGAACACAAAAGATGATATTTAGAAAAATGTTGGTAGCTAAACAGTTTTAATTACCATTGACTTCCATTGTGTATAGCAGAACCAAAAAAGATTTCAAAATATCTTCTTTTATGTTCCTAAAGAAAGTCATACACGTTTGCAATGACATATGACATGAGGGTGAGTGAATAATGATAAAATTAAATTTTTTGGAGTGTTCTGTTCTTTTAAGGGCATTCACACTGACCGTGCCATACTCAATGTTATTTGTCACAACAGCTCACTTGAAGCAGATACCCTTTATCAATTCAAATCATGTCTTCATGAGTAAACTGGGTCCAAAGTTCCAAGATGTTCTTGTACTGCAGCTTTATGACATTTAGGTCATCAGGATTGCAAGCTGTAAACTGATACTTCTAACGAACAGAAATGCGAAGAACGACAGGAACTTCATGATGTATTTCATTTTACATGTATATAGGCCTACAGCCACAGCAGGTTAACAGGTGTTCTAGTATGAGATATTTAGGAAATTAAATCAACAGAGTGCAATCGAACCTATATCTGAACCGATTTAAACTGACTAGGTTTGACTTTCTTCCTCCCGGGTAGTCACAAACAAGCCATTGATCAACTATCAACCCTTTCATATAGCAAACTGTTTGAACTTCATATAAGTTACTAAACATAATAGCACAGAGACTTCTAACCTCTGTATTTTGTAAAACATTTCATTTTTGTTCTTTCAACCTCTTCTTACAATATAAAGCTCCAATGGGCAAACAATACCATTTGTGTGTGAATTAGTTAGACATAAATTACCAAGCTCCCTTCACTTCCGAGAACAAACCTTTCTTTTCTCTTACACAAGAATGACAAACAAGTCTAGCAGGTTAACACGACCTGTCTTGGTTCCATTGCCAATTCAAAGCAACATGATGAATGATGGCATTACATAACCTCAGCTTCAGCGCTGCTAGCAGTTTCCCTCCTATTTTCCAGACAGACGCGCTGGAATGTGCCTTTACCACATTCATCTTTACATTTTAGAATCAACTAGTTTTCCATTTTAGATCTGGGGTGTCAAATGTGTGGCTAGTTGGCCGAATATGGTTTGTTGAGGAATCTAATCTGACCTGTGGGATATATAAAAAAAAATAAAAAAAAATAATACAAATAAATAAACGTGTGTCCATATCATAGCTCAGTATGAAATATTTAACATTAAATTAACTACGGCAGGATAGACTGACTCTTATTTTCAATTTGTCATCTTAAAGTGTTGGAAACATTATTTTAATTACACACATCATGCAAACCCTGGAGGCACCAATTTAATTTTTCCACTTAAAAAATTTGTCACTCACAGCAATAAGGCGGACAGGTTATATTAAAAAAAAATATTAAATTTTAACTGTTTATTAAAAAGCGGTACAATTTTGAGTGTGATTAGTACTACATAATTATCAACTTAGTATATAGGCACAGTATGTAATCTAAAAGCCGCTGGTGAAAGAAATTAGTAAACAAGCTTACTTTTTTTTACCCTATTGATAAATAAACCAGTATAAAGAAGATACTGTACCATGGCATTCGAATTTACTTTTTTTTTTTCATTTGCATGATTGATTGATGGAGGGCCACTGTCCTGCAGTGTTAAACTCCAAGCTCAATTGAACGCACCTGAACAGCTAATAACGGTCCTATGCCAGAAATGGTCTTGTAATTGGGAGATACGAGCAAACCACAAGGCAAGCCTGCAACCTTTAGCCAAAAAAGCTAACGCTCCAGCTTTGTCGGTACGCAGGGAAAGAGACAAGAGGCCGTTTTTTTTTTTAAGGATATCAATGGAGAAGAGGCTCCACTACACCGAATGAATTGCTTTTGTGAGGAAATAGCTTATCATTTAATGAATAGACAGCCTGTTTGCTAATCTTCAACATGTTTTAAACTAAACAATACTTTTGTTGGGAACTAAATGTAGTTCAGCCTTGATCAAAATGTTGTTTTATAAGAGTAGGGAATGTCGAGACAGATAAGACTCATACATACCAGCAGCAAATGTGTGTTTTTTAATAATAGCCATTGTGTAATATTGAGTGATTATCTATATTGTCTAAAGAAAATAAACAATATCAATGTTTTCTTTCTTTGCCAAGTATAGTAAGACTTGAATGACTATGACCATGCAATATAGTGTTGATATGATGCATTTTTATGAATTAATAAAATTAATAATTTAAATCACAATTTTTTTTATTATATTGTTGTTTAATGAAATAAATGTATTTTATTAAAAATTAATACAATAATAATAACGTGTACTCACCATGGCTTCCAGATTTCAACAAATTAATCAGACTTGAATCGTAATGATTTATGACTGCTGTGTATGCCTAATAACAACACTTTTTAATGAATAAAGGTAAACGAAATATAAAGATTTCAAGAAATAAATGTACTCTATAGATTCCAGATGTCAACAATTAAACTACAATTACATTTTTAATGACTAGTATCTCTGCTATGTATACAGATTCAAATCTAAACCTTAAATGTGTGGTTTTATGTGCACTGCAATCTGCATCTTACAAAGCAATTCACACTCTTTTTCCACTCAGTAAAGCACATTCCACAAACACTGCAGTCCTACTGTACGTTTACTAGCGATATAACACAAAATATAGAACATTACTCACAAGACGAACGCGCTACTCCACAAGAAACTGTGTGTAGCTGTAACGGTCAGTCATAAAACTCTGAAAGCTGGCCACTGACGTCAATGCCATTAAGTGTGATAAGATGAGGTAGGCCTACCTCACGAGATCCAGGTTACCCGTTATGCTTTTTCCAATGGTAAAAGCCACAGACCCTCTCATCTCCTTATAAGACAATCTCTGGGACTGAATCCGAAATCGCCCTCTAAACCCTCAACCACTATTTCCTACGTTAGTCCACTAAGACAGTTCACTTGAAGAAGTGAATGAAAACAAGTGAGCGAATTCGGACAGCCGCCGAGTGTACATCGGCTGTACACTCGTTATTGCGGTGCAATGTGGGATTGAATGAGTGCACTCGATGTCTATATGGTTTCGAACAAACTACTGTCCCCTCAAATACTGCTCTATTTTAGGGTATAGGGGGGGCGATTTCGGATTCAGTCTGGTTCAGCTCCAACCCCAACTAAACACATCTGAACAGCTAATCAAGGTCTTACTATGCCAGAAATGGTCTTATTATTGGGAGATACGAGTGTCCGTGCCTCTAACATTGGAGAAAGCGTAATGCTAACTTGGATCACGTGTGCTTTGATAACCAATCACATTGATGTCATTGAATTTTGTTCAGAGTTGTGCGACTGTTTGTGGATATCATAGAAATGAATGAGAAGTGCTGTAAACTGAATCACACCTGTCACGCAATTGTCTGTGATTTCTCTTATAAAACAGCATTTGCTTTACAGTAAGAACAATCCAACACGTATATTTAAGAGCAAACATGTTGAAGATTAGCCAATGTCAATTCATTAAATAAGCCGTGTTCGCACAAAATCACTTTATTCAGCACAGTGAAGCGCCTCTTCCATTGATATCTATTAAAAAAGGCCTCTGGTGTCCTTCCCTGCATCCCACAGCGTTAGCAGGCATTACACTTTTTTTTTTTTTTTTTGCTAACCTTGCAGGCTTGCCTAGGCATACTAGAAACTTCCAGGCAGGTGTGTTGAGGCAAGTTAGAGCTAAACTCTGCAGGACAGTGGCCCTCCAGGAAAGAGTTTGGACGACAAAACACTGGCAGGAATATAGGACTCAGTTGGAAGGAAGAAAAACAAAGAGAGATGCATAAAAGTCGTAATGTCCAGTCTGTCTTGTTTCTCTATATGGAGGAGTCATTCATTTCTGCTGATGTTCAGGCTCTGTATTATTCACTTCCTCTGACCTTCCTTCTCACACTCATCATTTATCTCCTCACCTCAGAGACTAAATATCCACTGTGGCCTCTTTCATGTCTTTACTATTCAGTAACAAACCAAACCGTGTAAACGAGATGAGCACAAAACTAAATGGTTAAGTATTACTAATTGAACTATTAATAAATTATCATATTTAATTTTGTTCCTATGGAAGTGTAATTTATTATGACAGAGAAACTAAATACATTCTATTTGTTATAACATACAGGACAGGGTGTTGTTGAGAAGTAAAGGGGTATGCATGGAAATGGGACAGATCAGAAACATGCATCTTAGGATGATATCTGAGCAGAACACAAGCTGTGCTTGAGGTGGTGAGTGTATCAGTATTGCACATTGCTGGGTAACCGAGACGACACACACACACACACACACACTTTTCGATTTAGTTTTACAAATACACTGAAGGTATTCTTACGTCCACTATAATAATACATTTATGAATAATACATTTAAACTATAAATCATAAATTAATTTTAAACTCGTGGCCATAATGAGACAAATTTGAGAGGATTTTGCTTAATGACTCTATGAATTTGTGTGCACTAAAATATATGTGGTGGGTGGGATGGGGGGGGGGGGGGGGGTCTCGGACAGGGTTTAAATTAATCCAGGAGACTGGGAGACTATTTTTAATGTTTTTGAAAGAAGTGAGCATTTATTTTATCAAAAATACAGGGGAAAAAAAACATTAAACAGTAATATGTGACTTTTATTGTGATATTACTACAATTTAAAATATTGATTTTCTATTTGAATACATTTAAAATATAATTTGTTCAAAATATATTCAAATTCAAATATAACATAGCTGAATTTTCATCAGCCATTACCCCAGTCTTCAGTGTCACATGATGCAGTGTCACTTTTGACCAGTAAAAAATAGATGTGCAGCAAAAGATTGTTGAGCTTCACTAAAATTAGAAAGTCAAGAAAATAGCACAAAATAGAAAGAAAACTTTTTATCTTGGCAAAAGGAGGTTGCAAAAAGTATTGAATAAAAGGGTGCCATTAATTGTGTGGCCAATGTGTATTAGAGAAAAAAACATTTCAAAATGAGATTTCCCCCATTTTCAGTTGTTTTGCTTCAATGAAAGGTTATAGGTATTTGCAATTTTTGTGTTCATATTTGCCAAGGGTGCCAATAATTCTGACCACAACTGTATATATCCAAGTAATTCATGTGTCTTCTTTGAAACACAACGTTAACCTGAAGTTAAACCTGGCTCCTGGTAGGTTTTAAGCCTCAATTTAGTCCTGGAGTAGCTCTAGTCTTTCTCTAGTTTAATAATCATCTTATTAAACTATGGACTGGATAGTCTAGGACTAGGCATTTAAAACCATGACAGAGAAGGCAGGGTTAAGTTAATAGTTTAAAAGACCATTTTAGTCTATAGGCTTCAGAAATACCTTTACAGTGAAATCCCAGGACAGGCTGGCTTTTAAAAGGGTGCTTTTTTGATACACTTGATACTAGCTAATGAGGTCTATAGACAGAGCAGAAACTGTCCACAGTATATGGGGTAAACAGGGCAGATCTGAATGAATGGGATTGGGAACACTAGGGGCAAAGTCTGTTAAGAATGTGGACTAATGTGCAACTCTCTCTCCCTCTTTCTCTTTCTCTCTCTCTCTCTCTGGGAAAGCATTAAGTTACAAGATTATAGATACTGTGCCTTCAAGGCATTTGTACATAACTAAATATCTGTGAGCAATCTTACTGTTAGTGGTTGACAGGATTTTTAACCTGATTATCTGAATGTTTTTAAATGCATAATGTTTAAAAGACTGTTATTGCCAGTTAGTAGGGTGTTATTGCCATTTTCCCTGCAAAAAAAAGGAAAACAAAGTAAAAACAATGACTTTTCTGATCTAACAAAACCCCTTTTGACAAATAAAAACATCCTTCATTCTTGCAAAAACAAGTTGGTCGAATTGTTGACAGGTGATTCACCTGTCTCCTCCTACTCTAAGCGCCTCCCTCCACAGACACTTACTGCATAGAGCAGACTTTTGAATTAGTGATGAGGAAGTACTTATTTATTTCCGTGAATCGGTTCTTAACAGTTCAATAGAATCCATTTAGAACGATTCAGTGGTTTAATCCCATCCTGACCTAGCGTGGCATAACAATATAGCTATGCTCCAAAATGTTTTGAACAAACGTGTTGTTTATAAAGGTGTTCAGTGTGTCACAGTTTGTAGCAACCATGATTGAGCTCATGAAAGTCATTTAGAATTTGCTAAAAAAAAAATGTGTTTTGTTTATTCTGAATGCGTTTACCACTGACTTGTTCTCTGTTCAAATCGGAGTCTGTTATCCCCCATGAATCCAAATCGGACATGTCCGAAAGAATCGATTAGGCTATAGGTTCAAAATGTCTGCTATTTGGTTGACTCGGGGATGCAGTTCAATTTGTACAGACAAACTCACCTGTTGATCAAAATAGAACGATTCCACTCTACACTTAAAGTAAGGATCTCTCAAAGAAGTTGTATACACTATGTTGATTAATAGGGGCTTGCCATTGTGAAAGTTGGTAGAAACTCACCTTAAACTCCACCGACAGCTGAGGCGTGTAATCGAGCGTCCAGAGCGCCCTCACTAGCGACGCCAGCTTCTCCGTCACCTCCCCCCTGACCTCCTCGCTCTTCATCACCCCGTTGATCCTCCGCTCGTTTAATTCACATTTATACTGCTCCAGACCCAGATACTCTGCCAGAAGTTCCGTGTTACTCAGGCACTGCACCACGGCGTTCATAAAACAGGTGTTTCCGTGATTCTTCAGACCCTGAACTCCCGGAGTTTTCTCGCCGTAGCACCAGGACAGTCTTTCTTTCACAGATCCATGTGATGATGCGGGCGCAACTGTCTTCCTCGTCGAGTTCTCTCTGTAATTGCCAGAGTTGTGGGCGCTCAGAGTGTCCCCAAACCCCCCGTCATCATCCTCCCCCGCGTCCGGCTGGTCCGCGTCCCCCAAGTGTGCTAAAGTGCCCAAAGTTTTGACAATCCTGCTCATAAAATTTCCAAGCGATTTCAACGATTTCCTTCTGAACAGCTTCTGGGACTTGTGCGTCTTGTCCTTGCGCTTGGTTGATTTGGCTTTGATTGTTTGTTTCCTGGTTTCCCTCGGCGTATCCATGTTTAGTCTGTTGTTTCACCCAAACCGATCAGAAGTCAGCAAGAGAAACAAGTGCACTACGATGTGAAGACACGGCGTCATGTGCGTCTCGAAATTCTTCATCACTAAACCATCACGACGATGAAAAACAGACTCCAAAAGCACCGGTGTCGGCGCCGAGGCTCATGATGACTAACGCGGTCCCGACATTCCCTATCGCTGATCTCAGCTGCGCTAGTTTCGCTTTATCCATGACGCTTACACACCTGACATGACACTCTTAACTCCATTCAGTCGCAACTCTTCTTTACACCACACGTACATGCGTGCTTGTGTGTGGATGTCCACTACTGGCTGTTTTCTCCGCTCAGTGGCTTCTGGCTTGGAGTAGCCTATGCGTCTGAATGGTGGATACACTGCTTTCTACCCTCCCACTATGAATCTTATTAGCCTGGTTTACTTTGAACATGTATTGGGAAAAGTGAACGTGACCAATGTAGCCTGAAGACGGAAGTCCATCTACACCTGTATTTACCTGCTTCATCGCTGCTCAATATCCTCTCCAAACTCAAACATTGCTGTATTCCGTAATTAAAGCCCCCCCTGTAGATACTTTTATCCCTTAAATATAATCTTTGATCACCAAAATTACAAATTTAAATGTTTTGTAAAAAAAAAAAAAAAAAAAAAAAAGTATTCATGCCTTAAATAGCTTGAATGTAATTCTACACCCTTGTTTCATTTAGTATAACATTTAATTTAATATTCAACAATAATATTGATCTGCCTGCATTGACATCATTATATGAGAACTGAATTGAGGTGGACGATGACATCACGTTTTTCTACAGAGCGGCTATATAAATGAACTATAAAAAACTAAATAACTTTTTTACAACAAAAATTAAACCTCAGTGAACTTACTTAAAGCTACACTGTGTAATTGTTTTAAGTTGATTATTAGCAAAAATCACAAACAAACACTTTTGTTCTTTCAAAATGATATGTGCTCATGTATAATTACTCCTACCAACTAATCAAGTATTCTCGTAAGCGTAGAATCTGCTATTTATAATTCATACGTTGAGCTGCTCGAATGGCGGAAGCCATGTTGCACCTCCATCTTGAAAATACATTAGCCAAAGAGGGACATACCTGGAAATTCAAGCTTCGCCTTTCGCGTTTTTAACACTCAGTGGCACCGTGACGAATGCGAGGGGAGATTACTCCAGATTTTAAATAATACGGCCACCGTAGGAGTTAAAACGCCCTCGGAATGGGAGGGGCTAGAAAGTAATATTCAGTTGGTAGTCATATACAATTTCACCGCTAGATGGGAGTAATTCCTACACAGTTTAGCTTTAAGCTGGACTGTGAGGCTATTTTCTTCTGGAAGTTTGCTGCATTATTTTCCTGTTATCTCTGGAAAGCTGCTTTGAAACAATCTGTATAGTAAAAAAAAAAGCCCTATATAAATAAATGTGACTTGACTATAGTGGTAATATGCTAATTACCCCGGCCTCCACTCACTCACACCAGCTCAGAGATCCACTCGGTCAACTTGAGAAAAACTGCACAATGGTATCACTCTTTACAACGTCGGACACATAACGTTAAAGATGAAGTCCAAGATTTTTTTTTATCATATTCACTGAAATCGACACTATGCTGGATACAATGAAACAAATCCATTCATCCCTTTTTGTTTATCCCCAAAAAGTCTAAACACTCTCAATAATCAAGCCGTTTGGATTTTCTGCCCATGACCACCACTGGCGGACTGTCCCGTATTAGCATATTTCCACCCTCAGCCATTTATCTACTGTCCACCAAGGCAGGTTGCCATGGCAGCACTTTACGTGTCTTATGTCCACACGGCCCATGGACGAGAGGGGTGGGGTGAGCAGTTGCTAATTATCATTTAAGAGACATGCACCGAAACAGGTCGCTATGAACAGAGATGTTTTGAGGAGCTGTTTTGTTTTACACAACCATTAAGGAATTTTAACCAAAGTATGTCACAAACTTTACATGAAGACCCTGAAGAATCATACCAACTTGTGGAAAATGGGCATCCGATGACCCCTTTAAAATATATATATATATATGGTCCACAGCTATTGGAATATTCTTGTATAGGCTACACGTAACCACATTAATTTGAATAAACGCTCTCTTTAAAATTATTCTGCTGAAGCTTTCAACGGTATTTTTACAAACCCAATAATTTTCATTACCTTGAATGATGAATGACAATACGAAGGTCACGTGATTTATACAATTAACATTTCCTTGTTCCAAAACCGTGTCATTATGAGCTTGACTTTTCACAACTGTCTGTATATTATATCATCCACAATGACCTTCATTTGGACATACTCATATATTCAGATGTCCTGAAACTTGGAATCATCTTGGTCTTGTATATAGATGACAATACATATTCTGAGGTTCATCTGTTCATTTATTCATTAAACATAAAAATAAATAGGCCTACTCTTGTGTGTGAGTAAACTAGTGACTTTCAATCAAGGGGCCAAGATGACTTAAATTATTTAAAATAAGACATTCCAGCATTAAAATATGTCAAATTAACTAAAATTCTAAATGTTTCTTATTTTAATTCACCTCCTTAACAGCTTGCTTTTTTGAAGAAGAAGAAGAAGAGGAAGAACCAGGGATCCTACTGTCTTGAAAAATACACATTTTTAAAGTGTTATTTCTAGATCATGTCATGTAAATTAATAAAAATAAAAATATTATAGTTATCAAGCTCTAAAATATTGTATCAGGTATAAAGTTTATTTATTTATTTTTAATTGCAATAAATTGCACAAAAAAACTGGAAAAGTTATGGGGCCTCCCAATATTGTTGAGAACAATGGGGGCCGTGGAGTAAAAAAAAGTTTGGGAACCACTGACATGAACGTTGATTATGATAAATATTCTGAGGTTCATAAGCAATTATACCACAGTTGTGATGTCTTTTCGTAAAGCATTACGAGCCCCCTACTGTTGCCCTGAGTGCTTTCTTTTAAAAGTGTGTCCATGATTTATTTTCATGTCTAGAATCATATTCATGTATTTTCATAACTATAACCCCATTACGCTTATAAGCAAGGAAGACGGAGAGCAGAAAAATAATAAATTCAGCACAGGATTTTACAGACTGTAAAACACCAACATTTATGATCCTAGTCTTATCAGACGGTGTACATGTTTCTCCTTTGATAGGCATCTTTATTATCAGACACCTTACCTGCAAGACAGGTAAATACTGTTATATGATTACTGAGAACAATAAGTGATTGGACCGCCCACTGACTTTGCTACTTTATTTCTTTATATCAACAACATCAAAGTCTCTTTGCTCTGGTGTGGGCTATAGAGCTCGGGTGTAGACGTTATGTGACGTGTAGACGTTATGGAACGGTGCATTGTGGGTAACGGCGACCATTTTAGAGGAAACGCAAAGACCGATTTGGAATAAGGTAATAGCGTAGACGGCCTGCACCGGCACCGAGAAAGAGTTATGGAGCGTGACAAAAAAAAGTTGGCTATACCGTACCATAGAACGCTACTTCCATTTTTTTTTTGAGGATATAGGCAGAAACGATCCCTATGAACATAGAGTATGGTGTAATACTTATGAAAGTTTACCAAGCAGTTTCCCTGATATTTTCTCCTACCTGGGGCCTCATTTATAACCGTTGCGTACGCACAACACAGGCCCAGAAAGAGGCGTACGCCACTTCCGATGCATTGTTGTGATTTATAAAAACAAACTTGACGGGGAAGTGTGCGCACCTGCATGCAAACTCTGACCCATGCATACGAACGTTTTGGAGACGGAGCAGTTTGGCGATACCGATGGTGAGCTGGAGTTAAATGTCTTTTTGGTCACTTTTAGACAGAAAATCGAAATAAAATTATACATATACAGAAAGATAATACAAATATAATTTCACTCACCAAGCCTATCACTTGAAGCAAATATCCACACCTTAAATGTCCGGCCGTTAGTGAAACTGACGCATATCTAACGGCAGATGAAGTAAAACTGTAAATCTTCATTATGAGTCCTAATCATAAATAGGCTACAGTGCATGTTCACAATAACAGTTTAAATAAAAGAATGATTTAAACTATGTTTTACTTCTGATTTAAACATTTAGATTAAATATGCTCATTAATGGAGTTAAACATTTACTGAAAAGTTAAAAAATATATATATATTCAATGAATAGCCTATAAATATTTGTTGTGGATGCGATGCTTTTGAACTCTTTTCCTTTGGCATGCTGTGTTTTAATGTTTTAACTACAGAGATAATGCTTATCATGATAATAGCAGATTGTGCAAATATAATGCACAACAAGGTCTATCTGTTTCCATTACAAATATAAATCAATTAAAAATACTATTTGGCCAGAGGAAAAGATTGAGAAAAACTTTCTCTGAAATGCATGTTACACTATTTGATTTATTTATTCAAAAACAAGGCAAGGAAAGGCTACTACCGGTAAATGATTTGTATTAATGTAATTTAATTATTAATGTAATGATTTATGAGCCGTTTGCCCTGTCGATCGTGAGACCGATTACAGCAGTTCACAATACAGCAATACTGAACCATTTTCCTTAAAATAACTTAAATTAAACCTAATATTATCAAATGACCAACGTTACAATTTCAATTACCTACTGCCTACAATCTACATCTACTTCCGTACCGTGATTCCCACAATGCACTGCGACGTGACGAAACGATCCCGAACTCTAGAACAATGAACTGTGACAATGTAAAGCATGGCATAATATTCACTTGTAGATACTGAAGATTCTGAAATGAATCTTGAGTTACTAATTAGATCTCAACTAAGTTGCTTTTGAAACCTCATACGAAACCATTTTATTGCCAAAGCATGTACCGTTGAGGTAGCAGAGCACTCCTCATCTCCCTCCCTATCTGACTGAATATGGTTGAATATCCTTACTGTTAGGGGTTAAGATATTCATTATTTAGACTTCTTCATAGGTGAGAGGAAATTTGGGACAGGCACATCCAGATGCTGGGTTCATGCCTTGCTGTACTTCTCCAAACCTCCCCCGCCGGCTCTCAGGAGATTCTCAGGTGATATATTAGCTGACAGTGCAGTTCACAAAAAGTCCTCAGAAACTGGGGCTCTAAGCTGCTTTATTTCAATGAAATGACTGGAGTTGGACGGTTTAATGGTACCTTTAAATCTCATTAGAATTCATAACCTAATTTGTTCTACAATAATTTGCAAGAAAAAGGAGTGGAAGGGACCATTTGTCTTTTTGGTTCTATGACATTAAAATACTTTATTATACAATAATGTTTCCTTGCAGATTATGGTGACAAATTCATTTGTAATATTATGTTTGAATATAGAAACTGAAATCAAAAGGGCCTGCATTTGCTCTTAACAAATATCACAGCAAATGTAATATCTATTCTGTTGGGTTTTAAATCTTTATAATATGTGCAAGGCAAATGTATATTTCTCTAATAATCATCATATCTGAACTGCATTAGATGATCTTATTGACTGTTTAGGGTTCTATGAGGGTTGTGGGTATCTCCACCTTAGGATAGCTCCATCGGCACTGGTGCTGACAATATATCTGCTGTTGGGACAGATCCTCACATTTGTGATGCTTCCACTGTGCCCGATGCCAACGTGGGTCACTTCTCCATCAGAATAGAGCCAGAGCTTCAGTAGTTTGTCATCTCCACCTGAAAGAGACGTTTGATGTTCAACATTAAACTGCAGAAAGCAGCGTGAATACGCACTAAAAACAGGAATGTTAGATTAGCACCTTATCGACTCAAACTGTGAAACTCATTTCAAAATAACTGCTGGGATCAGTTTGTATTCTGCAAGTGTTTGGCGAGCAGACATTTATCCAACTGTTTTGCGAATGATGCTTTTCTGCAGCGTTATAAATACTTCTGTTTATATTGTTTATTGTGCCACCTGTTGTTACTGTTACATCCGCCATATGACAGAAGAATGACTCGGTGAAAATAACTCAGCATGTTAAAAGATACTGAAGGTACCTACCAGTCACAAAATATTTTCCCTCCTCAGAAATGTGCATGCCATTTATAGCTCCGGACAAGGAGCCCTCAAGTTCTCGGATTGCAGAGCCATCATACACCTCCCAGTAGCCAATCTGTTCAACGGTAAAAGCTAGCATGTAAGATCTCTTATCCTGGTCTAAATGGTTCAATGGAGGTTTAACAAACAAATAAAGAAGGTTGTTAATTAAATAAATAAATAAATCACAACGATGGCTGAAAATTTGATTGGATAACAATTAAAAGTATAAAAAAAATAGAGAAAGACTATGTAATTCCTCAGCATGCGCTCAGAGAGAAAAATCAAGATGTAATTTGTTATAGTGCAACTTAAGAAAAAACAAATGGCTCTAGGCGTTCAGTTGTTCTTTGTCTTGCGCTGTTGCATCTGAACCTGTACTCAACAGATATTACATAAATGTAATTTCCGTAGGCCACTTACTGCATTTCAGCAGTAAGATGTTCACTTTTGTGATATGGCTTGTCACGTTACGCTAAATAGAACCCAAACGCAGACAGTAACTTTCACAAAGACGGCTTATTTACAAACGAAAACAACGACCCACGATGGGGCAAACAAAGAATAACTAGACTTGACAATAAACGGAGCTGGAACATTCACAGACAGACCACAATACTCACAGAACCGAATGTTAACAAGACGAACCAGCACTGAGGAACAAACACCGGGAGCTTACATAGAACACATAATTACAAAGGTACAGGTGACACTGATGAACATCAATACTAACGAGGGAACAAGGAACGTGGCAAGGACACATGATCACAATCACAGATGACACTAATACAACATTAACTAACATGGAAACGAGGTAAACACAAGACAATGCAAACACATAGTCAAAACAACCAGCCATGTGTTTGCACATAAAACAAGAGACAAATACATGACATAACCTCCTCCTTACGGAGCGGCTACCAGACGCTCCACATGGGACATAACCAACTGTAAACTAGACATAAACCAACAAAACAGAACAACCATTAACAGTGGCAAACACGAAAACATAACAGTAGGATCGGGATGACACAATAAAAATAACACATGATGGAGGGGGGGTGGGGGAACAAAATAGTTTGTAGGTGGAGGCCCAGAGTAGGTAGGTGGAACAAAAGTCCTGGATTCACTGTACATGGGCACTGATTGAGGACACGAAAACCGGGCAGTTCTGGGTGGAGACACATGAGGTACAGTCTTGGGAGGGACAGGTCGGGGCTCAACAGGAACAGGGGTAATCGGGGAAACAACAGGGGACACAACCGATGTTGCTGCAGCAAGCAGAGGAGCCGATACAGAACCCAAAACTGGGGGCGTTGCCACTCGCAATGGAGCTGGGACAGGAGGTACCACAGACGGCTCAGCGTGGACAGTCCTAGACTCCTTAGCTGGGACAGGGCTAGACTTGGTCACTCTCCCATCTACCTCAGCGTGGACCAGACTGACAGAAGCAACCTGGAGAATCGGCACGGAGCCGGGAAGGGACGGAGATGGTGAACCTGACGATCTCTTCCTCCTCCTCTTTGACCGCGGTGCAGAAGCCATAGCCGGACCGAAGACCGGTACCAGAATCCCCGCAATGTCCGTAGCAACAGCTGAAGGACCTTTTGTAGACGTCGAAGTGGCGAGAACGTGGTTGCCAAGCGTTGTCGTGGCTAGGACGCGACTCTCCGGGATCGCTGGCGCAGAAACTGACAACGTCCTCGTGGGGTCCTGCCGCTCCTTTCGACGCACATGGTCCACCACCTCTCGAAACGGGCGTCGGATCAGCCCCTGCCGTTCAGCCAGCGGAGGAGGTACATTGAGCCCCGCGATGAAATAAGAGTTTAGGAGGACCTCCGGCGTAAAATTTCTCCTCTCCTCTAGGCCCTGGGCATATCTCTCCAGGGATCTCTCTCCCTGGGAGCAAACGGAATCTTGCCCCTCCTCATGTCCTCGATAGTCGACTGCCACCATCGCTCCTGGTCACCTAACTGGCTACTGGCGGAACAAGACATAACCTATTGTCTGCTGGGTTCAAAAAATGGCTGGTTCGTTCTGTCACGTTACGCTAAATAGAACCCAAGCGCAGACAGTAACTTTCACAAGACGGCTTATTTACAAACGAAAACAACGACCACGATGGGGGCCAAACAAACAATAACTAGACTTGACAATAAACGGAGCTGAACATTCACAGACAGACCACAATACTCACAGAACCGAATGTTAACAAGACGAACCAGCACTGAGGAACAAACACCGGGAGCTTACATAGAACACATAATTACAAAGGTACAGGTGACACTGATGAACATCAATACTAACGAGGGAACAAGGAACGTGGCAAGGACACATGATCACAATCACAGATGACACTAATACAACATTAACTAACATGGAAACGAGGTAAACACAAGACAATGCAAACACATAGTCAAAACAACCAGCCATGTGTTTGCACATAAAACAAGAGACAAATACATGACATGGCTTTGCTTTGTTTGATAATTGGATTATTCATTTAAACAAGGAACAAATAAATGAAAGAAATTCTGATTCTGAATGATTTTCTTTTATTAAAGCATCCTGTCAAAATGTATCAAACTTCATACTTATGAGGCTGTTCAAATCATTTTTTTTTTTTTTTAAAGAAAGAAAGAAAAATGATTTATGACAGAACAATTCAATCAAGTTTTAAAAAGTAGTGATATTACCTTTTAAAACTTGATAGAATTGTTCTATCATAAATCATAATCAGACAGAGGTCTGGTACGCCTCATTGAGATGGAACTGTCCCAGCAGGCTTTGCGCCAGCACTGGGTATCCGGCATGACCCCAGCATTGTGTCCTTTCAAGTACTGTACCTACTGTGCTGGTTTTGGCTGCTTTTCCTGGACAACAATGGAGTCCCATTTGTGTTTGTTTGGCTACAGTCTGGAGTATTAATAATTACTGCTATTAGAAGGTTGAAATTGAACTGCAACCATTTGTTCTTTATCCAAATGCAGCAAATATTTCAACAAAATGTTATACACGCTCCTTTAGTGCCATTGTTGATGATAAATTAAGCTACTTGCAAATAATATAAGGTCTATAAACAAAACATAACATCATGATGTAAAATTTTTTACCTTTTTTCCCCCTACAGATGAAATATGTAAAAAAGCACTGAGGATGTCAATCTTTCTTCTGCGTCTATGTGATGGACGTACAGTATGTACACAGCCGACCATACGTATTCTAATAAGCTCTTTAAATGGACACTGATGCTGTGCCCTAAACTAGCAGATGGACTATTTGGCACAGAGTAGAATGAGCGGATCATACTACAGTACATCCACAGGAGACTAGGAGAGCTTTCTGTCAGCTAGTTGTTGTGCACACAGAATCTATCTCTGATTTTTTTTCTACACTCTCACCTATCCATCTCTCACCTATCCATCTCTCTCTCTCTCACCTATCCATCTCTCTCTCTCTCTCTCTCTCTCTCTCTCTCTCTCTCTCTCTCTCTCTCTCTCTCTCTCTCTCTCTCTCTCTCTCTCTCTCTCTCTCTCTCTCTCTCTCTCTCTCTCTCTCTCTCTCTCTCTCTCTCTCTCTCTCTCTCTCTCTCTCTCTCTCTCTCTCTCTCTCTCTCTCTCTCTCTCAAACACATGCCAGTACATCAGTCTAGATCAGTCTAGTCTTTTACCTTTCTGTCAGTGCCACTGGTGATGATCTGGTATTCCTCAGGGTGGTAACATACAACACTGAACAGGGTGTTGGACAAGACCATTTGATTCCTGACGAACCTCCTGAATGGGAAATCAGAAGAACCCAGACAGATAAAGTTAAAGATGACATCAAATAGAATGTTTTTTTTTCACAAAGCGAATCAGTACTCTGAATATTTGGTTCATGTGAAGGTGCATGATTTAAAGGGACAGGTCACCCCAAAAATTAAAATTCTGTCATCAATTACTCACTCTCATGTCTATTCACCCAAATATCAAAACGTTCATAATCAGTTAAATAAATCCATATGAATCGAGTGGTTTAATCCAAGTCTTCTGAAGAGACACAATCACTTGTATGATGAACACATGGCAAATGGAAGCTCAACCAACATTTCCTTTAGTTTTGGGTGAATAGACTTTCAATAGAGGGACAGAAATTAAAAATTAAAAAGACATAAAAATCATCTTCAATAGACCTTAGTCACCATATTAAATTTAACGCAGATGAAAACAAGGCTGTGAGGGATAGATATACTGTACAGTCTTTACACTGGCACGCGCTGTATAAAGGTCCTAGATCACATTATTTTCACAACTCATAACTGTTTAATGGAGTTTTTGCCTACTGAAAGGTTTATTTTCTCGCAAAGACATTCCGTCAGCTGAACAACCGGTATATTATTATTATTATTTTATTAATTCCTGACAAAAATTAAATACGGCACAAAGTCCGTTGTGTTCTGAAGATTGATGAAAATCTTATGGGTTTCCATTGAATAGATGGTGAGTAACTGACGACACAATTTTCATTTCTGGATGATCTAACTCTTTACCTTTTCAACTAGTCCTGTCAAATCGATGAATCGCATCTAACATAAAAGTTTGTGTTTACATTATATATGAGTGTATATATGTATTATTATATTTATTTATGTCTGTGTGTGTGCGTGTATACACACACACACACACACACACACACACACACACTGTATACACACATACATTATATACATATACATAAAACACAATGTTTTATGTTAGATGCAATTAATCGTGATTAATTGATTTAACAGCACTATTTTCAACAAATGGCAAGCTTGTGCATAGATTAATAACATGAGGGCAAAACCTCTCACTCAGTACGTTTAGATTAAATATCTATGATCTGATGCGATTCAAACTTACACCAGGTCCCAGATGATGCAGGCTCCATCAGAGCTGGCCGTCACACACTCCTTGTCATTACTCTTGATCTTAATACAGTTAACTGTGGCTTTGTGCTCCTTCATGGTCTCAATGAGTCGATAGGATTTCTGGGATATCTCCCAGACTCGCACCTTCATTACAGAGAGATGTCAAGGTTTACATTTATTCTGCATTTATTGTAAGGATATTTTAGATTACAAACAACCAAAACATCTCTACTTATTATTACATGGCTCTGTAACATAGATACTGTAGTATAATAAAAGCTAAATTGTGTATTTAATCGTTTCCCAAGAAAACTATTTCCTACATACACTACTGTTCAAAACGTTGGAGTCTTAAAGGTTTCAATGTTTTTGAAAGAAGTCTCCTATGCTCACCAAGGCTGTGTTTATTTGATCAAAAACTATTTTAATACATTTTAAAATTGTTTCATTTCACTCCACAGCCATTTTCCCCTTAAAAAAAGGAATTCATTTAAAATAATATTTCACAAAAATGTATTTGTTATTATGAATTAGGTAAGTAGCCATGAACTAAGTGGGTTAAAGGGTTGGTTCACCCCAAAATGAAAATTCTGTCATTAATTACTCACCCTTCGTTCATCTTCAGGACACAAATGAAGATAGTTTTGATGAAATCCGAGAGCTCTCTGGCCCCTCCATAGACCGCAAGGTCCAGAAAGGCAGTAAAGACATTGTTAAAATAGTCCATGTGAAAACAGTGGTTCAAATGTAATGTTACGAAGTGACGAGAATACTTTTTATGCACAAAAAACCCGACAACAATCTCTTCTCCTCTGTGTCAGATCTCCTAAGCTTTTCGCGTAGTAAACACAGAACAGTGCTTCGGGGTTCTACGCCAGAATGCCGGCTAATTATCGTCCGACACTGTTCACGTGAGCCCCACGACACATGCGTGTGATGCTGATGCAGGAGCTGGCCAATGGTGAGCGGGCGTTCTGACGTAGAACCCGGAAGCGCTTGCACTGTGTTTACTCCGCGAATAGCATAGGAGATCTGTCACAGAAGAGAATAAATTGTTGAATAAAGTTCTATTTTTGTTAGTTTTTTTGCGCACAAAAAGTATTGCCGTTGCTTCATAATATTACATTAGAACCACTGTGGTCACATGGACTAAAGATGTCTTTACTACCTTTCAGGGCCTTGAAAGTTGCAATGACATTGCTAATTAATGACAGAATGTTCATTTTTGGGTAAACTAACCCTTTAATGTCATTTGTTTAATCTAAAACATGCGCACAGCTCTCAAGAGTGAGTTTATGATGTGTATCTGATACCTGTCCTTCTCCCCCTCCACTGACAATCCACTTGCAGTCATTGGTTGCTGCTATGGCAGTCACTCCCATACTGTGGGCATTATGAATGATCAGCCTCAGCTTCCCGGTCTCTGGAGTGAACACACGAATCTTCCCATCGTTCCAAGCTGTCAAATAAAGAAAAGCTTTAACTGCATTTTTATTATTAAATACTGATAAAAAGACCCTGTGAATTAATCATCTGTATTCTAGTGCACTGCAAAAACTGTTAAAAAATGACTTTAACGAGTAAATAATCCAATAAATCTTATAAAAAAAAAATTTGTGTTAAAAATCCATTTATTATATATTATTTAGATTAAAATTATAAATCTAACCAGCATCAAACTAGCAATACCAAGTAGTATCGTGTTTTGTCTGTGTCTTTAGTTAAGATACAGCTTGTACACTCCTGGGCTAAAGAAATGGCTAAACACAAGCTTTTAATTGTCTTAACCACAAATTATTGGTCAAGAAATTAGCAAAATGCTTTGTGGTCTCAGAAAAACATCAAACAAACAAATTGTTTGGCAGAATATGGAAAGTCTGATTCAGTGTGAATCAGTGGAGTGATGAATCACAATGAAACACAAGTTGCACGGTGATGAACCAGAGGGTGTCTTCGAAAATCTGGTGAGAAGTATAATAATAAATGCATCTCTATTTTCTATGTGTGGGGAGCCTTTTTAGCTGCTGGTATTGGTGAGCTACTTCACTGTGAAAAGTCATTTAATGCTTTGGAGTACAGGAAAATATTGCAGAATGGCTGGCTTCCCACAAATGGCAAGTTATCTAAAGGGGAATGATCAGATGTTATTTTTCAACAAGAAAATGCCCCTTGCACAAATTTCAAAGACAACCAAGAAGTGGCTTGAGAATCAGGCTCATGTTTTGGCCAGGTCAGAGTCCAGATTGAAGCCTATAGTGAATATTTGGTCTCACAAATGAACTCATACGAACTAGAAGACATTTTTCAACTAATCATGATGAACTGTTCGAAGCCATCAACATTGAGTGGAACAACACGGAGGCCTTGTCTACACTAAAACGTTTTTATTTGAAAACGCATCTTTCTCTCTCAGTTTTGGCCTTCCGTCCACAATGGGATGGCATTTTTAGCAAAGAAAAACTAACTTTTTGAAAATGCTCTCCAAAGTGGGTACATTTGAAAATGCAGTTTTTGCGTTGTGGTGTGGACTGTGAAAACGGAGGTATTTAAAACCGATGACGTAGTTCTAGATGAAGTCATGTTACGCATATTGAACCCATAGATATTGATGTTTATACCATTATTGTGCCTGTTATGTGCTATTCACTTTCACACAGTGAATGTTACTTTGCACACTCTTCATATCACAGTCCTGCAAAGATTACAGAAAATTCACACGCAGTTGCGTTTTAGACCAAACATAAAATGGTGAGTGTGATCTGCACGCATTGGTGAATGGTGAGATTCTGCTAAATAAAATGATTGCGTGATAACTTGATTCTGTCTGTATCATCTCAGTGAGCTTTTATGAGGGTTTACACATGCGCTGTAGAGTTTTCCGACGTTTCAGTGTGGATAAGAAACTTTTGGAAAACGCTTGAAAACGCAAATGTGGACGGAGAGTGCTTTGAAATGAAAACCGTTTTCAAATCTATCCAGATTAATGTAGACGTATCCTGACTCTTCTTCCTGTAAAAAGCTTAGTTTCAACAAATTGGGGAAGGGCATTTCGTGCTGTTATTTTATCTGCAGTATTCTAATAAAATATTTTATCTACAACTATAGTTGTAGTAATATTTGTATTATAATATTTTTATTTACAATTATAGTTGTGAAAATCTTGTTAATTTCCTGACCAGTGTAAAATGGTTAAGACCATTCAAATACCTCTACATATTTTGCAATTTTTTGCTTGGCCAATTTTTTTTTTTTTTTTGCCAAGGAGTGTACAAAAAGTGTTTCAAACGGAAAATACATTAACATAGAAAAGCAACGCTATGATCCTCAAACCATTTCAACAGGTCATCCTGTATGAGACTGACCACTGAAGATGCTCTGGCCATCTTGCATAAAGCCCAGAGCGTTGCATGTTATGTTGGGCACTATGATACGCAGAAGTTCCTTGGAGGACTCAGCATGCCACACTCTTATATCATTCTGTGAGCAGGTGGCAAAGAGCTCTGACGTCCCACTGTTGAGAGTGATAGAGAGGATTTGCACAAATAGATGGACGTCAATGAATTTTCCTTAGGCCACCGATCCAAAGCTAATGTCTCCCTCTGGTGGCAGAAGAGAGGTGTTCATATGTATTACTCACAAAGGAAAGGCCACATCCTTTACAGAACTGTTATGATTTGTAGCAATGAGCTCTGGTTTGAAATCAGCGTAGCTTAAACTGTAGATCTGTGCTGCCTCTGTCCCGACGAAGAACTGATGCCCGTCTCCACGCAGGGCAACCGACGTCACCCCTCCCTCCAACTGAACACTCCTGTCACAAATCATATAGTTAACCATAATTAGTGGTTGAATGAGAGTAAGACTGATAGAAACAATAAAAAAAATTAGGAAAACAAAGAGCACATAAAAGAAAAGAAAAAAACTTAGAAGAAAGAAGAGGAAACCAAGGTTCTTACATACTTTATGGTCTTGAAATTCCCTCCAGAGCACAAAGTCAACATCCCATCTCCTGATCCAACTAAAATATCACCGGTCTTCAAGACTTTAAGAGTGTTCACTCCCTGTGACAACAAGATAAAGCATTTTAAAATATATTTTTTTGTTGTTGTTGTTGTTCAAACCAGTTGTTCAGCTTGTTTTTTGCGCCTCTGTTTAATCGTGTTTCTTGGACTGTGTAGTGCAATAAATAATAGCAGTAGTCAAAGAGATAATAAAACAGTCAAAGAAAATTTTTATATTTACAGTGGATTAGTTTAAAAACAATTCACATAATGTGCATCAGTGTTTTTTTTTTCTGAAGTCATGCATCTAATGTATAAACAGGCAACTTCAAAAAATGTTTTATTATTAGCTGCTCGCTGTGCTAAATCTAAATCAAAATGAGTAGGTTCACCTTGCTGAACTTTTGTTTAACAGGTCCACAGCTGTTGAGCAACCTAGTCTTCAGGTTCACTTTCAGAATATCCCCACTTGTAGTTCCACAGTAGAAATAATGATCATCATTTGGGATCTGCAAGGCAGAAAAACACTTTACAGTGATGTTTTATATACCAGTTTTAGCCATACAAAAAACTTTGAAAACCACCTACTGTATGGAATGAGCAGGTAAAAAAGAAGAAGAGAGAACCAGAACCGGATTCTCACTCACCTCAAGGCATTTGACAATTCTCTTAAGCTGTCCAGTCTGACATTCTGTGGGCCGGATCTTTCTGTTGGGTAAATCCAGCTCCCACACACGTAGAGTTCCACTTGGGGGAAAAGACAACAACAAACAATCATGAATTCTAAATGAACATGTGCAGAAAGCAATAAGCACTGTTTTTCACGCACACACTACATCAATCTTTAGTATATATAGTGTCCAACTGATTTCTGACTACAGAATATATAAATATATAAATTACACAAATGTGCAAAAGGCATGTTTGACTCTTCACCAAATAAATGTGCTTACTTAAAAATTATATTTTGCTTTGGTGTGCCAGTAGGAACTATTAGTTTGCATTTCAAATGTTCATTTTGGTTTTAATTTTAATAATCAAATTAGATTTTTGTATGCACAACAATCTCATGATTTAATGTGACATTAAGTGTGTGTGTACCAAGATTATTATCTCTTATGCTCACTAAGCCTGCATTTATTTTAAAAAATACAGAAAAAACTGTAATATTATGTGAAATATTATTACAATTTAAAATAATGGTTGTCTATTTTAATATACTTTAAAATATAATTTGTTTCTGTGATGCTTCAGTCACATGATCCTTCAGAAATCATTTGAATATGCTGATTTATTATCAATGTTGGAAACAAAAGTGCTGCTTAATATTTTTTATAACTATGATACTTTTTTCAGAATTATATGATGAATAAAAAATAAAATAAAAAAAAGAACAGCATTTATTTGAAATAGAAATATTTTGTAACAATATACAATACCTTTCAAAAGTTTAGGGTCAGTCATTTTTTTCTTTCTTTTTTTGAAAGAAATTAATACTTTTATTCAGTAAGGATTTGTTAAATTTATAGTAAAGATTTATATTGTTAGAAAATATTTATGGTTTAAATGAATGCTGTTCTTTTTAACTTTTTATTCATCAATGAATCCTGAAAAATGTATCACAGGTTCCAAAAAAATATCAAGCAACACAACTGTTTCCAACATTGATAATAACTGAGTATCAAATCAGCATAAAATGATTTCTGAAGGATCATGTGACACTGAAGACTGGTGTAATGGCTGATGAAAATTCAGTTTTGCATCACAGAAATAAATTCAAGTATATTAAAATAGAAAACCATTGTTTTAAATTGTAATATTATTTCACAAAATTGTAAAAAAAAAAAAATTGATACAATAAATGCAGACTTGATGAGCATAAGAGCATAAAAATGTTTCATATAGGCCTATGAATCAGACGATCATATGATCGTTCAGAAATCATTTAATGTGAGATTAAGTGTGCACCATTATACTAAAAAGGTCTCATAAAATTGGACTTACCTTCCAGCAGAGACAAAGATTTCATCATTCAGGTTGGTGAACTCTATGGCGAAGCAGTGACCAGCACTCTGTGCTGAAGCAGGACTGCCACATATAGCCTCCTTACTCTCGATGTTCCACACCACGATACTAAAACCAGAACGTAAACATGCTAAGAAAGGACTTTCTAATGTAGAGTTAATCTAGATTAATTCATATAAAATATATATATATATAAAAAATAAAAATTATATATATATATATATTTATTTATTTATTGCCTAATCAAACCACAAGAGGTGAGAAACCAAACCGAAATGTGCAATGGGAAATCATTTTAAGATCACTGTAATAAGAAGTATTTTACCTGGCATCATCCTGTCCACCCAGAGATACCAGATACTTGTCATTTGGGGAGAAGCTAAGATCTTCAACTTTAGCTTTATGGAGCACAAGACGCGCATAAACCTCCTTCTTCTCATAGTCCCAGATAATAACATCAGCCTGTAGTGAGAAATTATCATCTCATTCCAAGGTGGACTACTAAGGGAGCCCCGTACATATGATGTTATTAAGCCGTGTATAAATTGTGTTTTCCTGCTTTTATTGCTCCAGCTCACCTTAAAGCCCATGAAAGTGACCTGTCCAGATGCAATATAGCGCCCACTTTTAGACACAGAAATGCAAGAGACGTTGTTCGTGTGGCCATGAAGGAAATCCTGTTTCCCACTTTTCAGGCTCTTAATAATAACAGTGCAGCCAAGAGGATAAATAATATGTTCTCTGTCTGGATGCACTTTGAGTCCAGAAAACACATGCCCTGTATAAACAATGTAACGTCACGTTAGACGCTTTGATACAGTTGATTTACTTAGGCTAACGTTACATCTTAGCAAATACCGAGAGTATTGTTAAAATTTTAAAGACCAAACTATAAAATGAGAGATTGTTCACAGTTCACCTTACCATTAAACCCAATAACAGCCTCTAATGCGAGCTGAGGGACTTCTTGCGTGTCTTCTGCCATCGTGATATAACTTGCAGCTTCGGATGTGTGTTGAAAATGCTGCTGGCTTCGGGAGCCAAACACACGTATCTAGGCAACAGTGGCACGCCGTGTTTGGACTCGTTGCTCAGTAGCGTAAAGAGAGTTAATTTAACTGAATCGGTTCACGCTAACGGTCTCTTTACGCTAACTGTTTTTTTTTAGAAGACAAAAAAAAAACACTCAGAATTCCCGACGTAGAATTTTGCAGCTTTTTTTAAGTTATTAATTAGTATGTCTATTGTCTAAATAATTTAAGCGATTTGGTTTTGTCGGATCACGAGTCATTTAAATGAACTGTCACCAACTGTCATCAGTTAGTTCAGACTTGCCAAGTTCGACTTAGGAGAACGAACTCCCCAGGACGAGAGGACACAAGTCCGGTTATTCTGCAAATGAGACAGCGGCGTTCTTGATCGCGTCACTCAGGCTACACTCAGGTCACTCAGGCTACGCTCTGGCTACTCCGGTTATCTCTTTATGTATATTTTAGGCAACAATAAAACGAAATATGGTATAAAACAACACTCTGCCTCTTTTCATAAAAAAAAAAAAAACTTAAACACATTAAATGGCCACACAAATGTGGTTCAGGCAACGTGTACATTAGTTATCTTCACTGCATATATTTATAACAACACGAAATATAAAACGCAACCCTGCTTCTTTTTGTTTTAATTTTAAAAATATGAAACATTATTGAACATTAAAACTGACATTTAAAAAACAGAGACGGGGTTGTGTCATTTTATTTTATTATACATGAAGAGAATGTACCGGTATAATAAAATAAATATAACAAATATTAGGCTATATATATTTTAAAATATATAGCCTAAAATAAAATCACACAACCCTGAATCTTTTTGTTAAATGTCAGTTTCAATGATCTGTTATCCAATATAAAAGTATAAGTAAATAAAAATAAATAAAGCAAACAATTCAGTCAAACATAAGTCAGCTTAAAATAGCCTATAGCTCAAGTTAAATAGCCTAAATATATAAAATTATGAAACTTCACTTTGCCCTCAGCCAAAACGATTTGCCATGGAACAAATTATAGATTAATGAGACCAAAGATCGCCCGTTAGATATACACAAGACGAATTATATATCATGTTTAACCGCTAGACTAGAGACACCAGAGCCAGCGGCAAACATCAGAAGCACTAGCCGAGGAAAAGCTATTCCAGTCGGGGTTAATGAGCGCTGAACGACCAGTGATCGCCTGGATCTCACAACTCCGACAACGTCAGATACATTTTTCAAATAGGCGCTATCTTTATAAATAAACCACATATTTGAGCTTTAAACAACTACATTCTCGACTGAAACACTCTTAGAATTACATTTCGTGACACGATAACAGTAGTATTTTGATATTACGCGGGTTTTCTCCTCTGCCATTGACGCTTGCTGGTGGGACGAGATGCATTCTGGGATACCTGTCAGTCTCAAGTTCGCACAAGTCACCTCAACATGCATCCTCGGTAAAAGGGGCGGATCAAGAACACATCCGGGGATTTGAACTGGACTTGGCTAGATGTGAACTTTTGAATTGGGACAGTACTTGGGCAGCGACTGATGACGTTTCACAAGTCTACAAGAACACACGTACAGACAAGAACGCATATTGAGAAACGGCCTTAGACTTTTTTCTTTAAAAGAGGAACAGAAGACGGCGCTTGAATTGTTCCTTTGCAAGGACGTTTTTGCTGTTTTGCCGACCGTATAAAGTTAACCTAGGACCTAAATGCCATTTAATTGCTGCTTCCATTTTAAATGGATATTTTTCAACAAATTAGTACAAAAGTAGTTATCTCTTTGTTTTTATTTTTTTAATTATTAGCCTATTTCTTATTTAACTTTTATCATTCTTTGAGGTGTGAATGTATGAATGGTGAAATGTTTGTTTTTCATAACAATTCTTAAAGAGATGGGTCTTGCTGATAAAGTTAGCACAGCAAGGGCTCGGAAGAAGTGGAAAAACCTTAAAAAAAGTGTAAGGTTTGTCTTTTGCATTAGTAGCCTTAGCCTATCAAACATAAAACTACAAATCATGCATTGTTTTATTTGAGTAATTTTTACTTCTTCCAAGGCCTGTCAAAACCATTATAATGTCACAGGTCGAGGTGGGCCAAGCCAGACTGCACCCACCCCTGGACCAGGATCACCCTGAGGAGCGTATCAAAGGAGGAGGCAGGAGACAGGAATAAAAGAATAACAACTTTATTTAATGTCTAAAAGCAATTTGAAAATCCTAGTCTAAAATCCTCTTCTTTCCTTTCCCCAGGAATCCAAGGCAACACCGTGGTAAGTTATGGACAGGTAGGTATCGCAGGTGAGTAGGTAGGACAGGGCTCACTTCCTTCTGGCGCTGGTGCCAGACTCACAGTGGTGAGGGACGAACAGGTGGGTATCCCAGGTGAGTAGACGGTCGGAGCTCACTTCCTTCTGGCGCTGGTGCCAGACTCACAGTGGTAAAGGACGAACACCACACAAGGGGCCTCCGGGCCACAGCAACCTCAGGGTCGTCGGCGGAGCAGAACTCTTTTTGGACAGGCCGGATCAGGACCTCCAGCAGAGATGTACGGTTCTCACGTGGGTTGTAAAGGGCGGGCACTTCACACCATACAGGTAAGTTTCAGGGCTGCAACAGACTCAAGTCACAAGCTGAGCGGGGCTTTCGCTGGGGCAGACAACATAACACTTCAAGCAGGGGTAAACCGTTCTCACGTGTGTTGCAGGGGCAGAGTCACAAGCTGAGCGGGCCTTCGCTGGAACAGACAGAATCAACACTTCAAATAGAGATGAACAGCTCTCACATGGGTGGCAGGAGACGGAGTCACTAGCTGAGCAGGGCTTTCACTGGGACAGACAGAATAAATACTTCAAATAGAGATGAACAGCTCTCACATGGGTGGCAAGAGACGGAGTCACCCGCTGAGCAGGGCTTTCACTGGGACAGACAGCATAAAAACTTCAAGCAGAGGTAAACAGTTCTCACGTGTGCTGCCGGGGACAGAGTCACAAGCTGAGCGGGGCTTTCACTGGAACAGACAGCATAAAAACTTCAAGCAGAGATAAACAGTTCTTATGTGTAGTGTGCACACGGGGGCTTTTCCTTCTGACATCCAACAGGTAACAACAATCAATCTTACTAGGCTCTTATGATAAACGGTAGACCAGCATGACACATGGGGAGTGTACGGCAATAAAAGATAAATCTTCCACACACACACGACAGTCCAACTCCAAACATGCAACATGATGGGAAACGTCAATTCCCGCACTACAAATCCACTCTTCAAGTGCAAAATAAGGCCAACACTCACCCAGAGGTCTCGATCTAAAGAGCCGATGATCGTCAGAGTTGGGACAGATGTTGTGAATAATTTCTTCACCACTCTGAGCGGGCTTCGCCGTTTCCAATGGCCAAGGAGGAGGCAAGAGATCGACAAGGAATCAGTATATTTCACTCAGTGCGATGTATACAACGTGATCCGAGCACTCCTAACCAGTATCCAATTTAGTGTAGAAAACATGCGTTTATGAGATTCAATTTGTCAATCACTCATCTCACTCTTTTCCAGTCCAGGCGACGAATTCCACTCTTCAAAACTGCCCTCGGATCCCACAAGCGACACTCCTCTTCTTTCACGATGATCCTTCAGCTGCAACACTCTACAAACATTTCCCAACGGGAGAGAACCACACCAGATCGACGGGGGAAGACAAAGAACAACAAGCCAACACGGACAGAGAACACCCAGCCTTCTCTTCCCCTTGTGTTTTATCCTCTCCAAACGCTGGCACCACCTCAATCAGACACTCGGAGTGAAGTCCCCACACCTGTTGTCAATCTGCCGTTTAGTTGTCATGACGACAGACACACACACAAGCCCGGGGACAGTGTCCCCGGGGACAGTGTCCCCGGTACACTGTCCCGGGGACAGTGTACACTAAAAGTGCCCCGGCGGGAACACTTCTCCGGTGGGAATAGTTCCGGGGATTTTTGTCACCCCGTGACATACCCCCCTGCCAAACCGTTCTAGTCCCAAGAACGGTCTCCAGACACCCAGTCTCCGTACCTGGCTGGAGGCTGACCCCGATTCTCTCGCTGAGAACGTCGTGGTGGGGAGATGGGTGCTTCAGGTCGTGGTCCTAGGCCTAGGCCCCTCGGGATCACTGCCCATCCTACCAGTGGGGGCGTCCAAGTCGTCTCGGCCGGTGGGTCCTCTACCACTGGCTTTGGGTAATTCGGGCAAGGGCGGATCAGGTTACGGTGTAGCACCCGTTCGGGGCCCGTCTTACCTTCGGGCCGTAAGGCATATACAGGTTGGTCCGGATGGGGTTGTCGCTGAACGACGTATGGCTGAGCCTCCCATCGGTCGCTCAATTTTCCCTTCCCTTGCCGGCGATTGTCCCGGAGCAGCACCCTCTCCCCGGGCAGTAGCGGGGCTTCTCGGGCCGTCCTATCGTACAGTCTCTTGCTCTTTAATGCCGCCTGATTAATCCGGCCAGCGACTTGTTCGTATGCGGACTGGAGGCGTCGGTGGTGGTTCGCTACCCAGTCGGACAGACTACTTCCCTCTTCTCCCCCAGTGGTTCCCATGAGCATATCCATTGGGAGCCTCACATGTCTGCCGAACATCAGGTAGGTAGGGGCATAACCGGTAGTACTGTGTATGCTGTTGTTATACGCCTGTATCACTGCTGGGAGCCGATCAGCCCAATGGCCCTGCTGCTCTTCCTCCAAGGTTCCCAACAAGCCCAGCAAGGTTTGATTGAATCTTTCATACCCCCCGTTCCCTTGAGGATGATAAGGGGTCGTATGGGTCTTCTTACATCAGTACAGTTGACATAATTCATGAATCACTTTCGACTCGAAATTGGCCCCTTGGTCTGAATGGAGGATTTCAGGGCATCCGAATGGCTGGATCACGTACTTCCAGAGAGCGTTAGCAGTGGTCAGGGCAGTTTGGTCCACAGTGGGGATGGCCCATGCATATTTGGTGAACAGATCGGTGACAACGAGAATATTCTGGATCTGGTCCACCGGCCGTCCCAAAGTGAGGAAGTCCATTGCCACCAGGTGCAGAGGTGCCCTGGCCTGAATCGGGACCAGCGGTGCCCGTTTCTCCCTCCTGGACTTGAACAAGGTGCAACGTGGGCATCTCTGAAGGTAAGTCCTGGTGGTACCCTCCATCCCAGGCCAGTAGAAATGTCACCTCAACAAGGCCAATGTCCTCTCTTGCCCCTGATGTCCCATCCTAGCATGATACGCCTCCAGTAAAGCCTGCCACCGTCCTTCGGGGACCACGATCTGACAGACCTCCTCTCCTCGGCCGGGGTCCTGGAGCGTCCTACAGATCACCACATCCCTCAAATAGAGCCTCTCCCTCTGTCCCAGCAAGCCTCGCACACTCCGGGTCTGAGTTCGACGTTCCGCCCCCTCGGGCCAGATCTTCTGCTCCAACCATGTCCGTACCTGCAGCACATCTCCATCCTCGCCCTGCCACAGTCTCCAGCGTTGTGGGTCCCACCCCCAACACGGAGGGGGGTCCTCAGGCGTCTGCCCTGGTGCTTCCACAACTCCCACCATTAATCCCTCGTCGGACCCCAGTCCTGGGGCCGGTGTATGGTCTGCCGATCCTTCACCCGGTAACCTGGATAACACGTCAGCGTTGGTGTGCTCTCTTCCTGGCCGGTACTGGATCTGATAATCAAAGTTGGCCAGTTGCGCCACCCAGCGTTGCTCCACTGCCCCTAGTTTGGCCGTTTGTAGATGCACCAGCGGGTTATTATCTGTGACAACCCGTACCTTGGCTCCCCACAAGTAGTCTTTGAATTTTTCACCCAGCGCCCACTTCATGGCCAGTAGCTCGAGTTTAAAGGAGCTATAATTAGAGTAATTCTTCTCTGCGGGGTGTAAGCTTCGGCTTGCATAGGCGATTACTTTCTCCTCTCCTTGTTGTTTCTGCGCCAAGACGGCTCCAAACCCTAGCTGGCTAGCATCGGTGTACAGGATGAATGGTTGAGTGAAGTCGGCATAGGCCAATATCGGGGCCTGTAAGAGTTCCTGCTTGAGCTGCTGGAAAGCGGCTTCGCAGGCTGGGTCCCATTGGATGGAAGGGGACCCTCGACCCCGTGCTCGACCCGTGCCTCCCAACAGCTGGTTAATGGGTTTGGCGATTTTGGAGAAGTCCTTAATGAAGCGCCTATAGTAGCCCACGAAGCCCAGGAATGACCGAACTTGGCGCACCGTCTGGGGAGCGGTCCACTCTTGCACCGCCCTCACTTTTTCTGGGTCAACGGAGATCCCCGCCGCACTGACCACGTGCCCCAGAAACTTGACCTCCTTACGGAAGAGCTGACACTTGTCAGGCTGTAACTTCAGCCCATAGCGCTCTAGGGAGCGGAAGACTTGCCCAAGATGTTCCAGGTGGGACTTGAAATCGGGGGAGTAAGTGATGATGTCATCAAGGTAGACGAGGGTGGTATCCATCACTTGGCTGCCCAAACAACGCTGCATCAGCCGCTGAAACGTGGCTGGAGCGTTGCAGAGGCCGAACGGCATCCGGTCCCACTCATAGAGACCGAAAGGGGTGGTAAATGCCGTCTTCTCCCGGTCACGCTCGTCCATTTGCACCTGCCAATAGCCGCTGGCCAAATCGAGGGTGGAGTACCAGGCAGCTTAAGTGAGGCTCGTAAGAGAATCTTCAACCCGCGGCAACGGGAAAGCATCCTTCTTGGTTACCAGGTTCAACCGGCGGTAATCCACACAAAACCTCCAGGAACCAGTCTTCTTGCGGACCAACACTATCGGTGCGGCCCAAGGGCTGCTGCTCTCACGAATAATCCCTCGGTCAAGCATTCCTCGCAACAGGGTGCGGACCTCCGTGTACAAGGTCGGTAGCGTTCTCGGCTTGGTGCAGCGTCCCCAGTTGGAATCTGGTGTTTTACCACATCAGTGCGGCCATAGTCCTCCTCGTGAGTAGAGAACAGGTGTTGCCATCCCCTCAAGAACTCTTGCAGTTGTCCCACTTGTTCTTCCTCCAGCCCGTCACCCCGTAAAGACTCTCCCTTTAAGGCGAGACACTACAGGTGAATAGGGTACAATTTAAAAATAATAGATATCACCATGACACTTCCTCAGTTGATTACTTACACAAGTTCATAAAAAAAATGTATTACAAGTTTTTGAAATTTGTATGTTTAATTTTGCAAATTAGGTATTATCTCATTAAATATGCACACTTTTGCATATATTTTCGGTAGATAGATCTGAACATATGATAAAGCCAGGTGCAAAATTCTTTTTTCATTTTGTTTACACACAAGATGAAAAAAGATGTTCAGAGGGATTTCAGGATATATGCTTTCATTACCTAGGAAATCAAAATATACTGTCCATAGCCTTAAATCGATTTTCGCCATATTTTTGGGATTAAAATGTCCCATAAATCAGGCCAGGAATGATTTATTAACAAATCCCTCTGAACATATCTTCAGAATACTGCTAAGTGTATAACTGGAAAATTTGGTGTACATAGGTGCTACATAGGCTGAGATGTTTCTACTGGAGGATGACAAAAAACCCATTTTGAGAAAAAGGCATTTAAAGATTTGTAATGTAAAAAATCATACTTTTTTAGTAGAAACAACTATTTACTGACACAATATCTTATCAAATAATTAGCAACAACAATACAAACCACCTAAATCACATCAAAACTTATAAACACAGCATTTATGGCCTTTAACTGAGCAGAAAAACAGTCAAAAACACACATCTAAGTGTCAGAGCGCATCACGTGATGCATCTGAACCAATCACGTTGTCAGAAATTGACATCAGCCAATGAGATTTCGCTTTTAGGGTTAAATGCCCATTTTACTTTCACGATTGGTTGCTGATTAAAAGGAAATGACCATATTTGGACCCGACAGCATTGTACAGCAGAGAGAGAGCTTTTCAGACATGTGCGTGATTAAAGGAAGAACACAGAGATCGCGGAGCAGCGCGTTGATTTAGAACGCCAATTTTTGTTGAATTTCGGAGAAATCTATAGACGCAAATAGACAAAGTGTAGTGAAATAAATACCTAAATGTGTATTTTGGACTTTTTTTCACCACAAGTCTGAAAGAAGACATGTTATTGAAGACAAATAGCCTAAAATCTCAAAATTGACCAGTGAAAAAAAATGATGTTTTTGCCTGCCGTGTCTCGCCTTAAGTGAGCAGGCAATCCTCCTTCTACCTCCTCCACTCCTGAACCGGCCCGCGCTAAAGTTAACTTCGCCCTGCTCACGAACCTGCTGCGGTCTTACTGAGGTCACCCGGGCCAAACATTGGTGATGATACAGGTGGATAAGGAAGGGGTTCGTGTTCCTCACTCTTACTGAGACTCGGCCTCCCTGAACAGTTGCCAGTCCTCGAGCTACCTCCACCTTGGGACCCTCTTCGTGGGGCTCCACCATCACCCACTCTTGCGGATGGTAACGTCGAGGGGGCAGCCTAGCCCAGACTACAGCCTCACTTCGAGCTGGGATAGACAGGGCGTAGCGACAGGCCACTCTCCCCGTGCTCTCCCGGTCATGCTGTTGTTCGGCCAGACATATCCGGCGGCAATCGGCCCTGATACGGTCCCACTCCTGTCCGGCTGGGGTTACAGCTGCTCGTGCCGGTCTACTTCGGAATAGCTCTTCCCAGCAATCCGAGATGACATTCATCCCAATCAGGGCGCGATGGGACCCTAGACACGGGTCTCGGACAACTACCACCCCCTTCTGAGGCACTACAACTCCATGGATCTTCAAATCGGTCACAAGGTATCCTACGTACGGTATGTCCAGTCCGTTTGCCCCACGCAGCGTCAACCAGGGGGCCTCCACAGGCGATCTACCGTTGGTGCCAAACAGCTCATGGGCCAAACTTTCGGTGAATAAGGTCACTTGGGAGCCTGTATCCAAGAGACAATGTATCTCCTGACCATTAACTTGGGCCACCACCACTGGGCAGCGGCCTATCAGGCGACTCTGGGGGGATGTGGAAGAAGAGGGGTCTAATACAGGGGTCGCGACCACTTGACCCACAGTGGCCGGAGACTCTAAAAACCCCCTTGTGATGCCCGTCGGGCAGAGCATTGGCGAAAGTAATGCCCCGACTCTCCACAGCCATTACAAATGGGCCGCCCATGTTCGTCCCACTGGAATCGGGAGCCCACTGACCGGGGAGGACGGCGTTCGGAAGGGTGATTCCCGTCGGAGTAAGCCCGTTCCCGAGAGTGAAAAGGTGGCTGCAGGCGCTCTCGACGAAGCTCTTCCATGACAGACTTGGACAACTCGGACATTTGTTCCTGAACCTCTCGCTTCAGTTCTTCCCGGAGGGCCTGCTTCCAACCGGGTGCCGTAATGGCCAAGGGGGATTCAACGACATTGGTAGCCAAACAGCTGGGGGTTTCCACATGCTCCGCCTGGTCGCGCTCAAGAGCCAGGGCTTCTTGCCTCAGCTCTTCGAAAGTCATGTCTGGTCCTCTCCGAAGCTGCACCCGCAGGCTCTGACGTACGGGACCCTCTCGCAGCCCCAACAGGAATTGATCTCGCAGCAACACCTCTCCTTCCCCCAGGCCATGGTCCTGCCGTCCCGTGAGTCTGGAAAACTGCTCCCGCAGTTGCAAGGCGAATGCCCGAACAGATTGCCGGGGACCCTGGCGAGAATTGAAAAACTTCGTCCTCAGAGCAGCTACCAGAGTGGTATCTCCATACTGCCCCGTAAGAAAATCAAAAATAGCCTGGACCGTCGCACGGTTGGCTTCTGGTGCTGCCTGAACTTCTCTTCTCGCCTCCCCCTCCAGAGAGTTCAAAACGAACTGGACCTTCTGCAGAGCACTCAGACCTTGAAGCCCCGCCAGGTATTCCACCTGGGTCTTCCACAGGGACAGACTTACTTCGGACCCCGGGCCTCCGTACCTCGGGGCACCCATGAAAATCGGCATGACAGGTTGCCGAGCCCCAGGCGCTTCCTCCTCCGCCATCTCACCCTCTGATCGCTCAACTCAAGGTTAATCCTGCCGACTACGCCAAATCTGTCACAGGTCGAGGTGGGCCAAGCCAGACTGCACCCACCCCTGGACCAGGATCACCCTGAGGAGCGTATCAAAGGAGGAGGCAGGAGACAGGAATAAAAGAATAACAACTTTATTTAATGTCTAAAAGCAATTTGAAAATCCTAGTCTAAAATCCTCTTCTTTCCTTTCCCCAGGAATCCAAGGCAACACCGTGGTAAGTTATGGACAGGTAGGTATCGCAGGTGAGTAGGTAGGACAGGGCTCACTTCCTTCTGGCGCTGGTGCCAGACTCACAGTGGTGAGGGACGAACAGGTGGGTATCCCAGGTGAGTAGACGGTCGGAGCTCACTTCCTTCTGGCGCTGGTGCCAGACTCACAGTGGTAAAGGACGAACACCACACAAGGGGCCTCCGGACCACAGCAACCTCAGGGTCGTCGGCGGAGCAGAACTCTTTTTGGACAGGCCGGATCAGGACCTCCAGCAGAGATGTACGGTTCTCACGTGGGTTGTAAAGGGCGGGCACTTCACACCATACAGGTGGGTTTCAGGGCTGCAACAGACTCAAGTCACAAGCTGAGCGGGGCTTTCGCTGGGGCAGACAGCATAACACTTCAAGCAGGGGTAAACCGTTCTCACGTGTGTTGCAGTGGCAGAGTCACAAGCTGAGCGGGCCTTCGCTGGAACAGACAGAATCAACACTTCAAATAGAGATGAACAGCTCTCACATGGGTGGCAGGAGACGGAGTCACTAGCTGAGCAGGGCTTTCACTGGGACAGACAGAATCAATACTTCAAATAGAGATGAACAGCTCTCACATGGGTGGCAAGAGACGGAGTCACCCACTGAGCAGGGCTTTCACTGGGACAGACAGCATAAAAACTTCAAGCAGAGGTAAACAGTTCTCATGTGTGCTGCCGGGGACAGAGTCACAAGCTGAGCGGGGCTTTCACTGGAACAGACAGAATCAACACTTCAAATAGAGATGAACAGCTCTCACATGGGTGGCAGGAGACGGAGTCACTAGCTGAGCAGGGCTTTCACTGGGACAGACAGAATCAATACTTCAAATAGAGATGAACAGCTCTCACATGGGTGGCAAGAGACGGAGTCACCCGCTGAGCAGGGCTTTCACTGGGACAGACAGCATAAAAACTTCAAGCAGAGGTAAACAGTTCTCACGTGTGCTGCCGGGGACAGAGTCACAAGCTGAGCGGGTCTTTCACTGGAACAGACTGCATAAAAACTTCAAGCAGAGATAAACAGTTCTTATGTGTAGTGTGCACACGGGGGCTTTTCCTTCTGACATCCAACAGGTAACAACAATCGATCTTACTAGGCTCTTATGATGAACGGTAGACCAGCATGACACATGGGGAGTGTACGGCAATAAAAGATAAATCTTCCACACACACACGACAGTCCAACTCCAAACATGCAACGTGATGGGAAACGTCAATTCCCGCACTACAAATCCACTCTTCAAGTGCAAAATAAGGCCAACACTCACCCAGAGGTCTCGATCTAAAGAGCCGATGATCGTCAGAGTTGGGACAGATGTTGTGAATAATTTCTTCACCACTACGAGCGGGCTTCGCTTCGCCGTTTCCAATGGCCAAGGAGGAGGCAAGAGATCGACAAGGAATCAGTATATTTCACTCAGTGCGATGTATACAACGTGATCCGAGCACTCCAAACCAGTATCCAATTTAGTGTAGAAAACATGCGTTTATGAGATTCAATTTGTCAATCACTCATCTCACTCTTTTCCAGTCCAGGCAACGAATTCCACTCTTCAAAACTGCCCTCGGATCCCACAAGCGACACTCCTCTTCTTTCACGATGATCCTTCAGCTGCAACACTCTACAAACATTTCCCAACGGGAGAGAACCACACCAGATCGACGGGGGAAGACAAAGAACAACAAGCCAACACGGAGAGAGAACACCCAGCCTTCTCTTCCCCTTGTGTTTTATCCTCTCCAAACGCTGGCACCACCTCAATCAGACACTCGGAGTGAAGTCCCCACACCTGTTGTCAATCTGCCGTTTAGTTGTCATGACGACAGACACACACACAAGCCCGGGGACAGTGTTACACTAAAAGTGCCCCGGCGGGAACACTTCTCCGGTGGGAATAGTTCCGGGGATTTTTGTCACCCCGTGACAATAACATCAGGCCTACTCATGCAGTTTAATACTGTAGCTGTTAAATAGATTTTGTGCATGCAAAGTTGTGTCATGTCAGGTTTGATGTCGTCTGTATAGGCTATATTTATGAAATACCCACACAATTCTTATTGACAGCTGTTCATGGTGATTTTTCTATTTAGGAACAGACACTAGTCACTGTGTTATTTCATTACATGAGGTCTGAGATGAGTCACTCTTATTATTGCCCAAAATAGAACTGAAGCAGTCACCATCAGGTGTGGAGACCAAGTCAGAGGACACAGTTGCAAGAAACTGGAAATGGTTTGAGCTGATTAATGAAGCAATTGGTTGGAGACTATCTCTGATTTCTTCAGCATCCCCTGATTATAGTTCCACAGAGCTGCTTGAAACAGATGAGAGTGACCCGGGGTTTAGTCCCTTACCACCAAAAAGGCAGCATAAGGAAAGGATCCAGTTTTGGAGTTCCTGGAGAGAGGCAGAGAGGTCTGAGGCCAGGGAGAGGAGAGTAGAGGAAAGAGGAAAAGTTACTAAACCTGCTGGAGAGAATTGTTGATAAGATGTAAATGTGTAAAAGAAAAAATATAATACCTTGGGCAGGGTGTTGTTTTCATATTCTTATTGTTGCAAGTAGGCTAAGTGATAGACCTTACATTTCGGTTAACAGTTGACTAGTTAATAAGTGATATATACTTTACTCAATACGTTGTTCTGTCGTTGCTTGTGTGAAATATAGATGCATTTTACTTTGATTAACATCAGTTTTTTGTTTGGTTATTCTTTGCAAATTAGTTTCTTTAATAGTTTGTTATAGAGGTCTGGTTGATTAGTTCATTAACATTAAAGTGTTAGTTCTCTTGAAAATAAAATAAAAATTTTGTCATCATTTACCCACCTTCATGTCGTTCCAAAACAGTCAACTTTCGTTCGTCTTTGGAGCCAAAATTAGGATATTTTACCTATTATGCCCCTTTTCACAAGATGGAAAATAAGTCCCTGATGTCCCCAGAGTGTGTATGTGAAGTTTAAGCTCAAAATACCCCAGATATCATTTTTTACAGCATGTTTAAATTGTCATTTTTGGGGGGCTGAGAAAAATGCTCCGTTTTAGTGTGTCTCCTTTAAAAGTTAATGAGATGCGATTCCACGCACAGGGGGCGGAGCCTAACCAGCTCACACTCAAGAGCCAGGACAATCTCATCTCACAGAAAGATTAATTATATCTAACGTTAAACAGAAACTCACAGTAACGGAGTTCGAGTCGGACAATTATGCCCACAGAGCTAGAGAATGCTGAATAGAGATAGAACAGGTATGTTTATTTTAATTACGTTTATAACTCATATGCCATCTGCTCCACTAAATACAAGCCTGCTGTAATATTTTTTACAGTCTATGAATAGACTGAATGATGATGACCAAAATATACTGATGAGTTCAATTACGTTAATTGTACATCACACAAAAGATGAAGCGTTAGTTTTACTGCAGAAAATCACTGTAAGAATAACCACAGTATAAGAAGTGCGCATTAAGTCTTATCCATAAACTTTCTCTCTATCTCCCTTTCATTATCATGGAACATAATGTTACACAGCGAAGTACACAAAACACTAGTTACAACTAACAGTAAACAATTATATACACCCCTTTTCAGTGGGTGATAAACTGGTAAACTGTATCTGTAAAACGACTCTATGAGCTCGAGCTGTCATAAAGTGCTCGCTCTCACTTTCATTTCTGCCGTGATCAGTAACGTTAGTCCTGTCGCTCCGGAGACTGTAAGCTGGATCACGAGAGCAGTTGTACTGGTTAATCCTCGAGTAACAACGAGAGTAAATGAAGACTGCTATGTTTATTCTAACATCCAAAAAACAAAACACCTCAATCGCTTTCGGAGACATTCTACAGCTGCTCCAGCGTCGAAACAATGGCGGACTGTGTCCAGCTCACTCAGGGCGGGTCTATGCCCAAACTGCAGTGTCAATCAACAGTCGTGGGCGGGGCTTGTGCAATTCTACGTCATATTGCATTAATTCTGAGAACAGCTTAGCCTGGGAAAACCCAGACCACTTCGAGCAAATTAAGATTTGCTTTGCAAGTGGGTCTGGCAAAGAGCCCATTGAAACCCATTTCCAATCCGTCGAAATCGCGGCACCAATCAGAAACGTTGGGGCGGGCTTTACACCATGACGACAGAGCAGCGACGGTGACGCAGATTTTGTACATTACAGAAATGGATGCCACTATCGCGTCTGTTTCAAGCGATTTAAAATGGTCATTTACAAAAACGGCAAAAGTCGTCAGAAGCCATTGCTACATCTTCCTGAAAAACACAAACAGAGAATTGCTGAGAGTCTCAGATGTTTCTCCGTCGCTCTGATTGGTTTTAGATCTATCCAATTGCGCCCAGAGCCATTTGAGCGACGTCCGTTGGTGACGCCCCTGTGGAAATGAATTGTCTATGGAGCTTTGCCAGACCCTAACTCAGTTACAACTGAGAGTGGTCTGGGTTTTCCCAGGCTAAGAATTGCTCGTTCTGAGACAGTGCTTATAATTTATGGGGATTAAAAAAAAAACACTGGTTGGATTTTTATCATTATAGGGTGGTTGTGTACACACACTGCCAACACACATTTATGTTCAAACACCATGTAAAAGTGAATTTTGCATAATAGGTCCCCTTTAAAAATTGTGTCCATCCATTGAAAGTCTAATCAACATTTCAAGCTTCAAAATGTACATGAACAAAAGTAATCATTGTAAAAGTAATCATCAAACATGGCAAATAAAAGCACACGTTTTTCACATGTTAAAGGGAGTTAAATGAATCACCCAGTATGAATATATTTTGCTGAACACAAAAGAAGATATTTTGAAAAATATCAGTAACAAAACGGTTGATGGAGGCGCCAGAAGATGGCGCCCACAGCTCAATCATCAATCCATTTACCAAACCGCTGGTCCAATGTGGCGTCAAATATGTTACTTTGCACACAACTTATTGGTTCAGTTTTGGTTTGCAATCTTTTACCCAGAATAAAACCTGCTCTGGAGCAAAGTTAGCCATGTAGCGTATAAGTTCCTCCTTGAACTTCCAGAGTTTGCTCAAACTCAAACATACAGTATGGGTAGCCATTGTAACTAGCTTTGTGCTACATGCCTCAGTATTTTATTCCATTCACACACATTTCTTTTTATATCCACTTTATTTACTACAGCCATGATTCAATTTCAGTTGTATCTATTTGGTGTAAAAGTTCTCTATTTACAACATTGTAGATTTGAATGTTTATTAAAATTCAACAAACTGCTGTTTGAAAACTGTAGTTATTCCAGAAATGCAGAGAATGACAGGACTACAAATATGAAAAATAATATAAGGCATACAATAAAAAAGACTTTGGAAATGTAAATAAATAACATTGTGGAAATTTGAATCTTAAATGATATTTACAATTTATTTCTGTTCATACTGCAGTAGCACAACAATGTACATGTACAGTATTCCTTCACTGTGACTGCACTACACTAAATGTTTACTGTCCATAGTTTTGTCTCAAAGCATGATGTCATTTTGCCAGTGTGACCTTTGATATATGTGGACACATTCCTCCACAGCGCTCCTACAGTCTTCAGTGTGAAAGCAGCGGTGGAACAGACAATGAATGCTGGATACCCCACACCTCTAGAGACTGGATCTTGAAGCTTCCCCTGCAGAGTGGTGGACTCTCAAATGTATCGCAGCATTCAGAATAGCCAGCTGTCAGATCAGCCTGCAGGAAGAGCGCATGGCCGCCATCGCCACCTATAGACCGCAAGTAAAGGTGAAGGAGTGTATACACAACATTTCATCTATATTAAGGAAGACACTGTTTTTTTCCCAGTAATGTTGACACAAAGGCCACGTTCCAGCATGTTTGCTGGTGAAATGTGCACACGGGGTATGCACATATGAAGCCTGAGAGGCAGCCACGTTGTTTATGATAACAATAGGGGATAACTGTATTCTGAAAGAAACCTTTCCTTCACACTTGCTTAATATTCATACAAGGTTTTTATTTTATTTTTATTTTTTGGGGGGGCTCACCAATAAAAAGTGTCTCATCATCTCCTGCCATGAATTTGAATGTTGACGATGTGCAGAAGGAAGAAGACTTGTATCTTTGGTCCTGAGAGGCCGCAGTGGGTCTTCGAGAGCTAGCGGAGAGAGTTTGATCACTTTTGTCACACATTCCAGAGATCTGCAGCACTGTACGCTGGTACCGCTCCATTCCTGGTCGCAGCTGAAAATGTATTTGCAATTAGGAATTCAATTGTTCTGTTATCGACTACCGCAAATCAGATTCTGGTGCATACAATGCGACATCAAGTACAATTTAAAGCACAACAAATCAATTGAATCGGATGTCAAATGGAGACTTACTCACAGTGAAAACAAAGCACTCTCCTGTGCCAAAGAACTTGAAACCCTTTTCATCACAATTCTTGTGTGCCCAATCAGAAGACAAGAAAGCTCCACAAATCTGCGATGACATGAACAAAATAACGTAAATGTAAAACAATATTGAGATTTCAGCATGTAAGGTTTTGTACAGCTACACTTTAAAACAAGATGGTTCTTTAAAGGTTATTTTCACATAGTAACAGGTCTATTTAGAAGCATAGAGTCCTGAAGAAGCTTTTTTTTATATATAAAAAAAAAAAACCTGTAATGGCCAAAAAATCTTTTCAAAGCCACATCATTATTGATTTTATGAAGCCTAATCATCCCTCTACACAGACTGTGCATGACCAGTGTTGGGGAAAGTTACTTTTAAAAGTAATGCATTAGGCTACTATATTGCGTTTCTCCCTAAAAAAGTAATTGCATTGCATTACTTTTGCATTACTTGATCACCTGGGTGTGCTTGCTTGTTTGTTTTTTAACTTCTATTGCAACTTCTATTTTCTATTTTTGGCTAATGTAAAGGCCCTTCCACACCAAAAGTGAAAGGATGCAGTAGAATAGGATGCAGCCAAGAGAAGAAAGTTCAACATGCTTACCTCAGCAATACAAATTTTAAACAATGAAACTTTTGCTTATTAGTAATGTTGACGTTATCATCGAAGGTCAGCAGCAAAGACATTGTAATGTTACATAAGGTAAGATTAAATACATTAATTATATGTGTCATTGAATATGTCATTGCAGGTTTGCGTGATATTCTGAGATTGCATTTCACTGTTTTTATTAATTTTGAGTAATACTGAACCTTTGAGATGAGTAAATGCCTGCTCACATTTATTCTAATACTACAATAACCATCATGTTTACACAGTGAAGACAATGGCACACTTACTCATGATTTCTCTCAACATGGGGACAGGAGAGCTGTCAGTCAATAAATTGAAAAACACTAGTTACTAGTAACTTGAGAAAAAAGTAATCTGATTACGTAACTACCTACGTAACTATACCTAAGTTACTTGTAATGCGTTACCCCCAACATTGGTCATGACACACTCTTAAAAGATACGTTATGGCCTTTTAAAAATGTCTATTAATTTTAACCCTCAAACTGTAACTACTAATCATGTCAAAAAAAAAATCTTCCTCTTCGTCGTCTTCTTTTTTTCGTTCTTTTTTTATGTATGTGTGACAGCTCCGTTCACGTAAGGATACTTTTCTGCTCTTTTTCTATAAGCAAGTAAGTGACAAAGATATTGAATGTATGATCCATATCAATAGTTTTCAATTGTTACTTGTGTTTATGAATATGCCCACTCACAAAAACATTAAAGCTATCACATTACTTTTTTTTTTTCAGTTGTTGTTGTCCATTTACAATGGCTACCTTTGGCCTTCATAAACTTAAGTGGATTAAACCTGTACTCTAAACTCATTTGTGTATTTCTACCTAGATAGCAGATGATGAGATTGTGGGGTGTTACAGAATCTGAGAGAAACTGACACTCAATAACATAAAAAAATGCACAAATAACGATAGACGTAAAAACCCTCATAGAGGATGGTGAAGACCAATGTTCCCTCTAAGCTGCGCGCGCGCGGCCGAGCAATAGATTTTTTAGACCGCGCACATTTTTCAAACCGCACAAACGTTTTTTTTTTTTTTTTTTTTTTTTCAGGGGTTAAACATCTGAGCATCAAAGGCGATGCAAGCTAGATAATAAACATTTAAAATACTGACATGTGACTGACAACCAAGCCGGATGTACATTCGAATGTTTACATACAAAGTAATCATTTTAGGCTACTCTTGGCGTGCCCCAGCAGTTATACAGTAGGCTAGTACCATGGCGAAGAGAAAGGCAGAGCAGGTTCCTCAGAAAAAGGTCTGCCTAACGTTTAAACATGAGTGGCTAGATGAAATAGTCCAAACTGACACAAAAGATGGTCCAGGTAGGATAAAACTTTCAGACATATTTACATATGAAGAAAGGAGTGGCGTGATCTGCAAATTCTGCTCGGAGGCAAAAGCAAAAGAAGAGTTCGCTCGGGGGAAACATTGGTCCGAGTGGAAGCTTGATTACCTAAAGCGTCATCTGACAGAGAAAGTCCATGTAGACGCATTGAAAACATTAAGACTTAGACATTGGAACTCTATCGATAAAATTTTCACCGAAACTAATGAATCCCGAGAGAGACGAATTCAGAGAGGACGATCCGACCCTGAACAAATAAAAATATTGATCGACAACGTGATGCTAGCAATTAACACCAACATGTCCATGTTATCAGTTCAGGATATACACGATCATATGGCAAAATACATCGACCTACCTCAGAGTTGGAGAAGCAAAAATTATGCTTTTGAATTTGTGCAATGTATCAACTCAGTTGTGCAGACTGAGATGATAAGCAGCATAAGAAATGCTTGTGTCCACACACTAATTGTGGATGAAAGTACCGATATCTCAGTGCATAAGATGCTTGTGCTTTACATTAAGTTTCGGGAGCAAACTGATTTCAGTTACAAGACAGTTTTTGCTGGAATCATTCAGCTTTCAGGATGCACTGCAGAAAACATCCTTGATGCCATTACCAAGTTCTACGCAGACCATGCACTAGACATGAACAAAATGGTCATGTTTACTTCAGATGGTGCTTCTGTCATGTTAGGCAGACATAAAGGAGTGGCTGCTTTACTGAAGCATCAGGTACCGCACCTGACTGAGCAACACTGTGTGGCCCATAGGGAGGACTTAGGAATTGACGACGTATGGAAAGATGTCCCTATAATGAAAGAGGTAGAAACGCTACTCCGGACAGTATACTCCATGTTTTGCAGATCATCTGTGAAGAAAGCCAAATTCACAGAGATGGCAGAGTTTTTGGAAGTGGATTCGCTGTCTTTTAGACCTTTGAATGAAGTGCGTTGGCTGTCACGCTACCAAGCTGTGCACGCTTTTTTGCAAAATTTCAGCGCGTTGACCGAATACTGCGCCAAAGAAGCTGACTCTGACCCCATTGCGAAATACTGTCATAGAAAACTGACCGACACCAAGGACAAATTTGCAATCACTGTGCTAGCAGAAGTGCTTGAGGAACTCGCTCAGCTGTGCACCTGCTTACAGCGCAGTAACCTTACGGTCATGGATGTGCACTGCATTGCCAGAGCGAAAATACAGAAACTACGTGCGCAATATTTAGGAGAGTGCGTTCACTGTGGCAAACGAGCGCTCACAGTTTTGGAAAGTGAGAGTGCAGTGAACAAGTGAACACAAGGGACATTATTCTGTTTGTTCGTAAAGTTTGTGAGCATTTGATTTGGATGCCCGCTTCCCTAAAAATGACCTCAAAGAGTGGGCTGCCTTTGAGCCGGACACGTTGGATAATGCAGTTGGTGAATTTGATCATGGGCTGAATGACGTGACCAGTCTGGCGAAGAAGTTCGAAGTGCTTCTGGAGGAAGCAGACGATGCGGTCCCGGGGCGCATTTGTCAACAATACAACAAATTCAAGTTCATGGTTAATGTGCGCTCAAAAAAAAAAAAATTGCTCAGTGGTGAAAAAAATTAGAGGGAACATTGGTGAAGACATTTCATTTGAACTTCATTACATTTATTTTGTATTTTATTTATGTTTTTATTCATGTTCACTTGTCAATTACCATTTATTAATGTTATTATTTATACATTTTTAATGTATTATTATAAGACCAGATAGACAGAAGAAGGGACACACTCATAATGCTAATAAATAATATATAAAATGAAAAATATGAATGAAAATAAACTATTATTAAAGAGGCTATTTGTTACACAGTTAAGGTTCTACTGTAAATGGCACTTTCAAAGCATGGTTCTTTACGGAACCTTATATAAAAAGGTCCTATTTAGCACCATAAATGTTTCTGCTATTGCTACAAGCTGAAGAATAATGTCCGGCTTTGTTTTGAACCATTTTTTCCCTTAAAGTTTACAGATGAATACAGACATACCTCTTCATCTGCCGTTTTTATGAGTAAAACGGTTGGATCATGCCCCTCAACTTTGGAATAAAACCTATTTTCAAAAAAAGAAAATGTATGCATTTGAAAAACAATATTTAATACCATTAAATATTTTTCATTGATATTTATAATAATTGATTATGATTCAATTTGTCACGATCACCGACTCCATGACCTCCCTCTCTGGCCGCCAGAGGGCACCCTCACCCGAATACTGACTTTCCCCTACGAACTGCATTTCCCATAGTACATCATTCCTGGACTAATCCCGAATCCACCTGCCATCACTGATCACTCACACACCTGCATCTCGTTCCCAACACACATAAAAACCACACTCACATTACAACCAGCGCAAAGTCTTGTTTTGCTGTTGTGAACATATCTGAGTGTTTCTCCCGTGTTTCTGCCTACGTGTGTTTGACCCCATCTGATCTTCTTGTTGCCTGCCGCCTGCCCATTGACCCTCTGCCTTGTAACTGGATTATGTTCTGCTTGCTGCCTGCCTCTGAACCCTTGCCTGGACTATCACCTCGGTTTTGCCTGCCCTGCTCTGTCCCTTCTGCCCGTGCCTGACCTTTTCCTGTTGACCATTCTATAATAAAACTTGTTGCAAAATGGACCTGACTGATTCTGATGATTCATCACAGAAGACTTCGCCACAACAAGGTTCAACAACTATGTCTTCGTTATCCGCTGCATTCTCTGCCCAAGCTGACCAACTCGCCGTTCATCACCACCAACTAAATCACCTTACCTCGTTGACAGAGGAGTTGGTGAAAGCCATCCAGACCCTGCAAACTCCCGCTCCAAGCCCGCCTCCGCAGGAAACACACCACCCCGCTGTCCGAGCTGCCGAGACCCAGCCCTCCGTGAGCGTCCCCGCCTTGCACTTCCCGAGAAGTTTGATGGGGATCCCGGTAAATGTAAGGGCTTTATTTTGCAATGTTCGCTCGTCATCGCCCAGCAACTCACGCTTTATTCCACTGAGGCTGGTAAAATCGCCTTTGTCTGCTCCATACTTACCGTCAGAGCACTCGACTGGATTACAGCGGTGTGGAGAACGGATGGTACTGTCTTCCCCACTTTCGAGGTCTTCCTCCAGCAGTTTCGGGAGGTTTTTGAACACTCTAAGGAGGGTAAGGGAGCAGGCGGTCGACCCCTCAAACTCACTCAGGGTCGTTCCACCGCCGCTGAATATGCGCTCACGTTCCGAACCCTCGCTGTGCAGACGGATTGGACCAACGACGCATTAAAGGTGATTTTCCGAAGAGGCTTGAGTCACGAGATGCCAGCCGAACTGGCCTGTCGCGATGAGGGAAGAGAGTTAGATCAGTTCATTCACCTCGCCATCCAGATTGATAATCTGATGCGTTCTCGCCGTGCGAGTTGCCATCCTGTTTCCAGTCTCCGTCCCCGCGTCTGCTGACAATATTGAACCCGTGCAAGTGAACACCTCTCGACTGACCCTGGAGGAGAGAGATCGACGAAGGTCTCAAAATCTGTGCCTCTGCTGTGGTGAGGCGGGTCACTTCCGCATCACATGTCCCTCTCGACCTCCTCTGAGAGATTTAAGACCGGTGAGATTAACTGTTGACGCCCTTAACCCCAGTTCTTGTATGTCTGTGCCCCTTGTACTCACAATTAATGGCTGTCAAGTTACCACCAACGCCCTGATAGATTCCGGAGCCGCCGGTAACTTTATGTCACAAGACTTTGCTCTACAAAACAGCATTGCTCTAATCCCTTACCATTCTCCTCTTACAGTCAAAGCCATCGACGGGCGGCCACAAGGCTCCGGCCGTGTGTCCCACATCACCCAAGAAATCTGTATGCCGACAGGAGCTCTCCATCTGTAAAGCATCCAGTTTTATGTCCTTCATGCTCCTCACACACCAGTCATCCTGGGTCTACCCTGGCTCCGTAAACACGACCCACACATCCGGTGGGGAACCAGTCAAATTGTCCGCTGGGGTAACTCCTGTCACTCCACCTGTCTCGTCTCCGTCACTCCTTTGTCCGTCCGAAGAATCACCGTTCCCCGGGAAGGGACAGAGCTAGACCACCTTCCAGCTGAATACCATGACCTTGCAGAGGCCTTTAGTAAGGTAAAAGCCTCCAAACTTCCTCCTCATCGCACCAGTGATTGTGCCATTGACCTGGTGCCTGGCTCCACACCTCCCAAAGGTCGCATCTTCCCTCTCTCCCAACCGGAGACAGAGGCCATGAAGAAGTACATTGAGGAGGACCTCGCAAAGGGCTTCATCCGACCCTTGACGTCTCCAGCATCAGCTGGTTTTTTCTTCGTCCAGAAGAAGGACGGTGGTCTTCGACCATGTATAGATTATCGGGCCCTTAACGACCGTACCATCAAGTTTCACTATCCACATCCCCTGGTGCCCGCAGCCCTGGAACTTCTCCGCACAGCGAAGTTCTTCACCAAGCTTGACCTGCGCTGTGCCTACAATCTTATCCGCATCCGCGAAGGGGACGAGTGGAAAACAGCCTTCTCCACCATCACAGGGCATTATGAATACCTGGTCATGCCTTTCGGCCTGTCAAACAGCCCTGCCGTCTTCCAGTCTTTTATAAATGATATATTCCGAAACATGCTCTATCAAACAACCATAATTTACATCGATGACATCTTGATTTACTCTGACACCCTGAAAGACCACGTTCAACATGTCCGAGCCGTCCTTCAAAGACTCATTCAGCACCAGCTGTACGCTAAAATTGAGAAATGTGACTTCCACCAGACATCCACCACCTTCTTGGGATACGTCATCAGCCCTGAAGGTGTCGCCATGGACGAGGGCAAGGTCAGGGCGGTTCTTGAATGGCCACAACCCACCACTCTGAAGGAGTTACAGCGCTTCCTCGGGTTTGCCAATTTCTACCGCCGCTTCATCTGGAATTTCAGCACTGTGGCAAACCCCCTTACGTCTCTGGTGAGGAAAGGCACCTCGCGTCTCCCCTAGAATGAGTCGGCCACCCACGCTTTCAACCAGCTAAAGCAACGATTCACCTCTGCCCCCATCCTGCATCATCCTAATCCCGAGTTGCCCTTCGTGGTGGAGGTGGATGCATCTAACACGGATCTTGGTGCAATTCTGTCCCAACTTCAGGGGTCCCCACCTAAACTATACCCCTGCACGTTCTACTCTAGGAAGCTCAATGCCGCAGAGAGAAATAATGATGTGGGAGATCGTGAGCTTTTGGCTATGAGGGCCGCCTGGCCCTCAGGAGTGGCGGCACTGGTTGGAGGGAACCACACATCCCTTCACTGTACTCACCAATCACAAGAATCTGGAATACCTCCACACCGCCAAGAGGTTGAACCCTAGACAAGCTCGCTGGTCTCTTTTCTTCACCCGTTTCCAGTTCACGGTCACCTATCGTCCCGGATCTAAAAACACAAAAGCCGATGCCCTGTCCCGACAGTACGACCCTGAACCGACCTCCTACACTCTCGATACGGTCCTGAGCCCCGATCTCATCCTTGGTCCCACTCAATGGGATATTGAGACAGAGCTCGAACAGGCCAACGCCCAGACGGAAATTCCCTCTACAAACGGCTGAACAACTTTGCAACCTGGTGTCCAGGTTTTACGGCCTACCTGAAGATATTGTCTCTGACAGGGGACCCCAATTCACCTCCCGAGTCTGGTCGGCCTTCTTCAGAACACTTCAAGTCAACGTGAGTCTCACATCTGGATATCATCCCCAAGCCAACGGGCAGGTCGAATGCCTAAACCAAGAGATAATTAGGTTCCTCCGGACCTACTGTCATCGCCATCAAGAAGATTGGAGTCAATACTTGGTCTGGGCTGAGTATGCCCAAAACTCCATTCAGAAACACTCCACTGATTTGACACCCTTCCAATGTATCCTAGGCTTCCAACCTCCCTTGTTCCCGTGGTCTGGCGAACCCATAAATGTACCTGCCGTGGACGATTGGCTGCTGCGCAGCGAGGAAACATGGAACCAGGCCCACACTCATCTCCAACGTGCAGTCCGCCACTACAAGAGACAGGCTGACCGCCGTCGCCGACCTGGTCCAGAATATCAACCCGAGTACTACGCCTTCAGCTCCCCTGTAAGAAGCTCAGCCCTAGGTATGTGGGTCCATTCAAAATCCTTCGACAAATCACTCCAGGGACATACTGGACTACACTCTCACCATTGAGTTCCATCAAAACCACCCGAACAGACCTGCTCCCCGACCACGTGGTAGACCCCGACGCCGCCAGCATCCTCGCGCCAGGAGTCGCTCACAGGGAGGGGGCTCTGTCACGATCACCGACTTCATGACCTCCTTCTCTGGCCGCCAGAGGGCGCCCTCACCCGCATACTGACTTTCCCCTACGAACTATATTTCCCATAGTACATCATTCCTTGACTAATCCCCAATCCACCTGCCATCACTGATCACTCACACACCTGCATCTCGTTCCCAACACACATAAAAACCACACTCGCATTACAACCAGTGCGAAGTCTTGTTTTGCTGTTGTGAACATTTCGGAGCATTTCTCACGTGTTTCTGCCTACCTGTGTTTGACCCCATCTGATCTGATCTTCTCGTTGCCTGCCGCCTGCCCATTGACCCTCTGCCTTGTAACTGGATTATGTTCTGCTTGCTGCCTGCCTCTGAACCCTTGCCTGGACTATCACTTCGGTTTTGCCTGCCCTGCTCTGTCCCTTCTGCCCGTGCCTGACCTTTTTTCTGTCGACCATTCTATAATAAATCTTGGACCTGACTGATTCTGATGATTCATCACACAATTAATGTTTTTATATCATGGGTTGTTTAATGGATTTCAAACACTTGATAAAAACAAAACATAAAACTAAGAAAGATTATGAAATGCAATATATTAAATCTAATAATTAATAGAACTATTATTTAAATTGTCAATAATTATTATTATGATGATGATTGCAGTTTAATGTTTTTATTTTATGTATAGCATTTCTAAAAGCATGATTTTATGTGATTAAACCATATCCTCAAATTATTTTGTGGAATGGTTCATGTGAGTGTGTCTAGAAATAACATACATGGAGAGACTTCTGCCGTGCACATTTGTACTGAATAGCTGCACAGGACTGAATAGAGCGAATCGCTCTGGAATCCAAGCCCAGACCACCCTCATCTCGGTTTCAGTCACTACAGAGGAGCTGAAGTTCTGGAAATCCATTGCTTGGTATGAACTAGGAGATAAAAATAGTTTCATATGAAATAGTAATTCTGAAATTCTTAAAATATATATACTTTTATTGACCTCATAAACCCCTCACCTCTTATTGTGGATGTCCTTATGAATGAGTGCGTGCTTGTTGGCATTGAAAAGATAAGTTAGTTGGTTGCGTGTGGGCAGCTGTATTTTAAAAGCCCTCTGAAGCAGTGCGTCAATCGTACTGTGCCGTGCCACGTTCTCCACAAAACTCTTAATGTCTTGTCTGAAGTCATCGACGTGGGCCACTCGTGAGGACACAGAGACTTTGTAAAGGCTGAGTAGAGCAAGAGCTACACGGTATAAAACTTTGTAGCCCTCCATTAAATAGACATCCAGAACTCTGATAGCGTATGTAAAAGGTAGATCGGCAAAGATCCACAAGATCCAGTCAGAGTAGAACTCGAACAGGTTCTGGTGAGAGCTGGCTATCAGCTTCCGGATGCCTCTGCAGTATTTATTGGCAAGGTCACCAAAGGTCATGCATGAAGCACGTGAAGTGAGGAAAGTCTGGTCAATGTAACGCTTTTTAGAGTCTGTGTAGGTCACCAGGGAACAAATACTGTGGAAACACTGGGCTTCATCCTCGCTGAAGTGCAAGAGAAGGGACACTAGAGCGGACAGGATGGGACAGAAGGTGACATCAGGAAAATGGTGAGTTATACAGATGAGAATTTTTTTCACTGAATTCAGGCCTGCTTTATTTAGGCAGTATCTGGGGATTTCCCCATCCTCCATAAACTTTGGGAAAGGGTGTGTGCTTGTTTGAAATTCTCCAAAGAGCTTCCCAACTAGGGCAAGATAAGTGTCCACATCAGTGTTGGTGGATGTGCTCTCGATATTGTGGATGATGTGTTGGTAAGCCTTGGCTCTGAGAGTATGAGGCATGGACCAGAATCCTGTACGGCCCATTGCTTTGAGCTCATAATGGTCACTCGAGAAGATCTTCCGATAACGGATGGCCGCTTCTGGATCAATCTTTTCCCAGTCTACATACTGACCGTATTTCATCCTGGCAGAAGAGCTTATCTCCCAGTTATCTACCTCAGAAATGGTCATCATGGGTACACCCTTTAGACTTCCTTTATTTCCTGTTTAAATGAAGCATGTTTCAGAATCAGCTGTGACTGTATTATCTTTGATATATTAAAGGTGCAATTGCTCAGAGTTAATACAAATAAAAGATACAGCACTATGAGTTTAATAATAGTGATATTAATATTGATGTTCAAAAATCTAAGATCAAAATTGACCTGGTAATTCGTTTATTTGCTGTAATTTTTACATGATGTGTCTTGTCATCTGACACTATATAAATTTCTCATTTGAAATGTCTATTAGCATGTAACTATTTTCTCATTTAGTTGGATATTGTTTTAGGTTGGGACTTTGCATTAAGGATTCACAATATCGGTCATCAGATTAGAGATTTTTTTTAACTGTCACTATATTGGATTTTCCAATGTGCATGGTCATTTCATTGTTCATTTCTCCTATTTTTACTTTCAGATACTTAGTTAAACACTAATAATTCAATAATTCATTCCTCAAATCCCAAAATGAATATCTCCCTGTAGTATATATAATTAGTTGTGTAAATTCTCTTTTCGAAAAATGTAGTAATTAATAAAGTATCATTACAATAATAATAAAAAAATGTCCCTTCTTTTCACCCGGATAATTTTGTAACCATATACGCATTATTTGGGGTTATCAGGTTTCACATTTCAGGGCTAAATTAATGGGAAATTAAATTAATTGTACACATGTATTTGTGATTATTTATGATTTTATCAATGCTGCCATTTATGCTTTAAATGTAACTTTTTTCTTCTTCTTTTTTAAAGGTAAAAATATCTCACTTACGCACCTGTAAGATCCCATTTGTTTGAGTGTCCTTTAGGTCTTTTGATTGGAGGCTTTGCAGTGATACATATCCCACCAGTGTTTTTTTTCCCATCCTCACGGTGTAGGGATCTTGCTCTTGGTCTGATGGCATTGCATCTGCTAAAATGACCTGGTCCTTCATCATCATTGTCACAAGCATAAAAAGATCTTGAACGAGGTCTAATGTGGCTTCTGTCCTCGTCAGCCTCTCCCGTTGAGTGTTTTGCTTCGTCAGAGCTGTAAAGAGATCGAGAGTGTAGTCTGCCAGAATTTGTCCGGTCTGCAAGCTGTGCATTACTGCCACTCTCCACATTCCGGACATTCACATTTGTAGAGCCAAAATGGGCACATGCAACATTTGAAGTAATCTTTATCATGGCCTCACCAGTTCACATAGCAAAGACTTTGAAAGGTAAGTTCACAGTAGGTTTGTTGTTCTCTTTGTAATGCCCTGAGACACCTGGGTTTTGTTCTGATGACGTGACAGTCAGGTGATCTGTTCAGGTGGTTGTAATACTACTGTATACACAGTGGAAAATGCCAGACGTCCTCTGTTATTTTTTGTCTTTAGCAATCAACTGTGAACACTGTGTTAAGTATAAACACTTAATAAAAGCTATATGACATAAAGCAATGGTGTCTAATTTAATACAACATATACATAAAGATATATACACTGTAATAACTAATTAACAAAAAAAATAAAGCTTATATATAACTTTGATAAGTTTATACAGTGAATGGATGCAACTTTATTGTTCTTTGTTGGATTTATTCTTATTAAATTATTTAACATATTTTTCAAGTCATATATTTTTGTGTAGCAGAAGCCATAACATCATTGTTACAGGTTAAAATGCATATTAATGTGTGACAGCAATATGGTTGAAAATAATACATAACATCTTTTTATTTCTATTTATATAAAAAAAAAACATTTTGAGTACAGCATTGACAATCATCAAGAGGCAGAAAGTTCTCAAAGGGTGTTATAACACATCTATATGAAAGTTATTTACTCTAACTCCTTCTGTGTTTGGAAACATAGAGGGAATCTTCTCTTCTTGAAGTGTCACAGAATGTTGATACCAGAAACATTCTAATGAGCTCTTTTCCAGGAAATTCAAAAAGTCAGCGCTTCTTGTTTTCAACACACTGTTATTTATTCAAACATACGTATTGTTTGGATGTGAAACAAATTGCTGAAGCTCAAAATGGGGGCTAATATCATTAAATAGGATGCTAAACCTGTTCTTTTTGTTAGAATGTTACAGGTTAACACACTTCGGTTAAGGTTTATCTTATAAACTGTGCTGCTTCAGTGCATATTAAACGTAAGTGCACAGTCAAGAGAACTCCACATAAACCAAATTAAATTAATTTAATCATCAAGTAGAATTCAGATACAATTTTTTGCTGTATCTCCCTGATAAAAGTGGAACTTTTTTTTAAACGAGTTTCCAAAGAGTTCTAACAATAAAGTGTGAATAGATGGACAGAATAGTATAGCTACAGGTAACTGTGCCACCTCCTGAATTTAAAATAAATTAATTATTTACAATAACGGACACTTTAGAAGAAGGTTGACAGGACACATTTTGCAAGATAAAAATGTTAGAATGCTCAAATACCCAATGCAATTGTCTAGATTAATCATTTAATTGAACAACTGACAGATCAGATGTCAGAACAACAGTTCTTCTCTCTCGTCTCTGCACTGACATGGGCTAGTTTTGCATATGGGATTGATGTGATGTAACATCAGCAATGCCAATTATATGGTGCCCCTATTATGTTTATATTATATGGTGCCCCTCGCCCTTGAAAGATGGGTCAGTACCCAGTTTATTTGAACCAGCTTTCTCAGAATCACAACCTGTAAGAATGAATAATTATTGATGTATATATTTTCTACCGGGTGTTCAAAATACTTAGTTTTGTGTTTTATATTGTGTACTTTATGTAAGTAAAAACGTACTCGGTTACTTACGTAACCTCGGTTCTCTCTAGAGAGAGGAAAGAGTACTGCGTAGAACTACGCTAGGGGAAAATCCTTTTCCACAAAAATACTGAAGCCAAAAAATTATCCTTAATTTTGTATAAATGTAAAACGCGTTGCCACAGCATACAGACATAGGCGAGACAGCTCGCGCGCCCATTGGCTGCCCTGCGGGCAACTGCTTGAGCCTATCGAGCGAGACCTAGAGTGACGTCACACCCAATGAGGGCGCTTCGCGCCCTTCCGCGTTACGTCCCGCCAAAATGGGCGTGGCTTAGGGCTATAAGTATCGCTCTCGGGGGCTAATTTCTCAGATTTTTTACAGTGAAGCAACCAGAGTGCATGCACGGCAGGATACGCAGTACTCGTTCCTCTCTCTAGAGAGAACCGAGGTTACGTAAGTAACCGAGTACGTTCTCTTACGAGAGATACACTCGTACTGCGTAGAACTACGCTAGGGGAACCTAATGTAAAACGCCGTGCATGCTGGGATCCGACACCATAGACCCAAGGGCGACCGCCCGGGGTTCATACAGTACACAATCACCCAGGGGATTCACAGGGAATCCTGGAAGAAGAGGGTTTTAGCCACTATCTTCCTTATACGGCAGCTCAGAGCAGCCCTGCTAGGTTGTAAAACCTTATAAATGTAGACGGGGAGGCCCAGCCTGCCGCCATACAGATATCTTCCAAGGCAATCCCACTTGACCAGGCCCACGATGAAGCCATGCTTCTCGTGAAGTGCTCCCTGACACCCAATGGGCATTGCATACCCTTGGTTGTGTAAGCTAGCGCTATTGCGTCCTCAATCCATCTGGATAGGCTCTGTTTCGAAGCGGCTAGTCCCTTAGAACGCCCGCTGAATGAAACAAAGAGCTGCTCCGTCTGTCTGAAAGCAGACGAGCGAGACACATAAGCTCTTAATGCCCTGACTGGGCAAAGGAAGCTTTCGTCCTCATTTCCTCCAGTGACTGGTAGGGCAGACAGGCAAATGACCTGTGCCCTGAATGGTGTATTTAGGGATTTTGGAACATAACCGTGCTTAGGTTTGAGTATAACCCTAGAGTCATTAGGCCCAAACTCCATGCACGTTGCACTCACTGAGAGCGCGTGTAAGTCCCCTATGCACTGAAGCGAGAGCCAGAAGAAACACCGTCTTGAACGACAGGTGTTTAAGATCAATCTCCTGCAAAGGCTAAAAGGGATGACCTTTCATGGCTTCCAGTACCATAGAAAGACACACCACGAATTGTGCACCAACCAGAAAACACCGACCATTTAGAGGCATAGAGACGTCGCGTAGGCGGAGCTCTGGTCTGCGTGATCGTGTTTTACACTCCCTGTGGGAGGTCAGCGGGTACCCGTTGATGGCCCACACATGAAGGGACCACAGCTCTGGATGAGGATGCAAGATCGAGCCATTGGCTTGAGAAAGGCGATCCCTCCTCAGAGGCACTGGCCACGGGGTGGTGCTTGCTAACTGCATCACAACTGGGAACCAAGGCTGGCTCGTCCAGAGTGGCTCTACAAGCAGCACTGAACATCCTTCCTCCCTGAACCGTTCCACCACCTGGGTTAGGAGAGAGACAGGGGGAAAAGCGTATAGAGGACAGCAAGGCCACGAGTGGGTCAGCGCGTCCTTGCTTTTTGAGAGGTCTACATCCGCTCTGCCAAATTTCTTCCACAGCAGCCGTACTGTCTGTGGGTGCAAAGACCATTCTCCTGTCGGAACTTTCAGCTGCTTTCAGCGAGAGCAGGTTGCAGCGTGCCCATATCAGGAGGCACCTGGTTAGCCTGTACAGAGTCAGGGACCTGAGGCCGCCCCGGGCGATTTATGTAGGATACCACCGATACGTTGTCTGAACGTACCAGGACGTGGCACCCCGTTATCAGGGGACGAAAGCGCATTAGCGCTTTGCTCACTGCTAACATCTCGAGGCAGTTTATATGAAGGAGCTTCTCCCGTTCTGACCATTGGCCAAAAAGCAGTCTGCCTTCGAGCAGCGCTCCCTATCCTGTGTTGGATGCGTCCGTAGACACCACCCTCAGTCTCGAGGAAGTCCCCAGGCTTACACCTGAATGGTACCAGTCTCTCGACCCCCAAGGGTTCAAAGCTGCGATGCACGCTTGATCAACCATGAGGCGAAGCCGACCGGCGGCCCACGCTCTGTGAGGCACTCTCTCTTTGAACCAGAACTGCGGCGGGCGCATGCGCAGCAGGCCCAGCTGGAGAACTGATGATGCTGAGGCCATCAGACCTAGCATCTTTTGGAATTTCTTGAGAGGGACTACAGTGCCGCAGCGAAAAGAGACGACTGCGCGCTGAATATCCAGTGTGCGCTGGGGTGCCAGTTTACTGTGAGACCGAGATTCTCGAGGTGATCCAGTAACATAGCTCTGTGCTCCATGATCTCTGAGTGAGATTGGGCTAGAATGAGCCAGTCGTACAAATAGTTCAGCACTCGAATGCCCCGGAGTTTGAGGGGCACGAGCGCTGCGTCCATGCACTTCGTAAATGTACGGGGTGCTAGGGACAAGCCGAAAGGCAGGACTGTGTACTGGTATGCCTGACCCTCGAAGGCGAATCTCAAAAATCGCCTGTGACGTGACGCTATCTGTATTTGAAAATACGCGTCCTTTAGATCTATCGACACAAACCAGTCCCCTTGGCGAACATGCGTGAGGATTTTTCTGGTCGTGAGCATCCTGAACTGACGCTTCATAAGCCCTTTGTTCAGTTGCCGCAGATCTAGTATGGGTCTGAGACCTCCGTCCTTCTTGGGTACCAGGAATTATCTGCTGTAAAGCCCCCCTTCGCTTTGAGCTTGAGATAAGGGTTCTATAGCCCCTTTGCTCAGTAGTTTCAGAATTTTGGCTCGAAGTAGATGTGCTACTTTCGATTCTACCGTGGTCTCTGTAAAACTGTAGTGAAACTGTAGCCAATAGCCTTCTTTTATGATGTTTAGCACCCATTTTGAAACTCCAGGAAGCTTCGCCCATGCTTGTGCACGGGTTGCTAAGGGCTGGGTGCGAAGCACGCTCTGATCGGCTCGCGATACAGCGGCTTCGGTGAGCTGTGACGTAAGCGTTGTGCTCGAAACATCTAAGGCGGGGGCCGCGCTGATAACAGCGGGCAGAATGCCCACCTCGACTCCTCTATGGTGGTTAACCGAGAGGGGGAGGGCTGGACGAGTTCCGTTGGAACTTTTATGCTTGTGTGTGGATGTGGGAGCGGGGTAGCGGGCACATTTACCATCTTTATAGCATCGCTCGCCTGAGCAGAGCGCCTGCACACTGGTTTCGTTTTTACAGAAACCGTGAGGCATGCAGGAAGTAGCGTTTGTGGGCACTGGGTCGTGGGCACGTTTGCTACGTTTAATGCGCAATCGATCTGAGTCGATTTTATGTGCGCAAGCCCTGTGTGAGGGGCTGTGCTTATGTGTAGGGATAGGCACTGAATAGTGGGCATTTTTACTACACATGAAACACCATCGGCCGTGGCCGGGACACCAGAAAATACACTCTTTAATGGATTTTCCTGGGACTGGACGAGCGGCAATCTTCGGTGGAAGTCCGGCCGCAGCGGGACTTGGACACCGTCGCTTTCCTAGGAGTGGTAGGACAACTTCGGGGCCTCTGGCTTCAACGCAATCTTCGGCCGCAAGCCACGCGGGGCGGGGCGGCGGCTGGAAGAGCGAGAGCGCGGTCTCGAGCTCTGCGTCTGGCGGCGTTGAGAAGAGGAGGCGCTGGGCGGAGGCTTAGGCTGTGAGCTCTGAGCAGACGGTTTTGCACGGCCTGCTGCAGAACTGGAGCACTTCGGGAGGAAGTGCTTCATAGCCTGTGTCGCTTTCTGCACCTCAGCGTACCTGTCGGTGAAGTCCTTGACCGAGGTTCCGAAGAGGCCGGCAAGGGAAAGTGGCGCGTCGAGGAACGCGGTGCGCTCCGAGTCCGACATGTCAGAGAGCGTTAGCCAGAGATGCCTCTCAGACACGGTGAGCGAGGCCATGCTCCGACCTATGGCCTGTGCTGCAGACTTGGTAGCGCGGGGAGCGAGCTCTGTAGCACTCCTCAGGTCCGCCACACAGATCGCGTCAGATCCTTTCTCGTCCAGCTTGCGGAGGTGATCAGCCTGGTAGATCTGGAGCGTGGCTATGGTGTGCAGCGCTGACGCGGCCTGTCCGTTCGCGGCGAAAGCGCGGTGGAGCAGGGATGACGTCGTGCGGCAAGCCTTTGAGGGCAGCGCCATCTTAGCACGCCGTCCAGCGGAAGGCGGGCATAAGTGCGCTGCAATAGGCTCCTCGACCGGCGGCAGGGAGAGGTATCCTTTGTTTTTGGCGTCATCGACAGCCGAGATCGCCAGAGAAACAGAAGACCGTGCCCTGATCGAAAACGGGGAGCTCCAAGACTTAGCAACCTCTTCGTGAAGCTCCGGAAGAATGGGCGCTGGCTTGGATGCAGGCTAAGTGCGCTCCCTGGGCAGGAAGTAGCCGGCTGTTGTCCGTCGGGGATCGAAGCCGATGACGCCGGTGAAGCAGCTTGCGGGCGCACCGGCAAGCTTTGACGGCTGGGAGAAGGTTCCGGAATCCGCTGAGCGCGGCGCTTTTTACGGCGCGGCACAACAGCAGTGAGCGCAGTCTCTTGGAATGATGCCAAGCGAGTCCTCAGAGTCGCTATGGGCAACAGCTCGCAGTGAGGGCAGCCGCCGTCAGCGAGCGCCAGAGCTGCGTGTTGCTCACCCAGGCAGGAAACGCAGACAAAATGGCGGCCCCCGCCGCTGAGTGTGGCTCTGCACGAGCCGTAGGAAGGCATCTTTAAAAAGACGTGAGCTCTTTTAGAAGTGTGTGTCGCGCCGGCGAACACACACTAGTAGCAATGAAAGGATATAGGCGCTGGATAGCGCAGCAGGAAGGCGATGGAGGCGGCGCGGCCAGCAGCTTCTCGTCTCGTCCCGCTGAGGTGCTTCTTCACAGTGCGGCTTCTCCTCGGATATTTATAGCCCTAAGCCACGCCCATTTCGGCGGAACGTGGGTGTGACATCACTCTAGGTCTCGCTCGATAGGCTCAAGCAGTTGCCCGCAGAGCAGCCAATGGGCGCGCGAGTTGTCTCGCCTATGTCTGTATGCTGCGGCAACGCGTTTTACATTTATACAAAATTAAGGATAATTTTTTGGCTTCAGTATTCTCGTGGAAAATGATTTTCCCCTAGCGTAGTTCTACGCAGTACGAGAGTATCTCTCGTAAGAGAACTCATGTTATTACTGTCTTACTGAAATACTTCTGCTAATCAGCTGTGGGCCACCTACTGTGTCTATTAATGCAGATTGTCTGTCGTTCTTACTACTTTGAGTAAAGATAAAGGATGGAGCAAGATTTGTTTGTTATCAGTCATTCACGTTAGTGCTTGGCTAATGTATGCGCTGTTATTAATACAGTTCACCGCAATAAATTGTGCACCGCAATAAATTAGAAATACAGATACGGTTTGTTGATGTGTATATCACTAATTATAGTTGCTGATAGTGAGGAATTACAGTTGAAACATCTATAATGTATCTCAAACAGAGTAGCATATGAGAAACATCCTGATTGAGTCGTCCTTGCGATGGAGGTTCGGTTTGAATGACTAGTTCTTCCAATGTTTCATCATCGGACTCGCGCTCAGATTGATATGGTAAAATCAATGTCATCGTTACTGTCTTTACAGTTCAACCGCTGAGCTGTAGGAAGCCTCCAGACAGAGCTGACATCAAATTATGGTAATTCGCCTTATTCACCTGGCGGGCATTTTGAAAACTCGAAAGCCGTTGAGGGGTACACAAACCCGGAAGTTTGACTCCGACGCATACGATTCAGCAGCACCAGCAATGGAAACTCCAGTGTGGAGTTATGTGGAGAACAAAATGTGGCGCAGTGGGCCAGTACCGACTGCAACATCCCCCGGGCTGTGTTAATTAAGGGATACATTTACTGGATCGAAGGTTTTATCCTTCGGTTCAGTCAAATCTGAAGCAAGACAGTCACACACAAGTGACGCAACCCATAGCAACGCGTTATGGCAACGACACCTCAGACTGACAAAAACGTAAAAATAAACGTTAATTTAGGCTACTTTAGTTTTGTACACATTGTCATGTTAATTATAATCAAATGCACTTTGTTTTATTAAAGGACAAGGGCTCGCCCCATTCCCCCTAAATGTTCATTTCAGTAGGAAGACCCCAGAAAATCTCTGTGATCAATGAAAACAATACAGAAATGAGCCTGTCGCTTAATCAAACTGTATAAAGTGTGTTTGATGGTGTAAATATATTTTCGAATAAAAATGGGTCTGTTTCCGCCTGGTCATTCATGAGTTTTAAATGATCAGATAGGCTATCCGGTTTGTTAAAACTGTTCCATTTACACTGGCCAACGTAACTGTCTCTGCAAAACAAATATAAATCTAATCTGTAATTCCTGCACTATATGCAAATTTAACAGCGTTCACGTCAAAGAAACCAAGATCAAAATCCAAGCGCGTCGGCTTGCTGAAGAAATGTTCAGCTACTTCTCTGCTGTGCTGCGGTAGCTCTGTCATATCTGGGTACCGGGAGCCGTTATAAAACGCTCTTGCATGTTTCGTTTTTACCATTTTAGGAGGAGTAAAATAATTTGGGGAACACAGCAGTGAGGCACCATTGCACTGAGAGAAATCGCGTTGTGAGAACTCCCGGAAGTGGTAAGTGTACCCCTCAGGCTCGGTGGAATGTTCGAGGTGAATAAGGCGAATAGGCGTGTTGCTTCCGACAGGCGCTGTACGCAGTAGACCAATCACAACAGACTGCACCATCTAGCCAATCAGAGCAGAGCAGGCTCTCGAAAAGGAGGGATTTAGAGAGACTGATTCATCCTTCAACCGAGGTGTTTAGGCATTGCAGACCGGGGCTGAGATGGTGCTGGTGAGGACAATGGAGGAACTGAAGGGAAAGAGGAGCCAGTTGGAGCTAGATGGGTGAAGGGTCGAGGCGCAGCCACTGACCCAGAAATCCGAGGTGGAGAAGACGATGCACCAAGGTGAAGCCAGAGGGATTAGGGAGTCCATGGTGAGCCAAGAGAGTGTTGAGCCAAGGTCGAGCCGATAGGTCGGAGGGCTGAGGTGGAATCCGGGGCATGGAGGCTTGAGAGGGAGCTGAGAGATTCATGCCAAGGCGGGACTGATGACTAGGAAGCCCCTAGAGGATCCGTCCAGAATAGCGGAACCACTGGAGGAGCTGAGAAGCTGAAGGCAGCCATGACTTGGACAGTTAGAACTGGGCTTTTTCAGCGATGACTTGGACATATCTAGACTGATATGATAATGGAACTAGACAGAACCAGCAGTGACCGAAATGCAGCAAAAGCCTTCTCATCCACATCACACAATACATTTACCCAGCTCTGTTCAAATACCTCAGCCACAGTGACAGGAGGGTGGGCAGGTCACCAATTCAAGCCCACAAACTGCACTAAAATGCCCTCAATTACTGATGCTATTGGAGGCACGCACACCTGAATTGACTCTGCGTTGGGCTCGGGCTCCGGAATGAAGGCAGCCTCTGGCGATCGCTCTGACTCGCTCTGGTTCTTGCTCCGTAGCGGCTGGCTGAGCTCTGGGGCTGGAGTGGGGCTGGCGATGTCTTCATCCATGATGGAAACAGTATATAGTCATTTTATACCAGCACCCACTCCACGGACTAGGTGAATGTCGCTTCAAGGACCATGAAAAGGCAGACGTGTCTTTGTGTGCTCGTTCAGGCTGGCCAGAAAAAAACACACACGGGAAACAATATTGAAAATGCTTCAGGCTTGTCAGATCTAAAGTCACTTGTGTGGTCCTCGGGGGATCGATGCTCCTGCTCCACACAGAGCATCCGGACTGCTGGTTTAACCAGATTAAATTCAAAATATGGTCATGAGACAAACAGCAAACCACATGGTAGCTAACATGTAATCCTGCATAGAAAAATACATAATTTCACTTAAAACAGGTTCTTATGTAAGTAATACTTGCCTGTAACCTTACAGAAAAAGTTGTCTTCCTCCTAGTGCTGCTGCTTTGCTTAAATGTGTACATTATTAACATCTTGCATCATACACAACTTGCAAAACACATTACATGATTTTTAATCGTGTATTTACTACTGCTGCTGTTGAATGTTGAAAATAAATATTCTCATGCTAGCTTGCTTAAATGAATTATTAAGTCATTGCATCATGCGCAACATAAAATATCAAACATGATTTTGGACACACACACACACACACACACACACACACACACACACACACACACACACACACACACACACAGTTAGCAAAATAATATAGAATTCATAGACAATTGGGAAAGTTTTTGGGGCAGACCTGACCTGTTGAAAAGAGATGGTATTCATCCTTCCTGAGATGGTGCTGCTCTTCTCTCTAGTAATATGGCATACAGGTGCTGGTCATATAATTTGAATATCAGCAAAACATTTATTTATTTCAAGAATTCAACTTGACAGGTGAAACTAATATATTATATAGACTCATTACATGCAAAGTGAGATATTTCAAGCCTTTATTTGTTATAATTTTGATGATCATGGCTTACAGCTAATGAAACCCACAAAATCAAAATCCCAGAAAATTAGAATATTACATGAAATCACACAGTAATACCATGGTAATTGAACCAGGTTTTGGTTATTTTGGCAGTGTGGGCAGGTGCAAATCCTGCTGGAAAATGAAGGAAGCATGAAGTGCTCTGAAAATGTCCTGGTAGACATCCCAATGACTCTAGATTTAATAAACCACAGTGGACCAAAGTCCTCTTTTCTGATGAGAGCAAATTTTGCATCTCATTTGGAAATCAAGGTCCCAGAGTATGGAGGAAGAGAGAAGAGGCACAGAATCCACGTTGCTTGAAGTATAGTGTAAAGTTTCCACAGTCAGTGATGGTTTGGGATGCCATGTCATTTGCTGGTGTTGTTCCACTGTGTTTTCTGAGGTCCAAGGTCAACGCAGCCGTCTACCAGGAAGTTTTAGAGCACTTCATGCTTCCTGCTGCTGACCAACTTTATGGAGATGCAGATTTAATTTTCCAACAGGACTTGGCACCTGCACACAGTGCCAAAGCTTCCAGTACCTGGTTTAAAGACCATGGTATCCCTGTTCTTAATTGGCAAGCAAACTCGCCTGACCTTAACCCTATAAAAAATCTATGGGGTATTGTGAAGAGGAAGATGTGATACGCCAGACCCAACAATGCAGAAGAGCTGAAGGCCACTATCAGAGCAACCTGGGCTCTCATAACACCTGAGAAGTGCCACAGACTGGTCGACTCCATGCCACGCCGCATTGCTGCAGTAATTCAGGCAAAAGGAGCCCCGTATTGAGTGCTGTACATGCTCATACTTTTCACCTTCATACTTTTCAGTTGGCCAGCATTTCTAAAAATCCTTTTTTTGTATTGGTCTAAAGTAATATTCTAATTTTCTGAGATACTGAATTTGGGATTTTCATTAGTGCCCATTAATTCATTTCATGATATTCTAATTATATGACCAGCACCTGTATAGTCTTAGAGCTCAACCATGACAATCTGGGGCTCAGGTCAGGAAGCAGACACACTGGCTAAACCGACCGTCTGCTAGCGGCCTCACGTCACCCAGGTCAGATAAATCCCATGAGAGACTCTTTCACCTAGATATCATCATTTAGAGACTGTGTCTGTTCCCCAAATTAGGAAATCCAAAAAATGTCCAAACCCATAAGGTTAAAAATTGTATTGATGTTCAACAAATAAAAAACAGATATAATACAAATGATAAAGCTCGGGTTGCTGAATATTCAATTTCTTACTTCAAAAGCACTTATTGTTAATGATATGATTACAGACCATAACCTAGATGTGCTGTGTTTGACAGAAACCTGGCTAAAACCAAACAATTATCCCACATTACTTTAAATGAGTCCACCCCCCAATATTACGGTTATAAACATGAACCTCGTCTGAAAGGCAAAGGGGGAGGTGTTGCTGTAATTTATAGTCATATTTTCAGAATTACTAAGAAGTCTAGTTTCAAATATAATTCTTTTGAAGTTTTGGTGCTTAATATAACAATATCTAGTGTAAATGATACATCACGTTTGAGATTTGTGCTGGCTACTGTATACAGGCCACCAGGGCACCTAACAGACTTTATCAAATAATTTGCTGCAGATAAAGCCCTAATTGTTGGTGATTTTAATATACATGTCGATAACGAAAAATATGCATTGGGATTGGCATTTAAAGACATTCTTAACTCTATTGGAGTTAGACAACACGTGTCAGGACCTACTCATTGTCGTAATCATACTCTAGATTTAATATTATCACACGGAATAAATATTGATGCTGTTGAAATTCTGCAGCAGAGCGATGACATCTCAGATCATTATCTAGTCTTGTGTAAACTTAATTTAGCCAAGGCTGCAAAGCCGACTCCGTCTTACAAATATGTTAGACCTACCTCTGCCAAGATTGCTTTATTAATAATCTTCCTGATCAATTTCATCTTCTCAGCATCCCAGATAGCTTAGACGAACTAAATTGCGAACGAAACCTTAAACTCTTTCCTTTCCAGCACTTTAGACACAGTTGCTCTGTTGTGCTTAAAGAAGATTAAAGGAAATAGTCCAACACCGTGGTACAACGAGCACATTCAGGCCCTTAAGAGAGCAGCCAGAAAAATTGAGTGCAACTGGAAGAAAACAAAACTAAAGGTATTTCGCATTGCATGGAAATAGAGCACGATATTATAGAGAGACATTAAAAGCTGCCAGATCTGCTTATTTTTCAACCCTATAGAGAACAACATAAACAAAACCCTAGGTATTTATTTGAAACAGTGGCAAAACTAACGAAAAATATAATATTAGGAAAAACATTATAACTAACCGTGTACTACAGTTTTGCATCAGCCAGTGCATTGTAGTCTACACACACACACACACACTAGGGTTGCCACCATAAGGGACACTCATTCACCCCCCCCCCCCCCCCACCCCATAGAGCTTTTTCGACTTTTTCCAGTGCCACTTTGCCACTGTTTATGTGTGTTTTGCATTGTTTCTGATTTTGAGGGTGAATTTTGTCAATCTTCTAAAATGACCTTGATGTAATTTGATTCTAATCATAATGTAACATTATTGAAAAACAGATTTTTGTCAGTACAAAAAATGCTCAACTTTGACAAAGTCATTTTTATTGTTATAATTGTGATTTCATAATATGTAGATATGAATCCAACTAAAAAATATAGCTGCAAGCAGCGATTACGGGCCCAAGCCGGTGGCACCGCCACCCCGGTGCCTTTAGTCTGCTTTAGAGCTTGCATCAGTGTGGGTTCTGCAAAAGTGTGCAACGAGGGCACATATCAACCACAAAGTATGCGTGAGCACCCTTCTGAAACCTAAAATGAAAAATTAGACACCCTACAGTCTCATGGACTTAACGGACACATGAAATCAGCAGCCATTGTAAGTACACAACACCGAAAATTCCTATGAAGTGTGGAATATATATTCATTGAAATTACTGTACTTTAAAACACTTGTTTAAAAGAAAAAAAACACATGTATACATAGTATAAAACACTAGATGGCACAATATACCTATTTTTAATAGAGTAAATAATAACCCCCCCCACACACACACACACACAGAGAATGGCAGGGGGAATGGCAATGAGCAGGGAGTGACAGAATGGCAGGGGGAATGGAATGCTCCCTGCCATTCCATTATTATTTACTCTATTAAAAATTCTCAGATTTTCTCCCATTCAAACCAAAATATCTGACTTCCTGTTGGTCGGGGCTAATGAGTGTAAATTAGAAAGTTGTCCGGCTCGAGGAGAACAATATCCATACTGATTTTTGTTACTGTAGGTAAAACTAATACCCCATTTTTGACTAAAGGTGGCGCTACTGAGCCCCTCACCACGCCCATTTCTGAAACGTTGCACGTATCTACTAGCTTAAAAATGTAATGTGTCTGTCGAGTTTCATCCAATTTCAAGCATGCTAAGAGTCTCAAAAACATCAGAAAAAAATATTAAAGTTTGATGCGTTGCCATGGCAACAGTATTTAAGATATCAATAATCCTTTCACAGGTCCACATCTGCCGTGTGTTTACATTATACAGATGAAGTTTGAAGCAAATCGGGTAAAAATAAGAGGGTGATTTTAAAGCATTTTGAAAGTGACACACTTCCTGCTGCCAGTTGGTGGCGCTATAACGTTGACTCACAATAGTCACATCCATGTGATCGGCCTCTTACAGCGAACACACTGCTGAAGTTTCATCAAGATCAGTTAATGTCATAGACAGTATATAAACTGGACACAGCGACCCCATAGGTTTCAACGGAGAGAAATGAAGTCAATTAGAAGCACTCACTTCCTGATCGCAAGGCGAACTGCGCAGGCTCAAACTGAGCTTGACGACGTAGATGTGACGTGAGCAACCTGTAGGTCTTCTAGTAGCTGTGCCGAGAGAAATCTGAATCATTCCCTTCCGAATCCCGCAGAGACGGAGAGCGTGGGTATTAGCTGTCCATGAGCTAGAAGCGGGAGCAACTTTATCACTCTCTATGGGCTACTCCCTTGACTTTATGCCTCCACGTCATCCCGATTGCTTGCGAGCTTCTCTGCCTGTCCATACGGTAATTTTTAGACTTGTGCGACAGAGTCGCGCGGGTATGACGCAATCGTTAGCCTATTTTAACAAAAACTGCTTCTACGGGGCCATAACGTAAGATACAAGGTAATGGAGCCTTTTATACATTTTCGTGTTTCTTTAGAAATAAACAATGGACAAACGGTGTCTTTAAACGCCTCAGATGTAAAGTTATTCGCTGTCAAAGTGACGCCAAAATGAATGGGAGTCAATGGAATGCTAACAGCAGGTGGGGGTCCGCTAGCCAATGGCGGCGCCCGGGGATGCTTCAGTGTCTTCCGAAACACTGCCCCCCTGGTTAATGTATGCAGAAGTTATAACACACTTCCTGTTTCCAATATTCGCCATAAATTTGTTTCCTCGCCACGGCCAAACCGTTTGAGACATCAACAATCCCCTGGCAATTTATCATTCTCAATGTCTTGACTTCATGCACACCGAGTTTCGTGGTGTTTGGATGAATTCTCTAGGAGGAGTATTTAAAATGCCAGAAGATGCGTTTTTAAACTACCCTAAATAGCCGACTTCCTGTTGGGCTGGCGTAAAAAGTAAAAGCACGAAGGATATATGAACCGATGAGATCTATAAGTATATCGATTTTCATATTATTACATGCAAGAGTGTTTGATTTATGGACCAAGTTTTCGGACCCCGTTCCAGGGGGCGCTGTCGAGCCCCCCTGCCACGCCCGGGTCCCAACTTCAGTTGCAAAATTTTAAAACTAACACAATAGTTTTTTTTTTTTAGGATTTATATACAGGTTTCTTGTATACAAACAATACCGGATGCGCGCGCATCCTAGAGGCAAGACCGCTATATGTTATGCCGAGTTCTGTAAAAGAACATTGTAATTAACGTAGATTTCGCATTGTTTGTAAATTCTTGTTGACTCAATAATAAACTGCAATTTCAGAGTTGGATCTGTTTGCTTGTGTTTCATTTGCATATTAATATAACATTATGTAAAACGTTAGTTAGTTGACTGTATGAAATTGTCCAACTAAGTTTGCGAATCATAAAAACCTGACATACTCTATTTATTTAGGTTAGTTTACAGCACAACAGCTCCGCGTCATCTCTGCTTCTGCTAGATATAGCCGTAAAGAGTGTTGCTTTCTGCCTCAGATACCCCTTTTCCACCAACAAGAACCAGGTGCTGGTTCAGAGCTAGAGCTAGAGCCGGTTCGGAGTTGGTTCTACTGACGGTTCTTCTAAGAACCGGTTTGCCTTTCCACAGGCTAGAGAGCCAAAACAGAGCCAGATCTTACGTCACTGTGTATACATCTCATGTTGCCCAGCAACGCTAGCGCGGCAGCGCCAAACAAAGACACACCAGGCTTGTTCGAGATGGTTCGGCTTCTCGCAGACCGATCGCCGCGTGACATCAAAGCACTGCGAAAGCGATCAAAAGCACAAGGAGTCGTATGCTCTCCAAACACTCCCGGAGCTCTGATCGGTCCGCGCCGCTCCGATGCATCTCGAACAAGCCATCAACAATAACGGACGTTGCAATACTATGGATCCTCATGGGATTGCAAAAATACATCGGAATCCAACGCGTTCGTGCAGCTCGCCGTAACTTACACAGACGGATATTATAATCGAGCTGCTATTACTAGCTGCTATTTAAAAATGGCGGTCACAAGTTTCTATTCGTCTTGTAACCCCGCCCCCAGCCCCTGACGCAAGCGGTTCTTACTTGGCTCCGTTCTAGACCCTGCAATGATTTGGTGCTACTTAAGAACCAGTTTTACTGGTTCGGAGCTGGTGCTTTGGCGGTGGAAAAACAAAGAACCGATTTGAAACTAGGCTCTGGCTCCGAACCAGCACCAGCTCTGCCTTGGTGGAAAAGGGGTATTAGATGCGCGCGCATCTATGTGATGACGTTGCACAGAAACCCATGTATAGTTTTATAGTGACTTTCCCCCCCCCACACTAACATAAAAAACAGATATTATTCAAATTTATTTACATTTTTTGTAGATCTAGAAAGTGTTGTCAACCGTGCAAAGTCTCACGCCATTTGGACAAAGATATTTTTTTATTTATTTCAGCAAAACGTCATTTGGGGTCAAAGACCCCGAACAGCGCACAAGGGGTTAAAAAACTGGCCGGTTTCCAGCGCATGTTCACGAGACTCAGTCGCTATAGAAACAAAGACGCTAAAATGCAATCACGCAATGAGCTTCTCTACTAACTGTTACGAAATTGATTTCTTTATATTTGCTATTAGTATTATACTGCAAAATCCTTATGTTTTTATTCAACTATATGTGGGCCTAATGTAAAATACGGGACAAATCGCGTCCCTTATTGATTTGATACAGGACGCATCATCTTACTTGTAAATACGGGATGATTCCGTATTTTAAGGGACGGGTGGCAACTTTAAAAGGTGATAATGATAATAACTGGTTTCTCTTTATTGATTTGTGAATATGCACACTATCAGCATTTATGAAAGAAACATGACCTGAGCTTAATTAAAACCTCAACTTTTTTGTTAACTCGTGAACACATCTAGATTTTTGAGAATGACCTCTTTCAAATTCATAATTCTAGATTATCAAGAACTAACACGTTTCAAATCATTGCAATGCATAGGATTTACAATGGCACACATGTTCAACAGTGGTCCTAGCAACATTAAGTCACCCGTTAAGATAATTTGTAATTGTATATCTCCCTCTTTCTGTTCTCTTCTCTCTCAAACTTTGTAAATGGTTGTGTCAGATTTAAAGTACCGTATGAATTGTGTCTGTAGGAGGCCACCGTCTGACGTCATGCCCAAACAGGAACTAACACAACGCAGTTTGTTGATGTGATTTTCTACAGAAACCTTGGTTATAGCTGCTAACTGAAACAAAACTGCCGCAATATGTCAGAGGATTTCTGGTAACTTAAGCATTTTATATTGTTATCGTTTATTGACATCTGAGGTCTACAGTTCAGTACAGTAACGTTAGAGTCCAGAAAACTCAATTTGCTGTTTAGTTCAGTGGATCTGTAGCAGCAGCCACATCAATTGTGACTGAAAATAGCTGTTTTAATTTCCTTTGTGGCTCATTAACGTTATATCCTATGCTTTAGTTAATTACTATGTGTTTGTGTACATATGTGTCATTTTTTACGCGGCGAAAAAAAGAAAAGCGTAGATATGTTGCCAGGCTGGTTCCATGTCACATGATTGTGTTGATGTCAATCTTGATTAAATGATTGATTTACTGGAAATAGCCTTTACCTTTTATGATCTGTTACTCTCAGCGTAATGTCATAGGTGTAAAACTGCCTTTTTTGTTTTATTCCCAATTATTTAGGCTACAGAATTATGATGCAGCTTGTCGGATGGCTCAAGAAATTGCAGAAAACATCCATGAAAGAAACAGACTGCAAAGAACTGGAGGAAATCCAGCCAAGGTAACTTAAAGACAGGGTTTCATTGTTCATAGGATGAAGTTGAGTACTCTGTGTCAGTGGTCTTTCTGTTGTAATGTCTCTCTTCTTGTGTGTCTGTCCCTACAGCTGAACATGACCCTGAGAGCATCATTACAGAAGCTCAAACAGAATATAGCACAGCTCAGGGACACGTTGAATCGAGCTGCTGCTCAAAGGCAGATGTATCCTTTCCAGTAGAATTAATATACTAATTTCATGCACAAATCCTGAGAGTGGAATCCAAAGATTTTGAAGTTCAGTATATTGTTATTTCACTTCCAGAGGAAGAATATGAAATATCAGCATTATACTCGTATTTAGAATGAAAGTTCATCCAAAAATGGATTTAACCCCATTTTCTTTGTGGAAGACAAAATGCAAATTTCCCACTCATCCTTTCCAAACGGCAGTGCAAAGTAGCTCATCTTTTAAGCTCTAGAAAAGACTGAAAAAACAAACAAACATGTAATATATTCCAAGGGTTCTGATGTAATCTAACCCTGAAAAGGCCAAACTGAATATATTATTTGCTGATTATCCTGCACTCCAGTGAGCTGGTATCTCAAGAACAGGATCAGTCAAACTACTGAACATGTTGTACGTTTGAGCTTCTTCTTTTTAATGAACCAGTTGATATGGCTCATGATTCAAGTTCTTGAGTTCATTGCTTTATGATCCAGTCACAAAGTTCTCAATCTTTGTTGTTGTTGTTGTTTTAGAGGAGCTCATAGTGACCACATAACTGCAAATAAATCTTCAACATTTTCCTTTTGTGTTCCACAATATTAAGAATACAGGTTTGGTTATTATTTATTTTTTTAATGGCTAACAAGCATCGTTCAATTCTCAAGCCACTTTTTCAAAACTCTTCGTACAGACTGCATTACCAATATGAATCTTGGCCAAACAATTAATCTCACCTCCAAAAACTCAGACCAACAAAAAACGTAATAAATGCCTCTTAATAAGCTCGTTCCACCATAACACTGCCAACAATTCTCATTCAGAAAACATACATGTCATTTTTAACACACTGACCTATAAACACTAACATTAGCAAGCATTACATAAATCATGAACTTTTATCTTTAAAGTTTGATTTTTTTTTTTTTTACATAAATCAGTATTTCATTAGAGCAAAATAATAAGATCTTTTCATTTTACTGACTGTATTACAGCATAAAGAATGAATGAGAAATGCAGCAATTTTTTTTCTTTCTAAATCTTTATATAATATATAATCTTCATTTAGTAATTTACTTGCAAAAAATTAAAAGTTGAAACAAAAAACAAACAAACCTGAAGCAATAATACAAAATAAAACAAAACAACAACCCCCCCAAAAAACAACAAACCCAGCTGTCCAGGGTGTTTTCCTGCCTATGACCAGAGACGCTGGGAAAGGCTCCAGTCTCCCCACGACCCAACAGGACAAGCGGTTTGGAAAATGTTAGAATAGATGGATGGATGGATGTACAGTTCTTTGAGGGTTCTTGTCTTCCCTCTCTCTTCTTTCCCCACTGATGTGTCTTCCTTGATCCATGTTTCCAAACAAAATCATTCTGAAGCCATTTATTAGTTTTGAAAGCAGTGTGTTCACATTTGAAAAATGTGCTACAAATGCATAGTGTTTTGCAGATGGTGAAGTATGAATGACAAAAGTGTTCATGGATTTTGGAAAATGTGGTCATTGAATGCATTTTGTGTGATAGCAGTGAAAAATGGTTTCTGTGTCACTGAATGTGTGAAGAGATCTGAAAGTGTGGCTTAAGTATTGACTGATGCTTTTTAGCTATTGAAAAAAACTTTAATATGACATGAAGCTGAGCAAAAACACTAAAAAACAAATCTTCACAATGATAAAAAAAACTGTGATTTCTCATGAGCACCTGTAGGTGGCAGTGTTGTATAATAAACCAATTGCAGTGTGGTCAGAAGTAATGCTGCTTGTAATCCACAATTGGATTTGGAAGTACTAGCCCTAAACAACTACAATAAATAAATGTGAATGTTGTGTTCATAAGTCATTGATGTGTATTATGATTAAGCGTATCTTTCTTCGAGATGAGCATAATTATGCAGTCATAAATGTGCAATTTTAATGCCTTAATGAATAATGCCAGAATGCAAGCTGAAGCAGACAGAAGACAAAACCTTGTTGATGATCTTGCTACCAGAGAAACAAGACTAAACGCCTCTTTCAAAGGAGACATCACAGAAGCGGAGCCAGGAAGGTACATACACACACTGTGTGAAATTTGACCAATGGATTTCAATAGATACAAATTTGTGAATACACATTATATTTGCAAAATGTATTTACTAAAATCAAACATTAATTCAGTAAATATTGTGTTATGTTCATTCAATTTCAGCAATATTGTATACAGTTTAATTTGTTAAATTATATACCAGCGTTATATCAATGTTATCAGCCTTTTAAAAATATAATTTTAGTAATTTTTTTTAGTTTGTCAGTTATCATACCAGGAGGGAACAATATATTAATTTTTTTCTCAATATTTGAGATCTTGAGATTTGTATTTAAATGCCAAGCTTTCTTGTCAACATTATTTTGTTCATTAACAATATTTTTCTCTTTTCCATAAATTCATAAACACTCAATGATGCAAAACATTACTAATTGGTTTGTACATTACCATTCAAACGTAGATTTTCAGCAGCCATTACTCCAGTCTTCAGTGTCACTTGATCCCTCAGAAATCATTCTAATACGCTGAGTTGGTGCTCAAGAAGCATGTCAAATGTCAAGTATTTTCAGGATACTTTGACTAAAAGAAAGTTAAAAAGAACAGCCTTTATTTGAAATAGAAAACATTTATTAACATTATAAATGTCTTTGCAGTCATTTTTGTTCAATGTAACAATGAATCGTATTAATTTCTGAAAAAAATCTTATTTAAAAAATAAAAATATTAAATTAAATGATCAGTATTATTTGATACAGCAGTGTAGAATGTATCAGAGAAAGCCAAATGTATGTTTGCAAGGCATAATGGATGTCACTGAAAGTTTTACGTTAATCTTGTACAATGCAGCAGTGGCCGATCCAAGTGACTGCGTCAACTAGCCTTGGCCTTACCTCTCTCACACTGGCACGGTCCAGCAGAAACCATGAACTCTATGCCGTAGTTAGTCTACCAGACCACAGAGGCCTTTGCTTGCCATCTTTCCTGCTTGCCCTTGCTGTAGTTTCCCAATGTTGAGTAACTTTATGCCAGAAATGTTGTGACCTGTGCTGAAACGGAAGTCTGTGCACACACTCTGAGGGCTCCAGTTCAGCTTTACTGCTTTGCTGATCAGAGTTGAGCCTTGAACCTCCTCCTTCAGGACTGTTTACACTTCCCTACTCTCCACTGCGCTCACATCCTCTCTCCAAAATACACCAATCAGAGACTTAACGTGTCACCGCCAATCTCCTGTGCGCTTCTGACTCTTAATCGAAACGACAGTTCGGGAGCTGAGCTCTTTTAGAAATATGAGATGGTCATTATTCAGATTTGACCTTCTTGATCCAGGTTACACGAACTAGGATAGGAAGACAAAACAACCTGCTGTTATTAAATTAGGAATTATTTTTTATCATTAGGAGTTTAATGCTCCGTCTGTCTTGATTATTCTCTTTTCTCATTTCTCAGTTTAATACAAGATAGTTTTGTTATTTGAAATTACAACTAGAACATCTAAAATATAGAAAATTACAACAACTAACAACTACGGTAACTGGAATAAAATAAAATAATGAAATAAAATAAATTAAAGCTAAATAGAAATATATAATATAAAAAAAAAGACAAAAGCACATAACAAAATGACTAAAACGCAAAAGGGATAGTTTACCCAAAGATGAAATATTTGTCATAATTTACGCAGCCTCATGCCATTTTGAACCTGTATGATTTGTTTCTCTTCTGTGGAACATAAAAAAAATATACTTTAAGTAATGTCTTAATAACCAAAACTGTTTAGTTGCCAATATTCTTTAAAGTATCTTATGTTCCACAGAAGAAAAGTCATACAGGTTTGGAATGACATGAGGGTGAGGGTAAAACAAAAACCTAAACATTAATCAAAATATGAATAAGTACTATAATTGTTATAATATTATATACACTAAATTGATACTCCTCCAAATCATTGAATTCAGATGTTCCAATCACTTCCATGGCCACAGTTGTATAAAATCAAGCTACTAGGCATTCAGACTGCTTCTACAAACATTTGTGAAAGAATGGGTCGCTCTCAGGAGCTGAGTGAATTCAAGCGTGGCACTGTGATAGGTAGCCAACCTATAAGTCGCCAACTTTCTGCAGAGCCAATAGATGCAGACCTCCAAACTTCGTGTGGCCTTCAGATTAGCTGAAGAACCGTGCATAGAGAGCTTCATGGAATGGGTTTCCATGGCCGAGCACCTGCATCCAAGCCTTATATCACCAAGTGCAATGCAAAGCGTCAGATGCAGTGGTGTAAAGCACACCGCCACTGGACTCTAGTCAGTGGAGACGTGTTCTCTGGAGTGTCGAATCACGCTTTTCTCTCTGGCATCCGATGGAGAAGTCTGGGTTTGGCGGTTGCCAGGAGAATGGAACTGACTGTATTGTGCCAAGTGTAAAGTGTGGAGGAGGGGGGATTATGGTGTGGGGTTGTTTTTCAGGGGTTGGGCTTGGCCCCTTAGTTCCAGTGAAAGGAACTCTGAATGCTTTAGCATACCAAATCATCAGTTTGGGGATAGCCCCTTCCTGTTCCAACATGACTGCGCACCAGTGCACAAAGCAAGGACCATAAAGACATGGATGAGCAAGTTTGGTGTGGAGGAACTCGACTGGCCTGCACAGAGTCCTGACCTCAACCCGATAGAACACCTTTGGGATGAATTAGAGCGGTGACTGCGAGCCAGGCCTTCTCGTCCAACATCAGTGCCTGACCTCACAAATGTGCTTCTAGAAGAATGGTAATAAATTCCCATAAACAGAAGAGTTGAAGCTGTTATAGTTGCAAAGGTTGGGCCAACTCCATATTAAACCCTACAGATTAAAAATGGGATGTTGTTAAAGTTCATGTGCATGTTAAGGCAGACATCCCAAAACTGTTGACACTATTGTGTATAATACTATAACACTGATACAGGCTAATATAAAGGTTTACCTTGATAAGTTCTAAAAGATTGGCCCTTTTGATTTAGTGGGTGGTAGAGGCTGAGAAGAGGTATTTAGTTACTATCTATGATTATTAAAATTAGGGGAATTTGAGAAGTAATTTATAGGCCTGATCCTTTTTTTCCCCTACCCATCTTTGTGGACTTAATCCTCTAATTCCTTAACATGGGATGGGTGAACTTTTATCTTAGTTGGTCCCGTTCACGTCGCACTGCAACGCTGTGCACACATTTAGCTAAAAGAACACTAATAAATTACAGTCATTTGATCAAGTTTTTAATACCAACTAATTTTTTATGAGGGTGTTAGCCTGGCAGGATTTTTAGGGCCTGGATTCATCTTACTGTGTGGTCTTTGTCTGCCAGTGGGGGTGTTAGTTTTGCTTCAATAAGCTGAAATAGCATTTAACTTTTTTCCATAGGGATAAGACCAGGCTTATGGCATTCGCAAAACAATACCTTTGTGGAAGATTAACCTCTAATCAAGCACAAAATGACATACCGCTCATTTGAAGATTCAGAGTTCCCGACCCGGTGCCCCAACCCTCCTCCCCCAATTTCCTCTCTTTTATATTTGATCGTAATGCACAAACTTGTAATTAGTTAAATAGGGCCTCTAAGAGACGAGGTCTGTCTCCATGTCTCGCCCCAGTGTGATGCCTCGTCTGATTAAGTCTGCGGGCTCTGCGGGAGGTTAATTGGATAAGCGTTAATCCTCACACCGCTGAGATGGAGCGGAGGAAGTGGAGAGGGGCTGGCGCAAGCTACAAGTTGCCAAACATGTCAGAAAGATTAGTCTCCGCTGCTGACCACTTGTCTCGCTGGCCAGAGGATTAATATAGGCTTGGACTTGGACTGGACTGGCTTGGCTTGGTATGTTTGTAGATCAGCAAGGTGGATGAATGGGGAAGAAAGAGGTCTAGCTCACCAAGCGTGTGAGATGTAAACTTCCTTGTTGTGAGGAAGGATGAGAATGAGAGGAACAGATCCAGCTGAAGACTCTTCAGAGGTTAGCGACCTCTCTGAACTTAAATGAACCTCCACTGATGCTGAACAAACTGAAAGAGAAGGGCCATTGTCAAAAACTAGCGCTTAGAGTGAGAGGAAGTCATTTGGGTTTTACTCGCATACCTTTTTTTTGACATGCAGTTTCACCTTAACCTGCATAAGCAACTGCATATTCCTTTAAATCCTCAGTATAAAAATGATTAGATGTGGGTCAATGACATATAAGAGTGTGCACGATAAAAAAAGAGGAAAAATATTAATTTGAAACGCATGTGCCAAGTTCTTAGAAATGTACTCTTTGTAATGTTGGATTCATAGTTTTGGCAAACGTTTATAGCATTTTCAACTACCGGTACAATTTAATGACTGTAATGAAAATATAATGTGATGAGGTAACCGTCTATGTTTGTCTTGTACTTACCTTAATCATTATTTTCAAAAAGTTTTAACATATACATTTTCACATTATTATTATTTTTTTTTTATATATATATATATACAAATATTATAGAATATTAATTCCTTAATATTTAAGTTTTTTTTTGGAGTTGCACCATATGATAATTTACAATCTAAACTAACCTTTCTTTGTTGTATAACAATTGTCAAATTATTTGATATTTTCTTGATATCTTAATATAGTTTTCCTTTTTAAGAATTAAATTATTTTATTGAAGCTTTGTTCTTCATTATGATATCAGGATAGTTGTACGATCCAGACATCAAAATTGATTTGTAATCAATGCAATGGATGGATTCGCTTGATTCTACTTTCGATAAAGTCTCTGAACCTTCAGTATGCAGAATAACCCGTGCAAACTAGTGGCCGGCTCATATGCGCGATGCTGAGCGCTGATAGCTTTTCCAGAAGAGCCTTTAAACTTCACTTCTCTCTCTGCGAGCTGTCCAGGAGCCTCAGGGGGAACAGGTTTCATACATTAATCAAAGAAAAGTGCAAAAGCACAACGCAGTGTCTCCACAGGATAACAGGCCACTTCTCGGTTTGGCACGCTGCTTTGAAAGCTTGTATAAAAGCCAGAGGCGGTTCATATGCGTTGTGTCCTTGTAACGTAGGGCATGAAAACTCACTCTTCGGGCCCAACAAAGTGGAACCCATATGAACAAATAAACAGAGGTTCTCTGATCTTACAAGGTCCAAAGTAGGGGATGTTGTTTGCTATTTTAGAGGTAAAAAATAGAAAGGTTATTTATTCTGAAGGCACATGAGTGCTACAGATGTGAGTTTGGTAGAAAGAGCCTGTGGCTCTTGAACAACTCACGGACATGCCTCGAAGTTTATTTACATTTGTAAAGTAGATGATGTGTGTCCATTTGATGTGTGCACATAGCTGTTGATTGACAATGCATGTGGAATAACTATAATATTACACTGTGTACGTAATCTAGTTACTGTGTGTGTATGTAATGAGAAAGTTGACTTTGTGTATTACAGTGATGACTGCTGTATGCATAAATGCATACATAATTTTTTGTTTTATTGAAACAAAATTGTGTTACATTCATTTTGACCACATATAAGGGCCTGTTTACACCTGGTCACTTAATGCGTTCTTACTGATCAGGTAGCTCTCTGGTTTGTTAAAACAGTTCCATTTACACTTGGACACATAAATGTGTCTCTGCAAAACGAATATAAATCCTAGGGGTGTAACGATACCTTCATTTCACGATTCGATATATATCACGATACTGAACTCACGATACGATATTATTGCGATACTCCCAAGACATATGATAAAAGGTTAACAAAAAATGTACTGTTGATTAAAATGCTAACTTTGATATTACATTGTGGGTTTAAATGAACAGGTTTGGACTTGGTGCTTGTAATTCAAGGACAATGGTGACACCAGAATACAAATATTCATGATTCTGAAGCTGACCATTGCATTATTATACATTATAATCAACATTATATAGTAGTTTAATGTAGTACTGACACTAAAACTCTGAAAACATGATTTTTTTCTTATACAGTAATTTCTATTTTGGGTGAACTATCCACGATACATATTGTCACTATCCACGATACGTATTGTTGCATTTTTGTATTGCGATATATTGTGGCACGATAAATTGTTACACCCCTAAATCCTCAATTCCCTGTGCTACGTATAGGCAAATTTAATGAAGTTCACATCAACGAATGCAACAGCGGCATTTTATTTATCATCAGCTAATTTCAAGATCAAAGATCGCAATAGGAGAGAGAACAGCATCAGCACTGGAAAGATCATTTAGTCTCACTGCTTTTAATGAAGATGATTGCGTGTTGTTGAGCGTCTGCGACTTTGTTTCGTTTTCGGCAGTCTGAGCGTTGGCTTGCTGAAGAGATGCTCAGCTACTCATCTGTGTTGATGCATGTTGCTGTAACGCTGTCATATCTGTCTATAACGGCATATAGCCTATAACACGCTCTTACACATTTATTTTTTTACATTTTAAGAGTAAAATCTACATATGTGGTTTCAACAACCAGATGTATACTTGCCCAGTTTCTTCTGGAATCATCATCATCTTCCGCTTATCCGGGTCGCGGGGGCAGCAGTCTAAGCAGAAATGCCCAGACTTCCCTCTCCCCAGGCACTTCCTCCAGCTCTTCCGGGCAGACACAGAGGCGTTCCCAGGCCAACCGGGAGACATAATCCCTCCAGCGTGTCTTAAGTCTTCCTCGGGGTCTCCTCCCGATGGGACACGCCCGATACACCTTCCCTGGAAGGCGTCCAGGAGGCATCCGGAACAGATGCCTGAGCCACCTCAGCTGGCCCCTCTCGATGTAGAGGAGCAGCGGCTCTACTCTGAGCTCCTCCAGAGTGATTGAGCTCCTCACCCCTAAGGGATCGCCCAGCCACCCTGCGGAGAAAGCTAATTTCGGCTGTATCCGGGATCTTGTCCTTTCGATCATGACCCACAGCTCATGACCATAGGTGAGAGTAGGAACATAGATTGACCCTTAAATTGAGAGCTTTGCCTTGCAGCTCAGTGCCCGGTTGCATAAAGCACCTTAAGTTAAATTTTCCCTTAAGTTCGCCCTTATGTTTCCCTTAAACCTAAGGGTGTTGCAGAAAAATACCCTTAAGTGTTACTTAACGTTTTTTTTTAAGTGAAACGTCATAAACACTTAGAATTTCCCTTAAATGCTGTTTTTTCACTTAAGTAATCCCTTAAAAAGCGTTAAGTGTTGCATAAAACCCCTTAACGGTAATTTCCCTAAGTATAACTTAAGGTTTGGAAATCGTAACCTTAAGAGTAACGCGGACAAAAAATAAGACGACATGGCTGAATTTATGGAACCAGCTGAAGATAATTATGTGCCAAGAAGAATTTTTAGGGATAGGGAGAACCCTATTGTTGCATGAAAACCGTTTTAATCGACGCGCAATATTTGACATTACTAACAAACTAGACGACGACCTTGACCGTGTCACACATCGCAACCACTCTTTACCTGCGGTGTTACAACTGCTTATAGCACTGCGTTTTTTTGCAACTTGGAGTTTTCAGACGATAGTGGGAGATGTTTTCCACGTTCATAAATCGTCTGTCAGCAGAGTGGTTCACCGGGTTGCGGGGGCTCTTTCCCGCTATAGTGTTTTGCGTATCTATGGCAACAACAGACTTTTATAACATGAATCCAGGATCGCTGTCGTGAAACACTTAAATGTTTCCCTTTCCTAAGAGAATCGTTTAAGAGATTATATGCAACACCCTTAAGTTATTCTCTTAGGTAAGGGTAAATCGCCCCTTAAGTGTCATACTTAAGGGACAAACTTAAGGTGCTTTATGCAACCGGGCACAGCTCCTTCTTCACCACGACAGACCGGTACATCGACCGCATTACTGCAAAAGCTGCACCGATCCGTCTGTCAATCTCCCGTTCCATCCTTCCCTCACTCGTGAACAAGACCCCAAGATACTTGAACTCCTCCACTTGAGGCAGGAGCTCTCCACCAACCTGAAGTGGGCAAGCCAACCTTTTCCGACTGAGAACCATGGCCTCGGATTTGGAGGTGCTGATTCTCATCCCAGCCGCTTCACACTCGGCTGCAAACCATCCCAGTGCATGTTAAAGATCCTGGTCTGATGGGGCCAGCACGACAACGTCATCCGCAAAAAGCAGAGACGAAATTGTGTGGTTCCCAAACCGGACACCCTCCTTCCCATGGCTGCGAAAAGAAATTCTAATAAGAAAACCTAGAAATTCTTTCCATAAAAATTATGAACAGAACCAATGACAAAGGGCAGCCCTGCCGGAGTCCAACATGCACCGGGAACATGTCAAATGCAAACCAAGCTCCTGTCCGGTCGTACAGGGACCGGATAGCCCTTAGCAAAGGGCCCCGGACCCCATATTCCCAGAGCACCCTCTACAGGACGCCCCAAGGGACACAGTCGAATGCCTTCTCCAAATCCACAAAGCACATATGGAATGGTTGGGCAAACTGCCATGAACCCTCCAGCACACTGGAGAGGGTATAGAGCTGGTCCAATGTTCCACGACCGGGATGAAAACCACACTGTTCCTCCTGAATCTGAGGTTCTACTATCGGCCGGATTCTCCTTTCCAGTACCCTGGTATAGACTTTCCCAGGGAGGCAGAGAAATGTGATCCCCCTGTAGTTGAAACACACCCTTCGGTCCCCCTTCTTAAAAAGAGGGACCACCACCCCGGTCTGCCAGCCCAAAGGTACTGTCCCCGACCACCACACGATGCTGCAGAGGTGTGTCAGTCAAGACAGCCCCACAACATCTAGAGACTTGAGGTACTCAGGTCGGATCTCATCCATCCCCGGTGCCTTGCCACAGAGAAGCTTCTTGACTACCTTGGTGACTTCAGCATGGGTCGACCTCCGAGCCCTCAGCCTCTGCTTCCTCAATGGAAGATGTGTCGGTGGGATTTAGGAGATCCTCAAAGTATTCCTTCCACCGTCCGACGACATCCCCAGTTGAGGTCAACAGCTGCTCACTTCCACTGTAAACAGTGTTGGTAGAGCACTGCTTCCCTCTCCTGAGGCACCGGACGGTTTGCCAGAATCTCTTCAAGGCCAACTGGTAGTCCTTCTCCATGGCCTCACCGAACTCCTCCCAGGCCCGATTTTTTTTGCCTCCACAATCACCCTGGCTGCAGTCCGGTTGGCCTGCCGGTACTCGTCAGCTGCCTCAGGAGTCCCACAAGCCAGCCAGGCCCGATAGGACTCCTTCTTCAGCTTGACGGCATTCCTTACTTCCGGTGTCCACCACCAGGTTCAGGGATTGCCGCCTCGACAGGCACCGGAGACCTTATGGCCACAGCTGCGAGCGGCTGCGTCGACAATGGAGGTGGAGACATTGTCCACTTGGACTCAATATCTCCAGTTTCCCTCGGGATCCGGTCGAAGCTCCACCAGAGGTGGAAGTTGAAGATCTCTTTGACAGGGGACTCTGCCAAACGTTCCCAACAGACCCTCACAGTATGTTTTTTCTGCCGAGTCTGTCCAGCTTCCTCCCTCGCCATTGGATCCAACTCACCAACAGGTGTTGATCAGTTGACAGCTCCGCCCCTCTCTTCACCCTAGTGTCCAAGACATACGGCCGGAGGTCGGATGAAATGACCACAAAGTCGATCATCGACCTCCGGCCTAGGGTGTCCTGACCACGTGCACTGATGGACACCCTTATGCCCTAACATGGTGTTCGTTATGGTCAAGCTGTAACTACCACAGAAGTCCAATAACAGAACACAGCTCGGGTTCAGATCAGGATTAGTTCCTCCCAATCACGCACCTCCAGGTGTCACTGTCGTTAAAGTCCCCCAGTAGATATATATATATTTGGGGTGGAGCCGAACCCGAATACGGTATTCGGAAAGGCACAAATAACGTGTTTTTTACAAATACTTATTTCGAACAAATACTTTAAAAAATATTTGTATGCGGGAATTGGAAAATTATAATTATAGCTTTATAACAAAAAGCTGCGTTTCCTCATGAGACCGCAGTGTGTGCCCGGATGAGTGAGTGAGTGACGGACACAGGCTGCTCCACAAAGCAACAGAGAGGGCTCGGCTGAGCGAAAAAACACTTAACTACATCACTATTTTTGTTGAATATATTTTGGTACCTTAACTGGGTTCCTGAGGAAGTTTATAACTTTCGAGAAGCGGAGATTGATCGGGAGATTATTCCATTACGCTGCATTCAGCGGGTGCTCTCATGTTCACTCTGTTTACGTAACGTCAGCTGTTTAGCGCGGTAATTTAGACAACAGGCTGTTGCCAGAGTAACATTAGCGTTCGGTTAAAATGCTTGTGTAGTTGTGTCGAATTGTATGCACGTGTGGGAGTTATATGGTACGTTTAAGTTACTCAGTCTTTTGCAGACAGCAAGATGTAGGCTGTAGGCTTCATAATGTTCACAATGGTATTTTATTAGTTGTTGTTTAACCATGGATGAGGTAATGGCTGTTATGTTATTTTCTTTTCAATGACTTTGCTTGTTTCATTGCTGGATTTATGGAAAAACATCAACCAATATTGCATATCCATAATTATTATAATGGATATAATTAAAGAATACTTACTCTATAAAGTAAATTAGAAGTGTAACGCAAAAAAAAAAATTTGATTAGTAGCCTACGCCTATTTTAAATTTTACTCGAATACAAATACAAATTTAAAGGGGTCATGACATGGGTTTTTTTATTTTATTATTATGTTCCCTTAGGTGCAATTATAGTATTACTATAGTTTTTTTTACAAAAAACTTTTAAAATGTAGTGATTTATGACCTTTCCCACCCTGTTTGTCATCCTCTGATTGAAACAGTCTGTTTTGGGGGTGTTTCCCCTTTAAGAGTTCAGTGTTAACGCCCACTGTTATGATTGGCTAACGTCAGTGCCTATGCATCAATTATTAACGCCCCTGCCAGAACATTTGCGGATTCAGCGTATTTAAAAAGTAGTTTAAAGTTTTAAATACATTACTTACAGTTTGCGTCGTCGTTGTTGAGCTCAGAATAGTCGGCACGGACTTATCTTTGAGCAACAGTTTTCTGGCAAAGCCAGGATCATTTTGGGATTTGTTCTCAAAACAGTCATCCTTCAAATGTATAGAACAAACGCTTAAACTAACACTGCCATGACTGGGACGTCCGCAAAAAATAAAGTGCATCCATTTTTCCCTGACGACTGGATCTTTCGCAGCGTATTCAAAGATGTTTTTGTGCACAGCCAGGAACAGCACATCTGCGGCATCGTAAGTTCCCTGTACACAGACCCACTCGCTGTCCGTCGACTGAACACTTGTGAGGCGCGCGGGGCGACAACGATACGAAATGAGCGTAGTTGTCTTGCGCTTTAAGCGTAGTTGTCTTTTGCCGGAGGCGGTCATATGCAAACGCTGGTACGTCACTTCGTACCGTGACGCCACTTCTTACCATGGATCCAGAACGAGCTGTATTTAGAGCTTGATTAAATAAATGATTCGTTTATAATGGGGAGGACGTCTTAAGCTATGAAACTTGCAGGACGTTTTAATGCAGGACGCAGCCAAGAACGAGCTCCCACAGAGGGTCCGACACTTTTTCACGGCGCTCCATTGACTTCAACGCAGGCGGCTCATATTTTTGGTCTCGGCAGGCTATTAAGTCGTCGTTTTATAAAAAATATGGTTAAACGTTGTGCCTGGGGCATTTGTAACACAGATACGCGTTTCCCAGAGAGGTTGGAGGTGGGTGTCCGTTTTTCCCCTTCCCAAAACCGAAGTTAAATACTGACAAGTGTCGTCTTTGGATTAAACTGTGTGGACGTCCTCTCAGTCAGCGAAACCCCTCAAGGATCAACAAGCTCACTTTTGTGCTCTAAGATACATTTAGCTTTTAACCTTACTGTGAAGTTATAATAGTTAGACCGTTTTATGCTGGTTTAGGTTATGATTTCGGTTCTCTGCCCTAATTGTTTATACGCTAGCACACGCTGCTAATAAATACAACTTTATACTCGCGTAGTCCGTTTGCTTTGTAAATAATAACGATTATAGAAGTGAATAGAGACCCACCAAGATTTGCATGACAGTGTTTCTCCTGATATTGTTAGTCACAGCCTCCGTCTCGATTAGGATATGCTGTGGTTCATTGTTTGACTGTGACCGTTATGCTTTTGCCTCTATTTGGATGCCTTGTTGTTGCTTGCGTTTCACCGTTTGTCTTGAATAAAGCCTTCAAACGCATACTGCAGACACTTTTGCCTACTTCTATCGGACACTTTATTTGCTGCTTTATAAAAGTTTGATAAAATTTCAGCAGGAAGAGCCGTCACAGCATAAGCCATGTTGATACCAAACCAGAGTAACTAAGGGGGGCGGGGCTTAGCCAAAGGTGAATTTGGTTTCTCATGTCATGACCCCTTTAATACTTTTCCCCCCTCAACAAATACAGATACAAATATCGGCTGCTTTGCACACCCCTAATATATATATATATATAAGCAAACTTGTAAGATCGTAAAAAAAAAACTCCCTTGCCCAATCACTTTTGGCCATCCCACTACTGTACGTTTGGTGTGGTTAGTGCCACAATAGTGCTATTTAACACCCTGCTTTCTGTGGACTGATGAGGCCAAATCATCACCAGTGCACTGCTGCATTTTTTTTTCAGTCGCCAAAAATTTCTGCAGTTAGACCATTGATTGGGAGTGGGAGAAGTTATTAAATTTCTTACTAGGTCAGTTACAAAAATAAATACCTTAACGATCAAGCCTTTTCAACTCCCTGTCATCATTTAACTCTAATACATTATATTTTTGTTGGAAAGTGTGCAGCCTCCTCCTCTCTGCTGCCATCTTGTTACTCCTAACTAGGTTAGGATACCTCTCCAGCACCTCTCCATAATTTAGGAGCTGATACCTAGTCTTGACACTTAGGAACATTTATGAATCAGTTCTTAATAAACTGACATGTTACAATGTTTTTTGGCCATCTTCTGCAGGTCAAGTCTGATGACAGGAGGAAATGGGTCGGGACCGGCAGTGAACCCGTGGCTGATTAATGAGTCTGAGGAGACCAGAGGACTCGGCTTTGGAGAAATCAAACACCAACAACAGCAGATTATCGAAGGTACGTTGCATTTGAGATCACTTTTCAAGTCTTTCAGTCTTACAAATAATGTGGTGCTTGACATTGCTAGTAGCTGACAATTATCTGGCCACCTCTCTCTGCTGTCCAGATAAACATCTATCTTCTGATGAGATGAGACATTTTGAGAAGAATTTTTTTAATTTACGCCCCATTATGAGATCTGCTACACATTTGAGAATAGCAACTGGTAGGAGTTTTGAGAAAAAGCAGGAGCCGTTTTGTCTACCCAAGTTATACTTTTAGCTTCAAGGTTACAGCTAAAGTACCTTGTGGCTTACTGTGGCAGCGACCTCTGTCAAAAATGACATCAGATCTCAGTATGTCCTTTAAATGCCACAGATGCCAACACCCTGCTGCTAATGGAATATATGTACCTTTCTATTGTTTTTCCAACCCAAATGAGATAAGAATTTTCTTTTCCTTCAACATATGATAATTTACTTGGTAAATTAAACCACAGAAACATAAAATATTAGAATGTTAAACCATAATTTTTGAATAAATATGTGTCTTTTTGCCTTTCTTTTGTATAGTTCTGTCTGAATATGTCCATATTATCTCATGTGTCTTTAGCTCAGGATGCTGGCCTGGATGCTCTGGCTGCAGTCATAAGTAGACAAAAACAGATGGGTCAGGACATCGGCAATGAGCTAGAAGAACAGAACGGTAAGTGAAATGTGCAGTAGCCTATATGTGACAGCTCTGGCTGAACATTCAGATGTTTTCCTGTGAATAACATCTAATTTGCGGTCAGGTTGGTTTTACTTTGTCAAGCCGCTCTCTTGGTACACTACATGTGAAGTCATTGGATCTAAAATGAGTAATTGTTTGAGACTGGGTAAAGTGGAAAATGTGGTACAGGGTACTTGGAAACCCCCTCTCACCTAGTCTGTCTATCACATTTTTGCTGGGCAGCTAAATATAAGACCTGTGTCCTTTGCACAGAGACATCACATAACTTTGTGAATCATTTTGAATGCGAGAACATGGAGGAATTGCACAGTGCATGATGCAGTCAAAGTCACACAGAGGAGACTGAGCTCAGATCAGGAGTCTGTGACCTCATCTGAAGATTGCAGCTGCTTTTAACTTTTCCCACACTGTTCTTCAATCTGTCTGGCCTAGCTGGTAAAGTAAAACAGGCTAGAGTGGGGAAAACCTTATACATTTTTTTAAGTGAGATATTTTATCCACCAAGATCATTTGGCGGAAATACAATATTTTCTCAAAATGATCAGCCACACTGGCATTCAATAAAGAGTGCTACTTTAGTATGAATTGTCATGGTTACAGCAATTAAAAAAAACAGATAAACCAAAGCTGCAGTTGTTCATTTTAAAGCACTTAGTGATGTTTCTTGGCGCTCTAGCGTAATAAACATAACATTTATGTGTCTTGCCGGAAAAACATTGTAGTTAGAGTTACTTCTCCCTGTTTATGTCTATGATGAGTTACGCAGGTACTGGACTACTCCGCAGTGGTACGACCCGTGCAAGTCTAAAATAGTCAGAATATAAACACTTATTATAGGTGTACTGTAGTGATTATTCAGGATAAGACAAAAACACGGTTTGAAAATGGATTCATTATGTAATCGCTTATTATCTAAGTCTTGTAAATTCGGAACAAAAAAAATGCTACGGACTGGAGATTTAATATTCCTAATTGTTGTATTCTGTCTAACTGCTTTGTAGTGAGAGATGAAGCATCATGTGCAAATTACTTTTTAGGTCTTACTCAGATATCGACTAAGATTTCATGTTGTCTGATCTTATTACAACAATTGAGCAATTATTGTAACAATTTCGAAGAGCAGCCATCACAAACTTGAGTGTCAGGTATGTGAACCAACTGATACACAATCTTACATGCAAAATCGAATGGATAAACATCTCAGTTGAAGTCAATTCTGTGACCGTGCATCTTGTTTCTAAAAAAAGAAATCCTGATGCAAGTTCACCTTCTCCATGTTGCTTTTGTTGGCACAGCGAAGGTTGCCCACAATACTTTTTTAGGGGGCAGCGTAATTGCTGTGTTATTCCAGTGTTACTAGTCTTTTCTGTCTGCTTCAATATCTGGCTCCTTGAAAACATAAGACAGAGTCCAAAGAGTCTAAAGAGTCACAATTGGTATTTTTATTGAATAGAGATGAGCACATGAATTGAAAGAGTGATTGAAAAAGATAATGAAACTATTATAAATACATCCAGAGATTAGTTATTTTACATAGCCTAAACAAATCTAAGGTTCATCATTATTGTGACCCTCTGGTGGAGACTAATGCTGGGAATTGGAGGCACTTGGCTGCTTCTCACAGTTATTCAGGGCTCATGTGATTGATTTAGTCTGCTTCTCGCTTTCCCCAACTAAACATAGGAGTGAGAATGAATTATTTGAACGGGACTCACATGTTTCTCCCCTCTTTTGCTAAAGCGTGCAGCATCAGTGTTTCCTAGAAAAAGACTTTTAAGAGCAGTGACTGAGATAGCATGGTCTCTCATTTGAGAGCTGATAGAGTTACGGTGCTGTTCTAATGTACAGTCCAACAAACCTCTCCTGCAGATTTCATCTGCAAGAGTCTTTTTCAAGCAGTCAGATATAGCGTCTCTCCCATGTGCGTATTAAAGTCTTGCTTTCCTCTGGAAACCAGCCGTGAAGAGCTGTCACAGAAGGTCTTGAGCAGAGTCCTCTAGAAAGAGACTGAACACACTCGGGTTCCTTCCAAAATGCTGTAACTTTGTGCTCCTGATGCACTTTATATAAGCACATGTACAGTGTCTTCAGAAAGCATTCATGCTGATACTTTTTTTAAACATTTTTTGCCCTTCAGTAACACTAAATGCAACACATTCATGATTAATTTTCTGATTAATTCATCTGATTAACACATTTATAGGAATAGTCTAAAATTCACAAGTCATTATTTATTTATTATTTATTACCCTCATGTCTGTTATACTTTTTTTTTTCTTTTTTTCTATGGAACACAAACATATATTTTGAAGAATGTTATTACCACACAGTTTAGGTTCACATTGACTTCTGTTATGTTTTTTTGACCACACAATCAATACTATACCAGTCAACTTTTTTATATGGAGTTTTTTCATATAGATTAATATTGGTTTTGGTGATATTCTACTTCCTTATGTAAGGCCCGCCCAATCGGTCCAACGACAGTTTCCAATAAGCGGGTGAAGATTTACTGCGTGTTACTATCTTTTAAGCGTGGCAAATAAATTTAATTCCAATTAAACTTTTATTTGACTCCATTCTTATAACAACCTCGAATTTAGGTTAGAATGCCAATTGGTTATTGGTCATTGGTCATTTATATAATAGTTTAGCAACACATTTGGTAATTCTATTTAACTCTTTACTCTTATTATCCTTGTTCATTCAGGTGCCAAAGTCGCACAGGGTCCTCACACCGGCCGTTTATTTTTTGCAGGCCCACGATCACAAACTTATCCATTTTTGGTCACTAAACAGAGATAATTGGCTAAATATCTTAGACGGTCGCATTCACGCTTACTCAATTTAAGATATTTGTATAGCCCCCCGTGGTCTGTATACACTTTAATTAAAGTTACGTTTTCTTCAGTCAGAGGTAATGGCCACTACTACAGATATAAGCCGACCAATATTACTTCTCTGATAGTAGCTTTGGTTTGGTCATGTCATGGTTTCCCCACATACACTTAACTAGAGTAACATTCCTTTAAACAGAGGTAAGACTCAACCTATTTAGGTTGGTCGAGCAACATTTTGCTGTCCTAAACGGATATTCCCTTTTTTTCGTCTTTACAAAACAAGGTACACTTGAATTAGTGCCAAATATTAGCCGGAACTCTAAAATCGCAGTTGGTGTGCCCCATGCTCCACTCTAAACTGGACTCTTGTAGTCCGTCACTCTGATGGAGTTTTGCGGAAACAATGGATACAGCGTAATCTACTAAAGTTAATAATTTCAGAATAAAGTCAAATGTAACTATTTATTATGTCAGATAAATGTATCATGCCAATTACATCAGTTCAAAGATAATAAATACAAAACATCAAATGCTCTGGAATAAAGAGAAAAAATGCAAACCTGACAAATACATAATTCTGAATGTCTGAAGACATCCAGCATTACGGGCTGACTACAAATCGCCCCTAGCCTCTTGTGGCATCCAGAGTTTACACCTTTTGAGGCCAGGATGCTATTTGCCTGGAAGATCCCCCCTCCTCTGTAAGCATGATATCTTTAAACTCTTAAAAACTTGATTACCTTTTGGTTTACTTCTTTGGAATGAGATCTTTATACCAGTCACACTGAGACATTTCAAATGATACCAAACATGTTTAGTGTTGTATAATAATTGTTCACATTAAACCAGATAGGTTTTTGGCATGAGAGAGAGACGAAATGGGGAAAGGAAAGAAATGTAAATTAATACAATACTGAGTTGATTGCCCTAAGTGTGATTTCGTCTTGCATGGGGATGCTAGTTAATCAAAAGAGAGGTCAAATGTTAATTTCCTTTGTTTTCTCAGAGAGTAGCCCTCTCTTCCAGTTCTTTCAGTTTCTCCAGTCTTACACAAATATTTAAATATTTACTTTTAAGTGCATTTAAAACAATTTTTGGGGGGATTGGGGATTATACATTTAATGAATCTTCATTTGGGGATGATTAATCACAGAAAACTTTGCATTAGAAGTAGTTCAGTTTTTAATAGTTACGTTAAAAAGTAATAAAAATAGTAAACAATTAATAAAGTCTGGGCAAAGATTAAAGTCAATACTTCATGGCTGTACTGTGTTCAAGAACATTGTCAGTTTTCAGTATTTCTATGAGCTTTGTGTATTGGAATTTTAAACTATACCAAATTAGCATTTGCACAATGGACTTTCCAGGTCATGCCATAGTTTGGATTGAAGTCTGGGCTCTGACTGGGTCATTCCAGAACTACTAACTTCTTTTTTCCAAGCCATCCCTTTATAGTTTAGCTGTGTGCTGTTGATTATTGCTGCTCTGGAAAAATGTACCTTCAACCTAAATGCAGATCTCTGACTGACTCAAACAGCTTCTCTCCAAGTGGTCTTGATACCAACAAGGTTTCCAGTTTTGCATGACGCTGCCACTACCATTTTTGATGTTGGGTTGGTTTGCGCCAAACATTCTTTTTTGCTTTAGGTGAATCAACCTTGGACTAATCAGACCACAAAATTCTTCCAGAAGGTTTGGAGTGGCTTAAAAGTTTTGTCACATGGCTTCTAGCAAACTTTAGCCGTGATGTAATGTCGGTCTTTTTCGAAATTGGCGTTCTTATAGCCATTCTCATGAAGAGAGGCCGAATCATTGAAGTGTTGAAGGAATTGTTGACGTCTACATAGTTTCCCCAATTTCATCCAAGGAACTCTGCAGCTCTGTCAGCGTTGTAGCTGGCCTCTGATCATTTCTCTGGCAATTGACCTTTTGGCCTTTATTATTCGATCTGGTTGATGGCCTGAACTTAGTAATGTTTGGATTCTGCCATGGTTTTTCCATTTGGTTACAGCAAATATCCCAGTGTTCCTTGGCAAACATATGACCCTTCTAGTATTTTTATAACCTTGTGAGGACATTTATTCCTCCAGACAATTTCACTCCAAGGTTCTACAGGTGGTTTCATGGTCTACATCAGACCACAGGACTGATCTGATCTGTTTCAGTTTCGAAATGCCAGAAAACTAACTCTGGGGTTATTCAGAGTTGGTGTTCCGATTATACTTTTAAACTTGATACAGCGCCTTTAAAAACCACAGTGCACATGGTGTGAGATGCAACAAACAAAAATACCTGTCAGACGCATGTGTGTGTAGACCAACAATTAAAATTTAGCATTGCTGGAACATTATGTGAACACTATTTGAAGTCTGCCTTGACAATTTGACAAACTAGATTGAAAATTTGAGTTCTATAGTTTAAACTCTGCTTAGACCAGGGGTTTTCAAACTGAGGTATGGGACTACTGGGGGTCTGAAAGAGGGTGCTAGGGGGTCTATTGAACATTTGAGAGAGAGAATCACATACATATTGTTTTTAATCTGTTATCAAAGGTGACTGTATCAAAAATGTCCATATGTCAGAAATGTAGAGTTCGAAGATAATTGCAGTTAGCTATCATCATGTATTCATTTAAGGCAGAAACAATGAGCTCATTAAAGCAGTTATTGCAAGTTTTGACCATAATGATTACAATATATAGAAAATTTGGCAGTGGTGCTGCTGGTGCATGTTGATTCAGAGTTGGCATCATCTGGAATCCTCGCAGGGGTTGGTGGAATATTAAAAATAGTTTGAAAACCCCAGTCTGCTGAAAATACCAGATGTGGCCATGTGGGCATGCCAAACGATTTAATAGAGTTGAGAAAAGTTTATTTTTCGGGTGCAACAAACAATACGATAGAAGACTGTAGAAGACATGAGCAGCTACTGTTGAGAGGAGAAATTTGTCCTCGCTGTTAGACATTTTTATTTGACATGACTCATATTTTAAGAAAAAATCATGTGTGGTAAAATAACATATGCGGTTGTGGGGATCTTGGTGTTTAAATAATTTAACAGTCTGTAAAATTTGTTACTTGAATGAAAGCAAAGAAAGCCATATAAATCATCAGATGTAGTGAATAAATGTTTTATAGATACTTATTGTAAAGAAACATATATGCATGAAAATGTACAAATGCCCTCTAGCGACGAAAACAAACCTGCATCTACTGCATGTGTGGTTTTACGCATCTTATTTTTGTCTTCCTCTTTAAATATACACTACTAATGTATGTTGGCTCTTACTTTCACATGCAGACAGCATGTTTAAGTGTGTGTGAATTGCAGTCAAGACCTCAGATAACACATTGACAAGTCATGTGACGGCAGTGAAGAGGTCAGTGTTTGCCACTTGAAAGCTCTAGATGAGTTGAAAAGGTCAGCTGATCTCCAATTGTGCCGTCTAGCAGTAGAGGAACAACCCAAAGTCTTCATCAGAGAATTGGATTTGGTTGCTTGTGCTTATCTCTCCAGTTTCCTCAGATTCCTGCAGTCTTTTACCTATGTGAGTTAGCACCTGTATAAAATCAACACATCCAACATAACATAAAAATAATGTTTTCTATAGAAAGATGATATGTTTTTTTTTGGTGTGCATTATTTGAGAGAGATCGTGTGATCATTACTAAACAAGGCATCACTGTTCCGACAGTGTTTTAGCCGCTCCATTACACTCTTGTATTATATGACATAATCGACAATTTAAAAAGTAATAAGATAGTTTAATGCCCTAAAAGAGACAGCAGAAAATGGATCGCTTTTACCAAAAAGGACAAGAAAAAACCCTTCTTCCTGTTGCCGTATGACCTTTTTGTCCTCTCGCTAGTTCTTTTTCTTTGAATGACACTTCAGTTCTGTAATAGTGTTTTACTGTAAATAGATTAAACATTTAATGTAGGAAGTGAGAGGCACCACTGATCTCCTTTTAAGGCTATGGCTATGAAGGGTGTTCAGTAGTTAACATGACTCTGAAGCTTCCTGCTGACTCTTGAGTACTGTCAACATACTGGCAAAACTGGCCTGCTCAGACATCCTGATATCCTCGTGCTGACCATTTAACCAGAGCCGGAAAGTAAAAAGGGAGTTTTTATGCCCTGTTCATTTAAATTATTATTTCTCTACTTAAAAGTTTTAGTTCACACAACAATAACAATTCTGTCATTATTTACTCATTGTAGTACCAAGCCCATACAACTTTTTTTATTCATCTTCAGAACACAAACAAAGTGTCTGTCTGTCTATTGAAAGTATATCAAAGCTCCAAAAAGGTCATTAATTCAACATAAGACTCCAGTGGTATTAATATTTTCAGTTCTGCATAGCCCTCTGATGTGCTTTCAGAAGAGAATCATGCCTGTTCAAATGAGATTATTAAATGTTGCTCAATTTGTGTACAGCATCCCTCTTCCTTTGTTGTACACTTAAAAAAAAAATCTGTGAAATGTATGGTAAAAAACTGTAGCAACATTATAGATTTTACAGATTTAAATACTTATTTTCTGATATCATGTTAATATACCAACCTATACTAATATCTGATTTGTACCTCTGTAATATACTGACAACCACCAAAAAAGGTGGTGATGAGAAAATCACATGATGAATCAAAGATCATCACAAGCAGTTTTTCCACAAGTTTTACTAGTAAATAGAAGGGGCACAGTGTCATTCACATAATTACTAAACACCATCATGGTAACACACAACATTAAAATTGGCAACAAAAAAATTGTTCTTTACAAAAAAACTGTATTTTACTCTAAAATTGTAATTAAATTAAATGTAGTTCTTCACCATTTACAGTAAGGTCACTTTTATGGTCTTTTACCATTAAAATAATGATCATTTCTTTACAGTGTGCAGCCCTTCCAAGACATTCTGTAGCAGACATTGTAGAGCTATGCGGTGGTGAAGATGTTTTGTAAATGGAGACTTGTTTACAGAGAATCTAGAGTTTAAAATCAAATTTTAAGCTGGAAATACTAATAATAAAGTTTTATGATTCTGAAATAAGAAACAAAGATATGTAACAACGTGTTGTAAAATAAATAAGAGCTATATAAGATTCTTCAGCACTTTTACGTCAATAAGCAAATTTGTAAAATCTGCAAACAATTATTTGCTTCCTTTTGAAACACAGGATTCTCTTTGGAAGATTATCAACTCATGCTGTATAACATGAATCTTCAGGTTTTGCTCAAACTTGTAGAGTGCATGCTGCTTGTTAAAGCAAAGGATGGACATACAGTATCAAATATAAAAAAAATATGATGTGTTCTGATTATTTTTGGTATAATTTGAGAAAAAATATTAATATAAGCATTTAGTAGGCTCAGACTGTTGGACCCACTCTGCTTAGTTGCAGATGAGCCAGTCAGCCCTTCAGTTCACACCAATTTGGAATCACCAAAAATGCTTTATGCAATGAACCTTATATGTGTGCTATACTATAGTCTGCAGAAAAAAAACAAGAAAACCGATTTAATTTGGCTTCCAAATATAACATGGCAGCAATTATTCCTCTGCGTATTACAAAAAAAAAGTCCTACATCAACAGAGTGTTACTTTTTTGTGCTGAAAGTCAACATCATTTGAGTTTATTGGTGTGGATGTTTCTCAGATATTTGGCCTGGAACTATGACATCAGCGTGTGTCGTTGGCGGGTGAATTAGTGTGGTTATTTGTGATGACTGTGCACTGCAAAAAATCTTTTTTTTCTTAGAGGGCAAATGAAGTTGAAGTTAGCTGGGTCAGAACAAGGTGCCTCATGTTACTGGCAATACAAGGGTCATGGTGGCACGCCAAACGTTTCTGTTATTTGCTATTTAAACACTCATTGGTGTTTGGGAGATGAGTTTGTTCTACATTTTGAACTTGGACAGTGAAACAGCAAAGTTAATTTATATTCTACACTCTTTTAGTGTTGTTTAATCAACACTCTCTATATGTAGATTCCTTTCTTACAGGGGTCTTTGTAGCGTGTCCTTCTATAAAGAATTAGTCATTCTGTTTGGTTTGTTACCCAACCTTAACCTCTCAACATTGTATAAATAAAACCAGTCTATTTGTACTAACGTGACTAGGAAAGAAACGACACTTCTTTTGAGGCAAGTTTGGAAATTCTCCAAAACCGATATGTTGCGGTGATCCACTCTAAAGACGATGAGTCCTTCAGGATGGAACCATCATAAACATTGTTCTCTTACGTAGAGTTCTCTCGTACTGCGTCGAAAGAACGCTACGGGAAAGATATTTCTTTGTCGAGATTGAAGCCAAAAATTAATCCTTAATTTTGTAATATTGTAAAACGCTTTTCTGAAGCATACAACCTAGGCGGAGCAATACAGCTCACCCATTGGCTGCTCTGCCAGAAAAGCACAGCCTATGCGAGGCCAGGACGCTGACCAATGAGGACGCTTCGCGCCCTTCTGCGTCACCTCCCGCCCAAACAGGCGTGGCCTAGGCCTATAAATACGAGCATAGCTGTCTAACACGCCGATTTTCTTAAATTCAACGAAGCTGCACGCATCGCTGGATTGATTCGAGCCACCACAGCCGTCTGGATACAAGCACCTCAGCAGGACGAGCCCTTACCTGAAGCCGCTGGTCTTCGCCGCCTTCAGCCGCCGTTCCCTGCTGCGCTTCTCCGGCGTGGATATATCCTTTCAGTTTTGTGTGTGTTTTGTGTGTGTGTTCGCCTACCGCGTCACACGCTTTTTCCTCACAAAAGAGCACGAGCGTCTTTATAAAGATGTCTCGCTTTTCCTGCGGCTCCTGCCGAGCTGCGCTCATCGACGGGGACCACCACGAGTTATGTGTTTCCTGCTTGGGCGAGGAACATGCAGCTATCGCTCTCGGTGATGGCGGCTGCCATCACTGCGACATGATGCCAATCGCGACTCTGCGGACTCGCCTTGCATCTTTCGCCGAAGCTGCTCAACCGCCCCCTGTAGCGCCGCGCCGTAAAAAGCGCCGTGCTCAGCGGGTCCCGGAACCTCCCTCCACGAGGAGCTCGCCGCCGCCGCCGCTAGCTCCTCTCAACGTCTCGCTCGAGTCGCTCACCGACGGACAACAGCCGCAGCACGCCGCTTTGTCCGTTATGGATGACGACCAGCAAGCTGTATCAGAGGGAGATGATGATTGCTGTTCGCTTCTCGCTTCGGAGAGCGAGGGTTGGGCGAGCTCTGTGGACCTCCCCTCCCCCGCTGTTCGAGAGCGCAGAGGAGGGAAGATCAGCATCGAGGCGGAACTGATGCGTCTGCTCACACAGGCCGTGTCGAGCCTCGGCCTCGATTGGTCGACGCCCGAACAACCTGCACTCAACCGGCTGGATGGACGCTTCCTCTCTGGAGACCGCGCTGCGCCCCCCTCCAGACACGCACCGTTTCTTCCTGAGCTTCACGAAGAGGTAGCGAAATCATGGAAGGCGCCATTTTCAGCCAGAGTACGTACTTCTGCCTCGCCAGCATTCTCCGTAGTGGACGGTGCTCGAGACAGAGGCTACCACGCTCTCCCTCCGGTCGAGGAGGCGGTAGCGACTCACCTTTGCCCACCCTCTGCGGGACGGCGGGCTAAGGGAGTCCTACCATCCAAAGCTTGCCGCACGTCTTCAGCTCTGAACGGTCGCGTGTATTCCGCCGCCGGACAAGCTGCATCGGCGCTGCACACCATGGCGGTGCTTCAAATCCACCAGGCCAACCTCCTCTGCAAGCTAGACGAGGAAGGCCCGGGCGCGATCAGTGTTCCGGACCTGCGTAGCGCCACAGACCTAGCTCTTCGCGCTACAAAGTCCGCCGCACACGCCATCGGCAGGATTATGGCCACAGCTACTGTTTCTGAGAGACATTTATGGCTGACTCTCTCTGAAATGGCGGAATCCGAGCGCTCTGCGTTTCTCGACGCCCCCATTTCACCGGCTGGCCTCTTCGGATCCTCCGTGAAGGACTTCGCGGACCGATTCGCCGAGGTACAGAAAACTTCGCAGGCCATGAGACATTTCCTGCCAAAGCGCTCCAGTTCCGCAACAGGCCGCCCTAAACAGCCGCCTGCCCGAACTCAGCAGCGCCCCGCGCCCGCCGCGCCGGCCCAGCAACAACAGGCCCGAGAGAGACCACGGTCTCGCTCCGCCGGACGCCGCCCGCCACCGCGTGGTCCTCGGCCCAAGATCTCAATCAAGCCCGAGGCCTCGGCGCCATCCTAGCCCTGCTAGGAAAAAGACGGTGTTCGGGTCCCGCTGCGGCCGGACTTCCACCAAAGATTCCCGCTTGTACAGCCCTAAGTTCCGTGTTTGTACCAGTGTACTCAGCAGCCAACAAACCGGCCGTAAAGCCCGTTTGCCTGCACACAAACGCCGTTTTCACGGCGACCCAGATAAATCTAAAAAAGAGTTTAATTTCTGGTGTTCCGGCCAAGGCCGATGGTGTAATGTGTGTAACTGCAATGCCCACCCAGTGCCCATTCATTCACACAAGCACAGCCCCGTTCAACACAGGGTTTGCACACATAAAATCGGCTCACACCGATTGTGCTTTACGTGTAGTGAGCGTGCCCACTGTCCAGTGCCCACAACCACTACACACTGCACGTTCCGCGGTTTCTGTAAAAACGAAACTAACGAACGGTCAGTCAGTACACAAACACAGTGTCCCCGGTGTTATAAATGTGCCCGCCACCAAGCGCCCACGTTTATTCACAAACATAACGAGCCCCGTAGGGCTCGCCCCGCGTGCTCTCTCTCAACTCAGAGAGTCGAGCGCGCGCGGGACGCATACTGTGTTAAACATGTCCCCCGCCTCAGACGCCACGGCGTCCATGTCACAGCACATGGTTGCTCTCGTGTCGCCGCCATTTCGCGACCAGAGCCCAGATTACATTCAACCCCTAGTCACACGTGCAGATGCATGGGAAGGACTACCCGGGGTTTCAGAATGGGTGCTAGAGACTATAAAAAGAGGCTATTCGCTACAGTTTTATCGACGCCCTCCCCGTTTCACGGGAAAAGTCGAAACCACGGTAAAAACAGAAGTAGCACATCTACTTCGAGCCGAAATAGCGAAGCTATTGAGCAAAGGGGCCATAGAGCCTTTATCTCAAGCTCAGAGCGAAGGGGGCCTGTACAGCAGATATTTCCTGGTACCGAAGAAAGACGGGGGTCTCAGACCCATTTTAGATCTAAGGCGTCTGAACAAAACGCTTGCAAAGCGGAAGTTCAGAATGCTCACGACCAGAGGTATCCTCGCGCAAATTCGCCGAGAAGACTGGTTTATGGCAATAGATCTGAAAGACGCGTATTTTCACATACAAATTGCGTCACGTCACAGGCGATTTTTGAGATTCGCCTTCGAGGGCCGGGCATATCAGTACACAGTCCTGCCATTCGGCCTATCCCTAGCACCTCGTACATTTACAGTGTGCATGGACGCGGCGCTGGCACCCCTGAGACTCCGGGGCGTTCGAATTCTGAACTATTTGGACGATTGGCTAATTCTGGCTCAATCGCCGTCAGAACTCGCTCACCACAAGACACTAATACTCGATCACCTCGAGTGCTTAGGTCTGAGGGTCAATTGGGAGAAAAGTTCACTGTTTCCCAGTCAAAGGATCTCCTTTTTAGGACTGGATCTGAACTCACTGTCTATGACAGCACAGCTGTCATCACAGCGCAGGCGAAATACCCTGCAAATGGCGAAATCCTTCCTCAGCGGCCACATAGTGCCACTCAGGAGATTTCAGAAAATGCTGGGCCTCATGGCCTCAGCCTCAACAGTGCTGCAGTTGGGCCTGCTGCGCATGCGCCCACTACAGTTCTGGTTGAGAGCGCGCGTACCGCGCCGAGCATGGCTACACGGTCGCTATCGCCTCAAGGTCACTCAGGAATGCATTTCAGCCCTGACACCATGGAGAGCGTCAGACTGGTACCGGTCAGGTGTAAGCCTGGGGACTTCCTCGAGCCTGAAGGTGGTGTCCACGGACGCGTCCACCTCAGGCTGGGGAGCACTGCTCGACGGCAGTCCGCTCTTTGGCCAGTGGTCAGAGCGAGCCAAACTACCGCACATAAACTGCCTGGAAATGATGGCAGTGGACTTTGCGCTGAGGCGCTTCTGTCCCCGGATAAAAGGACACCACGTCCTGGTCCGCTCGGACAACATGTCGGTAGTAGCCTACATAAACCGCCAGGGTGGCGTGAGATCCCGGAACCTATTCAGGTTAGCGGAACGCATACTGGTGTGGGCCCAGCACAACCTGCGCTCGTTAAGAGCAATGCACGTGCCAGGCCACTTGAACGTAGGCCCGGACAGACTCTCACGGAACAACGTTCCCACTGGAGAGTGGTCCCTACACACACAGACAGTGCGTCTGCTGTGGAAAACGTTCGGCAGAGCGGAAATAGACCTGTTTGCAAACCAGGAAAACGCTCATTGCCCAGAATTCTTTTCGAAGAGCACGAACGCGCTGGCCAGAGTCTGGCCCCGCCGCCCGCTCTATGCTTTTCCTCCTGTCTCACTCCTGCCTCAAGTGCTGGAGCGTATCAGGGAGAGCGGATGCTCAGTACTGCTAGTTGCTCCATTCTGGACGAATCAGACCTGGTTCCCAGCTTTGATGCAACTGAAAAGTACTGCCCCGTGGCCGATACCAGTGAGGAGAGACCTCCTCTCACAGGCCAAGGGCTCGATTTTGCATCCTCACCCCGAGCTTTGGTCCCTACACGTATGGGCCATAAACGGGTACCCGCTAACCTCCCAAGAGGAGTGTTAGACACGATCGAACAAGCTAGGGCTCCGTCTACTAGACGGCTCTACGCTTCCAAATGGTCGGTGTTCTCTGGATGGTGTTCAGATCAAGGTCTGTCACCACTTCAGTGTGGGGAACCGGAGATTCTCTCCTTCTTGCAAGAGCTATTGGATAAGGGAAGAACCCCATCCACGCTCAAAGTCTATGTGGCTGCCATATCAGCGTTCGTTAATCCAACGCTTGGCCGTTCACTAGGCAGGAACGACCTGGTGGTCCGCTTCCTGAGAGGCGCCAGGAGGTTAAACCCTCCAAGGCCTCCTTCAGTCCCCGTTTGGGACCTTTCTACAGTGTTGAACGCTATGAAAGGGGCCCCTTTCGAGCCTATTCACTCAGTTGACATGAAACACCTGTCTCTCAAGACCGTGTTTCTTTTGGCTCTCGCTTCAGTGAAGCGTGTGGGAGACTTGCAAGCGCTCTCAGTGAGAGCTTCTTGTATGGAGTTCGGTCCAAACGACTCTATAGTCGTGTTGAAACCGAAGCATGGGTACGTGCCTAAGTCCCTCAACACACCGTTCAGGGCTCAGGTCATCTCCCTGTCGGCCCTGCCGGCCTCAGAGGACGGAAATAGCTCCCTTTGCCCGGTCAGGGCATTAAGAGCTTACGTGTCCCGCTCCGCTGTTTTTCGACAGACGGAGCAGCTCTTCGTTTCGTTCAGCGGGCGCTCCAAGGGACGAGCCGCAACGAAACAGAGTCTGTCTCGATGGGTAGTGGACGCCATTGCGCTAGCCTACGCATCTGGAGGCTTGGAATGCCCTTTGGGCATCAGAGCACATTCCACGAGAGGCATGGCCTCCTCATGGGCTTGGTATAGCGGAATCTCGTTACAAGATATCTGTATGGCGGCAGGCTGGGCCTCCCCGTCTACATTTATTAGGTTCTATAACCTAGAGGTTCCTGCGTTGCAGGCTAAACTGCTCTCGGTCTAGAAGACTATGTATAAGTGTTCCTGCCCCGCACTGCGGCCCAGGTCACTTCAATGGTAATATGTACAAGTGCTCCTGCCCCGCGCTGCGGCCCAGGTCACTTCAATGTCTAATATGTATAAGTGCTCCTGCCCCGCGCTGCGGCCCAGGTCACTTCAATGTTTTAAGCATCACTCACTGACAATGTGTCCCATGAGCATGCTATTACCCCTCATATATATCTATATTTACATATATATGCTATTATGCCTTGAGAGGCACTACTATAAGGGATGATGCTATTTTAGCCGCTCTCCTTATACTTCTTGGGGTAGGCGCTTGTATACCAGGGCGCGCGCGCCCTTAGGTGTCTGTGTCGATCCAAGAACACGCACGGCGGTTTGCATGGGGTTCCCGTAGCGTTCTTTCGACGCAGTACGAGAGAACTCTACGTAAGAGAACGTACTCGGTTACTAACGTAACCTCGGTTCTCTCTAGGAGAGGGAACGAGTACTGCGTCTCATGCCGTGCGTGTCCACGCTGCGTCGCTTCATTGACGAAAATCGGCGTGTTAGACAGCTATGCTCGTATTTATAGGCCTAGGCCACGCCTGTTTGGGCGGGAGGTGACGCAGAAGGGCGCGAAGCGTCCTCATTGGTCAGCGTCCTGGCCTCGCATAGGCTGTGCTTTTCTGGCAGAGCAGCCAATGGGTGAGCTGTATTGCTCCGCCTAGGTTGTATGCTTCAGAAAAGCGTTTTACAATATTACAAAATTAAGGATTAATTTTTGGCTTCAATCTCGACAAAGAAATATCTTTCCCGTAGCGTTCTTTCGACGCAGTACTCGTTCCCTCTCCTAGAGAGAACCGAGGTTACGTTAGTAACCGAGTACGTTTGTGTTAAGAAACTGAATGCCACGTTATATACAAGCTGAGGTTATGAGGGGTATTATACAGTATGTGTATTTCAACTACCGTATTTTCCGGACTATAAGTCGCACTTTTTTTCATAGTTTTGCTGGTCCTGCGACTTATAGTCAGGACCGACTTGTATATCAAAATGAATTCATACTGACTGAGATGAACCAAGAGAAAACATTACCGTCTACAGCCGCGAGAGGGCGCTCTACTGAAACTGACTGAATGCGCGCAAAGTGCGCTCCCTTAATAATTCCTATAAAGCTGACATCAGTTCATCTCGTTCTCATACATCTCTGTCATTATCAATGAAGCTGACTGCATAATGAATCTTTCATAATATCTTTTATAATCAGAGGATTTACCAGCATGAACAAAAAGTCAGTTTTGAGCGGTGAGGGGATTCTATCTTTAACGCTTCTGATTGGCCATTGTGTTCAAGAAATCAACACATATGTCTGTGATTGGCTACATCGCTCAAGGCTGCAAACATGTTACAAATAGAAACTCTGGCCTGTAAATCGTTTCTATTTTGTTTTAGTTGTTCTTGTTGCTTTTGTGCAACCGATGAATAACAATTTATTAGTTTTTATGTTTTATTCATAGATATTTCTATTTAATCGTTTTATTCTCCCGCAGCCCCGCACACACAGAGTGAGTGCATTACCACCCACGCTCACACTCGGCCATCAAATCTAGTCCCGCGCCGCACGTCTCTAGATAACGGGCCCGGCCTGAGTATAGCGGCGGGAAATATCGGGCTCGGGCAGAGAATCTAAGCTCTAAACAGGACAGAGTAACACGGCGGATATCGTTCATATACATTTTTTTGACGACGTAGTTAAGGCGGCAGGTGTGTGTTGCTTAGACGGACGACCTTAGTTCTAAAGTGCTGCGGGAAACCCTGTGTTACGTTAACATGCCGGACACCTGTCAGCCTGTTGTTCTGTGTGCTATTGTGTAAGTTAGTTGAATAACTTGGCTTTCCAGATTAAATGTCTGTTCTTGGTCTTGGATTTTTTGAAATACATTTCTAAATAAATGCGACTTATAGTCCAGTGCGATTTACATATGTTTTTTTCCTCTTCATGACACATTTTTTGAGTGATGCGACTTATACTACGGAGCGACTTATAGTCCGGAAAATACGGTGTTGTGCTGATAGATATGTCACATTCCCTTGAGCGAATAGACTCTGTCTGTGGTGAGAAGCAGACAGGATCTGTACATGGCAGATCTACTGCGGATCGAGAGGACGCCAAAAGTCATAAAACAGTCATATAGATAAAAACTGAGCTGGAGGTCCAAGAGTAGAGTGAGTTTTGAACTTCCCATTGGTTTGTTTAATATGTCACTGTTGTATATAAATATGAAATGGTTATAATTGCATTTGGGAAGCAATGAAAATTATTGCTTTGCTCAAGTGCACTTGCTGTTGATTTTAAAGAAGTAGGCTAGTTCACCCTAAAATAAAAAATCCTGTCATCGTTTACTCATTATGTCGTAAACCCTTATGAGGTTTATTCCTCCCATGGAACACAAAAGAGGAATTTCCGAAGAATTCTTCTCATCTTATTTTAATTTTTTGCACTACGTGTAGTCTCTTCTTTTTTTGTCAATAATATGAAATGTTAAAATAGTCACAATTATCGTTTAATGACCCTATTATTGTCTCATCTTAGTCATGGGGGAAAAGCATAGGCTGTTATTCTGTGTTTCCAGCTGCATTTATTTGACCAGTACTAATTCCCATCCAGATTTTTTATTTCCAAAATTTCAGTAACTTTTTTTATAATAACAATAATAAAAACAAAATCATGATCATTTTTTGGTTGCGTAAAAATAAAAATAAAATGTTATACTCGGAAACCAGCTACAGTATATCTACAGTATACTCTTGACATTGAGACTTTTAAAAACCAAACAAATACAAGCAAGACATTGAGACTTTTAAAAGCCAAACAAATGCAAGACAAGACAAATATGTATCAAACTTGGAAGATATCCATATATCTATGGGTGTTTCATTTGAATGGATGCAACATCTCACACAGCTGTGATGCTTGTGCACATGGGAAATGGCCTCAGCCACATTCCTGGCATCAGGAGACCTTTATTAGTTTGATATCCTTAACACTTCACATATACTGTCTCCGGTTTTTGAAAGACTGTAAAGTTTATATAAAGGCAGGATGCAATAACTTGTGCTTTATAACTTGGTAACAGTAAACCAGATAGGAACTGCATGATTTTGCAGCTGTATTTTATTCATTTCAGGCTTTTGAATTCTTGATTTTATATTTAAATGTTTAAATGCTTCAAATCATCTCCATGTTCTGTTTTACTACCCCCCCCCCCCCCATTTTTCCCTATCCCTCCCTATCCCTATTAAAGACATATCACTTTTTCCAGCTCTGACATATTTAACATCTGCACAAAGGGCAGCGTATCAGACTGTTAGTTTCAGAGCCGAGCAACTGTAAAAAGTTAAAAGACGTTGTCCTTTGCTGGCTTCTGTTACCATTCTGACTTGATGGAGTGATAAAGAAACCGAGACAAGACAGTGGGAAGGTTTCTCCATCTGCATCTCTGGGGCAGGCCTCTATCCATCATGTCTCATCTCATTCTCTCTTCATTCTGACTTTTTCCCTCCTCTGCTTGGCCTCAGTGTTGGCCTGTGCAGAGCGGCTTACAATAAGATTAGGCCTCCCAGCAGAGACCCATGAATAGAGCATGTTTGGGACATTTGACAACTTTTTAAAGGTAGCATCATCAATCACAGCTCTTTTTATTCTCCATAGTTTGATTCATTCATCAAGATCTTTTTTTCCACAGCTATCCCACGTGAAACAATGCAGCGAAGACGTTTTTTTGTCGAGGAAACAACCTACAAGTAATCGCATGTAGTTAAGATGAACATGAGTTGTGGTTTGTCATTTTGTCATCCTGACAGAGATATGAGGAAAACGGAATAAGATAACGATGACTCAGCCGTCCTGGAAGCACAAACTGGCCGCAACCTGAATTCACATGAAATGGATTTATTATGATCGTCAGTGCTGATTATGCAGTGTTGTTTTTATTAGACTCATGGATCTGGAAATGTTTGTAATGGTTATGTCTTTCAAACCACAAGACATGTCATTTCAAGAGATACTGAGGGCCAGGACTCGTGGATGCTGCCAGTTGTGGTTATACAGTGAAGCTGTATACCAAAATGACTTGTTAAACTTTTCCTTATGTGGATTTGATTTTGGCCATTTGACTTATGTACGGTTTTTTTTTGCCGTTTGGCATATTTTGGATGCTTATGATGTGTGAACATTATCTCTGTTCCAAAACCTAGTAAGTTGCCTCATTAGGCAGCATTTTAAGGTATTGCTGTTCCAAAAGATATGCAACTTTATTGTTCTGCCTCATACGATTCCTTCTTTTGGCCAAATTCTAAGCTAGCATTGCATTTATTCGTCACAGTGAGGGCAATTCCGTAAGTTAATCCAAGATGGCGACTATAATAAATATAATTCATTCAATACTGGAAAGCATTGATAAAATATAGTTTAAAATGCGTATTAAATTGAGCCATTCTTCTTGTCACATCACTTGTATCGTGAGTGAAGTCTTCTCCGCACTTTGCATTTGTATGTCACACTGCTTTCCTGCCTAAGTGATGTTCCAAATGAAAGGGGTTTTCAAACTTGGGTCCTAAGATCTAGAAAAAAGACACACCTGATATAAAGTCATTTATAAAATGACTTTATATCAGGTAATTTGTAAAATAACAGGTCACATTAATTTTAATTTTAATAATTGATAATTGTTTTACCCACAGTATAAAATGTGTATTTATACTTGGCAATATACAATATAGCTGCCTTTATATTTTCTAAAGAGGGCCCCTTGCAAGGGGATCATAAAATATTTGTGGGTCTTTGACATAAAAAAAAAAAATCTGACTTGTGAGATTCCATTTCAGGTTGGATGCTGGTGGGGTGGAAGAGAAACTGGGAGCTCAGGTCAGTCAGCGAAGTGAATCTTACCACTCCAAAACTTCACAAATTCTTAGTTCTTTATCACTCAACACATTATGCTTGTGTTCCCCCACCATAAAACCTCCATCTTGGACAGCATGCCGAGAGCTGATCTCACTTTCATGGACCAAGCATAGCAAATATTTTCTTTGAGCAGAGGAACCCTCACAGTTACCTTCGAAAACGAAGCCACAAGATCGCAGTGGAAGCTGAAAGAGCTTTTTAAGAAGCTGAGAGTGCGGTTTTCAGATTTCAGATTTCTTTCTTTTGTTTTTTATAGATGCCATAAAGCATCTAATCGGTATTCCCGCCGCCCAGGCCGCAGTGCTGCTTAGTGGATCTTGGCTTTGATATGGCGTGATACATCTGGAATGAATGTGTGCTTGTGACAGTCGTTTGCTGCATGGCCCCACATTAAACATCGGTGGCAGGAATTCCCAGACGACAGGAAGAAGTGATCTAGAGCCCTGCAAACCGTGTGACCAAGATGAGCGGTGAACGCTTTACACCTCTCGTTGCATTCTAGATACTTTTTCGCATGTCAAGACACAAGACAGATTTGTTTTGAGAAAAATATGCTTTGGGTCTGAACAAATGTCTTTGTTTTGAAAAGGAAGGAAGTTGCATTTACAGACGCGAATTGATGTCAGTGCACTCATGTGTTATGAATGATGGCGAGATGTAGAACTCGATAATTTTCTACAGAGTATCGAAGGAGACGACAGATTGAGCACATGGTGTTTTCACAACACGGAGGAATTTAGCGTATTAAAAATGAGATGTAATGTAATGAAACTTTAATGGTAGTCCAGAGCGTTCAAAAAACACATTATCTATCAGTAAGGTCTCATTAGATAAATGAGAACGTAGTCATCCTACAAGTGAAGTTGTAATTTAGTTGTTTTGTGAAGAGTTTTTAGGGTAAAACCTGGTAACTTTATACTTGGAACAATTTTGACCCCCTTCTTGTGCTCTTTTCTTTGTTTAATTTCAGCCGCTGTATACAGATCTTTCTGTATACATTTGATTAATACCACAACCTATGCAGATACAGGGCCAGATTGCTTGGTTTCGTGACTGAACTGAAATACACGGATAATAGGCACAGTGAAACATGACTTGAGTTTTTTGTTTGAATGGGACATGTTTGTTGACTGCAGATACTCACACTTGTCCTTAACCATGGGCAATCGTCTTTTATACCCATATTTAGCTCTGCATTAAGCAAAAAATTACCATTTGTAACTTAAAACCGGGTTAGCATCACTTTTAACCCATGGTTATGAAACTGATAACAGTCCTACCACTGAAGTTCAGTGCTATGAGAATGTTACAGCAAATTGTTTAGCAACTGACAACAAATCATAAAATAAACAGTTCATACCTCATTAAATATTCATGTTCTTTGTACAATAACAGACACTTTCACATGCAATGTTTAGTTTTAACATCTGTGCAAAAATAAAAATGTCAAACAGTGATGGCAAGCACAAACTTGAGTAAAGAAGAGACGGCATTATTTGTTTTTTGCTTGCATGCCCACATTTTCACAGATGGAAAAGCTGTTATTGAAAAACAAGTATTTCTCCAATCAAAGTTGTTTACCTCTTAAATATGCAAATAAGAACTTTACAGATGTCCAGTGTGAAATCTTAAAAAGCACGATCACATTTACTGTTGCTCTTTCTCAGGTGAAATCCAGTCATTTCAATAGGAAATCTAAAAAAAATTGTGTGAGGGCGGAATATTTATCTTCACAGATTTCGCAACGGGTTCAAGTTGCTCATCTAAATTCCCCGTGCTGATCAACAGAAAGCTGTTCAGTGCTATGTTTCATATATCATTACACTATTTTCACCGCCAAATGCACCTTACTGCTTAGTAAAGGTATAAACAGTGTGAAAATGTGACCTTTGCTCAGCGTTAGAATGGCTATTGGTTAACAATAGTGTGAAAAGCCCAATAGTGGAAATGAAAGTAGTGAAATGTAATCATCTGCCTTACCTTTCCTGCGGATTAGATGCTATCAGGTTATGGCCCCCCCTCATAACTTCAGATCGTATCCAGATGTCCACACTGATTCCATTCTGATGGAGAGTCTGTGCTCAAACAATGACATCCAGATTGTCTGACATTGTTGCTTACACTCCATGTAGGTTTTGGCAGGGGGAAAATGCAAACTAATGAGATATTTCATTAAATAATAAAAAAAATAATGTAAGATGAAAGAAATAGCAGATCAATGAGTTTTTTTTATTATTATTAGTAATATCAGTGTACAAAACAAATCAAACCATATGGAATGTGCACCATTGTGCAAGTATCAGACTTGTCCTTGAATCTATGGAGTGATTAAACGCCTTACAGTCAATGGGCTCTATATGAAGCTATAGGGAATCTAATTTAGAGTGAAAGTGATTATTTAATGGTGGAGCTTACTCTCACTTGCCGGGGATGTGTTGACCCACCTGCCATGTTTTTATGACTTTTAATGCTAGATCTCTTAAAAGGGTGAAAATATCATTCCTTCACACACACATTCTCAACCCCTCAGTATTACTTTTAAAGCGGTGTTGCCTAAGTCTGCAGGAATGTGTATGGTCTGCCTGTAAACTTCTCTTAACGTCTTCATGCAGGCAGTAATATTTCCCTAGAGCTCTCTCCACATTATGGGGAAAGTGAGTTTGCCATGTGGTGAGGAGGCTGCAATTTCAGCTGGCAGTCCCCCCCCCCCAACCCAATCTGTTTTTAAGGGTGAAAGGATTCCCTCCTATCATATTTTACCTCCGTGCACACTGTTCTGGCATGGCTGTCATTGTGGGTGACAGTAAGAGAAAACTGGAGCTCTGTTAATACTGGGCTAATTGGTAACTTGTTAACCATATTGGTTTGGATTATGAATCCATGATGCTGGACTGAGAGAGGGAAGGCTAACTTATGCCCCAGAGCAGTCCATTGAGTGAGTAGGTAACAACCGTACTGTGCAGCAGCATGTGGTTCCCATTCAGAGCCAGAGGAAGCTTAGAGATTTAGAAGATCTTTAGTCCAGCCACACTTTAAACACACACACTGATTTCAGGCTCTTGATATAGTGATTAGCCATGGAAATGGAATCTTTTGGTAAAGGTTTTATGAGATGTTGCACCTCAGGTTAAAGCAAAACCAGCCGTCCTTCCTTTCTTGTTAAAAATGCTGATGTACTCTAGGGACTGTATTTGGGGTCAGATAACTTTAGCTATGTATTTAAAGATCAAGTCAGAGCACAATTTCTTCAGCTTTGCAGAAGAGTAAAAGTACAAGGGTCAATGACAACATACAAGTGTGCAAAATAATGGAAAGGAAAAAAATTAAAGTAGTTGAAAATGGCAGGTTCTTCTAAATGTAAACATTAGTATCATATGGCCTTAAAAAACGAATACTATTTTTAGCAAAAGTTCAAAATCACCGATTCATGTGGTCAAGTAACACATGATAACATTAATTCCTTCATTGTTTTTGTTTTTTTAATTTTGGGGAGGTTATACCACATGACATCTTAGAACCTGAACTAATCTTGCGCTGTCATAAAAAATAAATAAATACAATTATCATATATTTTAATAAACTTGACCTTGATACACAGTTATTAGGGATTGTTCACTCAAAAATTAAAATTCTGTCATAATTACTCACCCTCATGTTGTTCCAACCCCATAAGACTTTCGTTCATCTTTGGACCACAAAATTACATAAAGATATTTTGATTAAATCTGAGAGCTGTCTCGCTCCTCCATAGGCTTCTATTGTAATTGAAACTTGCCGGCCCAGAAAGTTAGTAAAGACAAGTTTAAAATAGTCCAAGTGACTCAACCATAAGTTTATCAAGCGACGAAAATACTTTTTGTGTGCAAAAAAAAAAAAGACTTTATACAGCATTGGCCAATAGGGAGCCTACATTCTGACGTACAACCCAGAAGCGCTGCGCTGTTACACTACCTGAACTCATTTAGAGGCCCACACTGAAGAAAATTGATTGTTTGTTTTTGCGCACAAAAAGTATTCTCGTCACTTGATAAACTTGGACTATTTTAAACTACCTTATTTTACTACCTTTCTGGGCCGGCAAGTTTAAATTACAATAGAAGCCTATGGAGGAGTGATCCAGCTTTCAGATTTAATAAAAAAATATATTTTGTGTTCCGAAGATGAACTAAAGTCTTACGGGGTTGGAACAACATGAGGGTGAGTAATTACTGACATAATTTTTGGGTGAACTAACACTTTAATGTCTGCAGTGTCTCTCTATGACATAATTTTCTGTTTCATGTTACTTGTTAGTTGTACCACATGAATTTTGATTTCCCTCGTTTAAAATAATAATAATAAAAACGGTTTTAAATGGTTTTATTATTTTAAATGGGCTTTTTTTTCTTCATTATTATATGGGGAAAGTATTTTTGACCTTATGCAATGTCAAAATTAATTTTAATTTAGAAATTAAAAACCTCTGCAGTCTAGTCTAACTGTAGTCTTAAACAGAAAGTGCATCATGAGGAAATGATTGAGTTGGTGACTTGCTGGCAAATTGTCTTTGGTGGTCTGTCTGAAGATTATCTTTTTCCACTGTTTTCATGCAGAAAGCCGATTGAAAGAATTACGAATGAAACCAAAGGAGAGAGGGAAAGTGGGAGGGCTAGACATAAAGAGATTTGCAGCTTGTAGAAGTAACAGGTAGTCATTACTGAATGCCATTACTAGACGCTATAGACACAGTAATACTGTTTAATCAGTCTTTGAAATGGTAAGTTGGTTGGCTGTATCTGAGATCGCTTTGCTTCACTAATAGTCCATTGAGCTAATTTGGACACTGAGTGCGCCAGAAGTGCATCTTGTGTACAACATGTACATTGGTTGTACACTCCTTATTGAGATGCATTATGGGATTGAATGAGTGCATTCAATAAAATACACTATGGATACGGACACTACTACAAATTGCTGTCAAATAGAGCCCAGGGGGTGATTTCGGACACAGCCGTTGTTTCTACACCCCAGACCTGGTAACCAGAAGGTTGCTTCTTTGAGCCCAGTAAGGTGCTGCCAATGTATTTTTGGGCAGGACACTTATCTCCAGGTTGCTTATGGGAGATTGTCCTAAGGGGTGTGTGTAGTGATTGAGGAAGTTTGACAGGGAGAGGCTAGAAGAGTCATGCCATAATGTGTCATTGCTTTATAAAGAGAAATTTCACCCATAAATGAAAATTGTCAAACTTTACACATGCTATTTCAACCCCACATCAACGGGAGAGCTATTGTTGGTTGGCGTATTTGGCTGCGTTTACACTACAAGATCCAATCTTTGTTATTACACTCCCAATCTTTTGACCATACGTATATACGTTATACGTTATAAATGTGTACATACACCTGTGTACATTCACTTAACGTTGCCATGAAACAGAAGCTGCGATGGTCTTTTATTCCCTGTTCTGACGTATATCCGAGTGAAACAGATTCTCGAACAAGCAAAAATGTTGGTCGGACTTTGGGAAGTTATTTCGATTAAAGATTACAAGAAAAGTAATTGACGGTCATTTAAAAAGTAATTGAAAGTCATTGATGACAAACATGACACCATATTTGAATAGAAGATTTTCATCAAGTAAAGTCATGATTTCAGTATATTCCTGATACAAATATTATATATGGCTTATGAACACTTGGAATGTAGTGCACCAGTCATACGTACTGCTTTTTTGATACTTTTATGACGTTTGTTGTCATTTTTGGTGTTTGTCAATGTGCACCCACAATCACTTTCATTGGTAATTTCTGCAATTTCATGGTAAAGAGAATCATGAACATTCTTCTAAGCCTCTCCTTTTGTGTTCAGCAGATGAAAGTAAATCATACAGTTTTGGGTAGATGTTGGGTAAATGTTGGGTAAATCCGTTTTTAGGTGAACTACTCCTGGGGTCATTGAGACTGATAAGAGGATAAGAGGTGTACAACCAGTCTTTACCACCAGAGATTACCACAAACCGTTTTGTATCACACCGTTTATAATCTTGACAAACGCTTACATTTGTCAACAGTCTTACTGTTGTTGTGCCGAGGCGGAGAATGGTGAAACATGGGTATTTTGATCTGTGCTGAAAGTCTGAGAGCAGTATAATTAACAACTCAGCGGCTCGCTCTGGTGGATTTGAATTAAGGGATACTTGAAATGAGCTAGTAGCTGTGCAGCGTGTAATCAATCCTTTCTCCAGGCTTGACTCTTACAATCTTTTCCAAAACCAACCACAGTTTATGACTACCACTCTCTTATATTTCCACCATGTAACACACAAGATCTGTCAATTTAGATGATGTCCAAGGTACAGATGATATGGATAACTCCACCTCAGATGTCCTTCTCTGGTTTCATTCTACAGTCCTTATCCCTACAAAGCATCTAGCTTGTGGACAGTTTGCAACAGATGCTACATTGGCTCTTTGTGGGATAGTCCCACCTCTGATTATACAAGTAGAATAATTGATTTTACACTTTATGATGTCAGGACAGCACAAAGGGGCCGATGTTGTCTTTCATCCTCCTTTTATAGTACCTCCATCTTCGGCTAACATTGCGTTCTGTTAGCACAGCTGTTCAAACTGTCCTCTCTTGCCAACAGCAACGCTCTAACCCACCTGACACTGTCAACGCCAAGGCTAGCCGTAGAGGGCCCTCATAACCGCAGCCCTCCTTTGAGAGAGCGTGGTTTGCTCGCTATCACATCTTGCGTGGTTTCCATAGGACTGCTTTTGAAGTGATTCAGAAAGGAGAGCTTTTGTCTGCAAGATCTGTTTGATGTATTATCGGCTCAATAGTTTCTGAAATCAGCAAGGTAAACAGATCAGGCTGATGAGATTCAATGCCACCGATATTGAGTGAGAGCTTCAATGGCACCGATATTGAGTGAGAGCTTCATGTTTTACCTTTGCTTTACTAATGAGCCTCTACGTCATTAGCATGTGAAACGCAGGAACGCTGAGTCAGAAAGGAGTACCCTCAGATTTAAATGCTCCAACTTTGATCAGCATCCCAAACCACACAGAGGCTTAACATTACTGCCTTTGAGCCTTGTGTTGTGATTCTTTCCCAGTTAGCTCTGTGCCATTTTGTAATCTTACAGTTTTTAAATCTACTTGAATATACTTTTAGCAGTCCTGTACAGTAGAGAAGGTTTGAGCAGGTTTAAGCAGAGAGATAGATAGATAGATAGATAGATAGATAGATAGATAGATAGATAGATAGATAGATAGATAGATAGATAGATAGGCTCTACCAACTCTTAGTTGATGAATGTTGCCTGTATTAACAGCTGGAGCTGCTTTGGTTGCAGACTCGCTAAACTATTTATTGTGCTAATTATTTAATTTTTTTAAAGGGGTCATGACATGGTTTTTTTTATTTTATTATTATGTTCCCTTAGGTGCAAATATAGTATTACTATTGTTTTTTTTACAAAAAACTTTTAAAATGTAGTGATTTATGACCTTTTCCCACCCTGTTTCTCATCCTCTGATTCAAACAGCCTGTTTTGGGGGGGTTTCCCCTTTAAGAGTTCAGTGTTAACGCCCACTGTTATGATTGGCTAACGTCAGTGCCTATGCATCAATTATTAACGCCCCCAGCCAGAACATTTGCGTATTCAGCGTATTTAAAAAGTAGTTTAAAGTATTAAACACATTACTTACAGTTTGCGTCGTCGTTGTTGAGCCCAGAATAGTCGGCAAGGACTTATCTTTGAGCAACAGTTTCATTGCTTAACAGCATCATTTTGGGATTTGTTCTCAAAACGGTCATCCTTCAAATGTATCTACAAACGCTTAAACTAACACTGCCGTGACTGAGACGTCCGCAAAAAATAAAGTGCATCAATTTTTCCCTGACGACTGGATCTTTCGCAGCGTATTCAAAGATGTTGTTTGTCCACAGCCAGGAACAGCACATCTGTGGCATCCATTTCCCTGTACACAGACCCACTCGCGCTGTCCGTCGACTGAACACTTGTGAGGCGCGCGGCGCGCGGGCGCGACAACGATACGAAATGAGCGTAGTTGCCTTGCGCTTAAAGCGTAACTGTCTTGTGCCTGGAGGCGGTCATATGCAAACGCTGGTACGTCACTTCGTACCGTGACGTCACTTCTTACCATGAATCCAGAACGAGCTGTATTTAGAGCTTGATTAAATAAATGATTCGTTTATAATGGGGAGGACGTCTTAAGCTATGAAACTTGCAGGACGTTTTAATGGTACAAAGACCTCTTATATACCAAAAGATCAAGGCAAATTTGGTTTCTCATGTCATGACCCCTTTAATTGATTACACTAAAATTGACAAATTGACACAAAGAAAGACATGTCAAATTCAGTAAGGATCTGACGGTGTGGTCACAGTGAAAAAAAAAAAAAAAAAGTTTGCAGGCAGAAAATGTGTATTGTCTGTGTTCAATAGTGTAGTGATGTAAGAAACCGCTCACACAGAAGTCAATTTCAAGCAACTTTCTTTTGGCCAGTTTAGCGAATCTATGTGATCAACTTGAACCTGTTGCACAATCAGTGTGGGGGCCCTCACACGAAATCCCCAATCGCATAGATTCCTATTGAAATAATTGGATTTTGTGTAAACTGGATTAGATCTTGTGAAATTAATGGATTAAATATGACCACACATTTGCACACATTGTGCGCGCTACTGCATCAGTTGATCACTTTTTCAGATAGTCAAGTCACCTTTATTTATATTGCGCTTTTTACAATACAGATTGTATCAAAGCAGATTCACAGTGATAACATGAAAATAATACAACAAAGTTTGTTTCTAGAAGAAAATTGCATCATCGTCCACTTTACGGCAGATATATAATATTGTTGAATATTAAATGTCCCCAACCAAGATAGTCTCTTACCAGAAATAACGCTTTATCAGTGAGTTCACTTTCTGAGCTCCACTACTGAAACTGGCTCTCTTTTTATCCGCCTTGCAGTGGAATTTGAATCAATGCAGACTCTCATCATAGCTAACGATAAAAACAAGCGGAGTGAAGAAACCCTTGGCCCAGATTCATCTGCCTTTTTGCATGACTCATTGCATTTGGAAAATTTGGATGGTATGGACCCCATAGGTTCCCTTTATGCTCTATAAACAGCTTGAACAGCATTTAAGAGAGTGGCATGCAGGGTCTACATAGAGAAAGTGTGAAGACCACAACCACCAGTGGGCAGTAGAGTGGACCACTGTAGAACTACCTCAGATGTTGGTGCTTGGGAGTGAAGCTGCTTTGATTTGTCAGTGTTGTTCAAACGTGTAACATGTCAATGAATAATTGTACAATGTTTACCATGCTATTATACTGCATACATTGAATGCAGCCATACAAGTGCAAATGTGCTTGTGTTCCTTTGGTCACCTTAAATGAAGAGGCCTGCAGCTGCAAATTTCTTCTTTTTTTTTAAATGGATGTGCACCTGGAAAAGCAAAAGGGAAATAAGAAATATTTTACAGATATAAACGGTGTTTTCCCTATAGGAGCAGCATACAAAAGAACTGTTCAATTTAGATAGTCTTGAAGTCAGTGTTTCTGTTGGCAAGCCAGCTCTCGAGACTGTGGTTTACCTGGTCTCACGTATGCACTAATTAAAATCCTGTGGTCATCTTTATAAATCGGTTTCACTTAGAACGCAGGTGCGTGGGAAGCATTAAATAACACTGAGGTACGCCGAGGTGTCAGTCATTTAACCTGCGAGTGGTCATGAAAATATGTCAGAATATAAGATCCTTTATTGCATTAAGCCTGTTGGGATGTCAACACTTGTCATTGGTTGCCAGATCCCGTCATGGTGTGCTTATATTCATCCACGTCCCTGTTTTGCGCTGCTGGTACCCTCATTCTAATTATGCTCTCATTGTTCGGTGTTACCTGGCGTTGAGGCTTTGAGCTGAACCTGGCAACCGCAACATCCTGCTGTGGTAAAAAGGAGAGCTGTTTAGTATGATATTGTGTGTGTATGTGGAGGAAATCTCTGGCTTCTCCTGCCTTGGTACCTCAAGGCTCTGGGTTCAGAAATCCCTCTCTCATTTTCCAGGAAACGTTTTGAAGAGATTTTTGAAAGAGAGATTGTTTTCTTCCTATGTTTTATGAGTTTGTGAGTCATGGGTTTATTGCATCACAAAATACTGATCATGTCCAACTGCGTTGCCAGTGCCTCCCTTCAATTGAGTCGAACAAAAATCTGGAACACATGCTTTTGAAGTTCAGACATCAAACTTCAGCACATTTGAGGAATGCCTTTGTGCATTTTACAACATTTTGTCGAGCTTTAATTAGCATCAACCACCATAACGCACCATATTTTCTTTGGCTGACCACTGATTGGTTGTTCAAATCTAACTGATGGATTTGTTTTCGTGAGTTCTGACCCTTGTTTCAGTAAATCTACACTAACCTATTCAGTTTTCTGCTCATTTGACAGCTAAAATGCCCTGTCTTCATATGACAACACGGTTTCCGTTTGGGATCTGACTTTGAAGTCCCACCTTTAAAAGAGAGCTCTTCCTTTGAGAATCACTAAATCACAGGCCAACCGTCTGCTCTGGTGCCCATAGAACAATGAATCTTCTGGTGGAATGGTGAATAGAGCAAACCTCGCCAGATTTAGAGGGCTCCGGTGAACCCCATCCAATGGCGAGACTAATTTGTACACATGTGCCATGTGTCTGTGTCTCACTTTTTCTCCTTCTTTTCTCCTTTTCGTGTCAGTACACAGCAGTATTTAAGCACACACACAAAGAACTGTTGAAGACCACAACCTCTTTGTCAAGCTCATTGACTAAAGGCTCTATCAATCCCCAGACAGTGCTTTGACCAGCTTTAAGGTTGTTTAGGTCACATATATTTTCCACACAGAAATTCTTTCCCTGACAGAAAATCCACAAAGTTCTCATCAAAAAGACCTCAGCAGGTTGATACAGATGCCGTGTTGAAAGACGTACCCTTCCCGGGCTCCCCTCCAGATCTGGTCTCTACCTTCATTTCAGTTTTAATGTGAATGCTTCATTGTGTTCGATTCCTGCTCTTGAGGCATTTCCCACACATCACCCCTGAACAGAATGCTGGACTAGTGTTTTTGTTGTGATTCACACATCCTTCATAACTTGGATCATATAATGTATGAAAATGGTCTTCTTGAAACTTATTAATACCATCTGCAACATCGTTGAGAGTAAACCACATTTGGAACAACAGTGTCAGTGTTTCTGTATTGTCGCTAGAACTGGCTGAGCATGGTAAAAAATTAAAAGCATGGTAAAAATCAAAACGGAATGTTAATAAAAAAGTTTAAAAAACATCAACATCGTCATATCCAATGGACCCCTTAAGAAGACCCTCATGACTGTGTCATTAAGATAATTTAAGCTTTTTATGACATGGCAAGGTTAGTCCAGGTTGTAAAATGTCTCGTGGTGTGGCGACTCAAACACATAATGATATTTATAAATGATTAATTCATCATATTGATGAAGAATAACTTATTACCTTGAAAAATATTTTTAAAAACATTTTTGGAATAATGATTCAACTGTGCACACACATATATCAAAATAAAGAACAGACCGCCTGTTTAAAAAAAAAATGTTTTGACAAATTTTCGTCAAAGATTAAAAATCGGAGGTTGGATTCAAACCGATGATCAAAATATAGATTGAGTTGATCGAATCCATCAACAGTCCCATAGCTCATCATGGGTCGACATTTCATTCGGTAACATTAGGCAGTTTTGATTTATATGCGGTTTAATGTTTGAAGATCGCATTATTTTACATATGCATCTGCTTACATATGAATATGATATCGCTTGGTATTGCTTCTTCACATGTCTTTTAATCAGGAGATTCAGTACTCTTTCAGAAGATGCCTAATAGCACCTCTACCGTATAACAGTGAAAACACGGAAAGCCAGAAATATCAATGGCAGAGAAAGAGTTACAAATGGTATACAAGTTTTTCAAACCATATGAATATGAGCCACTTGACAGCTAAATTAGTACAAAAGAGTTTCTAAGAACATTACTCATGTATTTTAAAGTACATTTTTTTAAAGATTTCTCCTCTTCAAACTCTTATTTGTCACTGAGCCACGTACAAAGAGGTTAGATGTTGATGTTTTGGATTATGGTTATAAATGATCATATAGATTGTACATAGATGGACAAAGCTTATTTTATTGTTTTATGTCCCTTCAGAGGAGATCTGAATGTGTTTGTTATCATTTCATTGCATGTGTCAAAATCACACAAACATCTTTTCTTAGTTCCTTCAAGCTAAACCCAAGTGTGTATTTTCTTACTGGCCGAAACTCAGCAAGCCTTTTTCAGCTTAGTGTCCGTTTATAAACTTGTAAACTCTCAACATGAAGTACAGTCCAACTAATCCTAACTCTGAAAGAGTGTTTACACCAAGGATAAAACAGTGAGGAAACGGGATGTGAGGCATTCCACGATGAAGCACAATTTCTTGTAAATATTGTAATTGCCTGCATTATATCATCAAATGGAGAGTGTGGTCCATGTGGGAAGAGTGAGATGCCAATATTGTATGTTGTTGTTGGCAAAGACGGGCTCCTGAACTCTGTTCTGCTTTAGGGCCAAGTGGTAACAGTTGTGAAGAATTGTGGTGGCGGCAAACGCTCACTGTCACACCCCAGGAGAAGAAATTACCCCAGTTAGTTGCAGAGAATTAACACGCTGCCCCAGTAGTGATTGAACCAGCAAGGAAAAACAAGCAGAACTCGAAACAGCGCCGTGGGAAGGACTCCTTCTCTAACACACACATGCAGGAATACACACCCATGTAATCATACATTCATCGCAGTATAGCACCCTTGTGTGTTTACTGTTCTGTTTCACAAAATAAGAGCATACATTTCTTGTAGAATAGTTGCCTGTTCTATAACAGTTAATCTTACCACAGTCATTGACAAAGAGGACTCACCTTTTTAGTTGATGTTAGTGGTTGGAAGAAACCACAGTTCTCCTGTCTGCATCAGCTATTAGGCATTCACAACGCACACAAAAGCAGCATTAATGTATATTATTATATATAAGCAGCACCCATTAACAATATACATTCACACTATGAGCATAAGTATCACTGTAGAGTTTTGGGACTGATCCTGTTTGGTCACATATAGTGCACTAAGCAGTAAATGTTACAAATACATTATAAATATATTTGTCATCACAATTGTTTGCATCTGAAGTTTATACAGAAAAAAGGAAAAGACGTCTGTAGGGCGTGTTACTCATCCTCATGTCTTTCCAAACCCTTGATTTCTGTCCCTTCCATTCAAAAGTGCATTTCACTAAACCTTTGATGCTTCAAAAAGTTCTTGAAAATTGAGACACTAATCCATATGGATCTTGTGAACAGACATGGTTGCTTTATATGATGAACCAATTTCTTTTAGGCTTCTATTCAATTTTGATCAATACAGCACATAATGGTCAACAGCAGCTTAACCGCACTTGCTTGACGAGCAAGAACAAACCTCATTGGTTTTTTGCTGAATCTTAAACGTGTTTGCGTGACGCTAGAAGAAACTTCACTGGATATCGCGTGTATCAAGCATACGTTTGAGCTTCCAGTTTTTGGTAAAAAAAAAAAAAATCTCTATCAAGAGGATAGAATACTTGGATTAAACCACTCGATTCATATGGGTTACTTTTACGATCTCTTTATCAACTCTTTTAAGCGTCATTGTTTTGATGGAATGGACCTTCAATGGAGGGGCTGAAATCTCTCAAATTTCATAAAAAATATCTTCTTGTGTTTCAAATATCCAAAAAGTCTTCTCTGTTCCTTACAATTTGGATGAAACTTTAGTTTCCATGTCCTCAAGTAAATTAAATTTAATGATAATACATTTTAATAATTTCCAGTGACCAACTCCTGATAATCATTGTATGATTTAAGGCTTTTTCAGGGAAATGATCCATGTTGTTACTCAGAAATCTTTTTTGTTGTTGGATAGAACAACATCTATGTTAATCAGCAGATAAAATGTCAATCTGACAGCACAATTCCATTCTGCTGTTGCAGTTAAGCTGTGCTGTTTGTGAGTGATTCAAAAATATAATATTCTTTACATTACTTAATTTTTCTTCATTCAGTCTCTATGTTGGGGGTGTTTAATGACCATTGGAATGAAGAATAAAAAAAAATTCCACCATCCTTCACATTGGTGCACACATCATGGCTGTCTGGATCTCTTTACTGCAGACACCACATGAGCCCCCATATCCGTGCAACCTAGCGGTCTCCTCTACCGCAGCAGCGGCTTTGCAAACGAAGGGGGGTACGAATTTCTTATGACATTTTTTTTGTGGCAACTCCCTGGCTGAGTGTGTGGGGCATATGAGAGAGGGGTAAATTTCTCCCAGAGAGCTGTGATAGATCCCAGCACCTTGGAAATGTCCTGTGTCCCAGACGCGCGAGCAGACAGATGCTGTTATGCTCACAGTAGTGCAGGGGATTCATTTCACTGATTTGAACCCATTCACCAAAAAGATTCATTCAGTGGCTGTTTCTGCAGGTTACTTTTAAGTCTACAGGTGGCACCAAGTGATTGTCTTTTTGTGCGTTATGAATGAGGCATTGAATCATTCATTCAACCAATTCTTTAATACCGAGTCATTAGAAGCAGTGTATGAACGATTCTAAAAGAATCACAGATTACTAATGAACATACTAGCTTGCAGCCTCTCTTATGATACAGTGATGCTGTACTACAAAGATGGGGGAATTCACCACTGGGAAGATGGGCTTTTAATAAAACTTGCTTGTCTATGCAGCCAGTAAACATGAAAACAATTAAATGTGTGATAGATGCATGATTTGAGGAAAACAGAAAAAGGGCTGTGGCATTCCCTTTTGCCCCCCCCCCCCCCTAAAAAAAAAAAAAAAAAGAAACACCCATTTTGCGCACTATTTTGGCACTGCACTTCTGTCGATCAAAAATCAGTAGTTTTAACAAAAGCCGTGGAGCTGTCAAAAGTGCGCGTTTTGCATCATCCAGTGGATTTATGCTGACAAATAAACAGGAATGTCGGGGTGCAGGTAATACATAGAAAGTGTAAACATTGTTAATTTACATATTATTCTGAAATTGTAGCAATACAAAGCTGGTTGAAAATCAGCAAACTTATAATTTCATATTATTTATATATAAATTATAGGTCCATATTAGTACTAGTGACCAAAATGAAATACCAAAATTAAAGCTTTAAAGTTTAAAGTGGCATGTTCTCAGGTAATAAATTATATACCAGTCGTAAAGTTCTTCGTCAACAAGCTGCCTCTCGAAATTTCATACATATGCGCTAATGAAACATCGCTATTTTGGTCAATGATTTCTGGCCTCCAAAACCATTTCACTTTATGTATTTTTAATGTATCTTGTTTTTGTTTGTTTCAGCCGAGTATTTGGGGTTTTCCAACATTTTGTTTTAAAATTAACTGCAACTGCCTGTACTGGTTTATATTTACTCTGCAATAAGTGTGTGTGTATATATATATATATATATATATATATAATATACACTTTTAGGAAATGTAACAATTCACTTCACCTTCCTGTGCTTTTTGAAACAACATCTGTAAGATGATAGCTGCCACAAGCTGGCCTTTATAATAGGAAACTCGTTAACAGCCCAAATACTTTCTCCCTGTAAGTGAGGCACAAGAGCAACCCATAGCGTGAGACATCTTCTGATAACAGAGACTAATTTATAGGAAACAGATTTAAATGCAGAGGAATCTCTCCAATGAGTCACTGTTGGAAGACTCTGTTTTGGGAATAGAGCAGGAATACTGGAATTGCTAGCTGTAAGCTGAGAGAGACAGACAGACAGAGTGGGAGAGAGCTGGCAGCGAGGACAGGACAGGACAGGACACGGATTGTCAACATCCACCCTTCCTTTGCATACCGCCTCTCGGCAGTGACTTTTTCTAACGATTGGGAGTTAGCGCCTGGAAAGGCGGCTCAGGTCCAAGAGCAAATCACTCCCCTCTATTATTCCCAGAATCGGAAGTGTCCTCTTCCACATTACAAACAGGTACGGAAATGGACTTGTTAACTGCTTTGGTTTGTCCTTGTGAAAAGCATATGGCGGTGAATGAAAGCTAATCACGACCGGTTGTTTAGAGAAAGACGGTTCCTCTAATGGGTCTGTAGGTGGGGCGGCCCAAAGTGTTGGAGATGACGGCAGGATGGTGAGAAAGAAAATGCATACATGAGGTCATATGTAAGAACATCTGTGTCTGATTGGTGTCTCTCTCTGAGGGTTCACATTTTTACAGCATCACGTGCAGTGTGGACATTAGAATATCCTCAAATATTTATTGGTGTTTGTGGACCAAATTTCACACTTCTGTCCCTTATGAATGGCTAATAGTCATGAATGTACATATATTTTAGTAAATATTATTTTAGGTCTAGCATAGAACATACCCACCTCTTTATATGAGACCTATTTATCCATCCATCCGTCCGTCCAATGCATTGCATGTTAGACATGAACGTGTCAATAATGTGGCATTATCTCATAACAGTAAATAATATTATAGAGGAAGTCCGCAGATATCCGTGAAGAAGTGTTACATTCAGTAGGTCTCTTAAAATATCAGATAAATTGGCCTTTTTACTTTAAATTAAAATAATGATTAATATGCGTACACTCGTATCAATTCACAGTGTAAGAAAAATATGTTGTTACTTGTGTAACTCTATGGTTACACCACATGACATTATCATTAGATTTTCTTTTCTTGAAAATAGCATAAACATTTTTTCAAACCCTATGAAACCTACTTGAATACAAGGTTTCTTAGAACTTGGCGCCTGCATTTTAAACTTTTTTTTTTTTTGGATTTGTCATTGACCCGCACACATTTACATATCTTGCATACTCTACGTGAGTTTGTGTGTGTGAACACACATTGTCTGTGCTCCACAATATGGGTTTAGAGATTTATAATAGCATTTTAAATAAACAGTCCTTGCTTATAACAGGCTTTGTTAT